>NC_140990.1:341579228-341634761 GCF_052327205.1 Somniosus microcephalus | reverse complement strand
AGAGAGAGAGAGAGACAGAGTGAGAGAGAGACAGAGTGAGAGAGAGAGAGAGAGACAGAGAGAGAGAGAGAGAGAGACAGAGCGAGGAGAGAGAGAGAGAGACAGAGAGAGAGAGACAGAGAGAGAGAGAGAGAGAGACAGAGAGAGAGAGACAGAGAGACAGAGAGAGAGAGAGAGAGAGAGAGAGACAGAGCGAGAGAGAGAGAGAGACAGAGTGAGAGAGAGACAGAGAGAGAGACAGAGAGAGACGAGAGAGAGAGAGAGACAGAGAGAGAGAGAGAGAGACAGAGTGAGAGAGAGAGACAGAGAGAGAGACAGAGAGAGAGACAGAGAGAGAGAGAGACAGAGAGAGTGAGAGAGAGACAGAGAGAGAGAGAGAGAGAGAGACAGAGAGAGAGACAGAGAGAGAGAGAGAGAGACAGAGAGACAGAGAGAGAGAGAGACAGAGAGAGACAGAGAGAGAGACAGAGAGAGAGAGAGAGAGAGAGAGACAGAGAGAGAGAGAGAGAGACAGCGGATGTGGGTCTTCGCAAGAAACCTCATAAACACTGCCAAAAGACGCAGCCCTCCCACCCCCCTACCATTGGGAGCCCAAACAGGACCACCAATGTCCCCCACCCCCCTTTACAAAACCGACAACAGAACCGTGCTTTTATACCTGACCCAAGACCCCCCTCTAGACCACAGACTGTAGACCAAGAACTGAGAAAGATCATGACGATGCTGAACAGCCTGATAGAAAGCCGGAGAAATTATTAATATTGTTATTTATCATTATCATTATTGTTATCTTATCAGTATTATTACTATTATTAGATAGATATATGTGCATGCCTCATGAAATTTATACTAAATCATCACTTAGCATTATAGAAAATAGTGTTTCCACACTCATCCCACAAAATAGGTCCATTTTATCTCGTTTTATTGAACTATATAAATGCATTCTTTCCACATAAGCTGCTGGAATATCCAGGGCCTCCGCTCCTCAACTTTTGGGATGAAGAGTACAGACCCTGAATTCCTAAAAGCTATAAAAGACATTGATATAATTGTGTTAACAGAAACATGGTGCCAAAAGGACATGCCGACCCACTGTCCTCCAATGTACCATGAAATCATTGTGCCCTCAGTAAAGAACACTAAAACACGCAAGGGCAGAACCTCCGGGGGAATATTGGTGTGGTATAAGGGAGAACTGGACAAACACATCTCACCGGTAAAACAGGGGAAATCACACGTATGGCTAAAACTAGATAAAAATATAGGAATAGCAAAAAAAGATGTTTACTTATGTGCGATCTACATACCTCCAATAGATTCGCCATATTTCGAAGAGGAGTTATTTGATACTCTCCACATGGAAATCAGCCATTTCCAGGCCCAAGGAAAGGTGATAATATGTGGGGACCTAAATGCAAGGACCGGTTGTGAACCTGACTTCATAGACCCACAGGGAAACAACCATGTGTTTGGCCAGACCCCTTTAGATGTCACACCAGCCATCGCAAATCGGAACAACCTTGATCGTGAAATAAACAAAAGCGGTAGGGAGGTAGTGCAACTCTGCCGAGCCTTAGGCCTGTACATAGTTAATGGTAGGTTCAGAGGGGACTCCCAAGGGAGACTCACATACTCCTCAACTCTTGGGTCTAGTGTGGTGGACTATACAATCACTGACCTGGACCCCTGCGATATCAACGCATTCACTGTCAGGCAACAATCCCCCCTCTCAGACCATAACCAAATAAATGTGTACCTTAAACTTTCTGCCCAAACTACAGACACAAAAAAGGAACACAGTAAGCTACATAAAATAAACCAGACATACAGATGGGCCCCAGACAGTGGAGATAAATTCATCACAGCACTAAATTCACCTGATCTCACAAGTAAAATTTCAAAATTTAAAGAAAATCTATATGAGATCACCAGAGATGGTGTAAACACGGCCATAGAGGATATAAATATGATCTTCCATGAGGCAGCTATAAAAGCCGACCTCGTGAAACAGAAGAGGAAGCATCACAAAAGACAAAATAAAAATATGAAATGGTTTGACCACGAATGCAAAAATGCCAGAAAAGACCTGAGAAAAATATCAAACCAAAAGCATCGGCAACCAAACAATCCGGACCTACGTACTAGATACAATGAAACCCTCAAAAGATATAAACACACCATTAGGAACAAAACACAAAACTATACCCACAAAATACTCGAAGAAATTGAAAACTCCACCAATCCAAAACAATTCTGGGAAATGTGGAATAACCTGAGTACAACACAATTGCAAGCTGTGGTAAACCACTGTTATAGTTATCACTGTATATTGTTCTCACTGTTCTCACTGTCACATCACTACACGAGGTCGCCTCTTGTCGCACTGTTATACCTGGGCTGACCACCTCCGACTCCGCCCATTACCTGCCCAGGTATAAAGGTAGCTGACTGGCTAGTATTCCTCCCTGTTGGATCGGATCACCCACGAGGGTGGGCTCTGTTATTTAGCCAATAAAAACCTTCAGTTACGTTCTTAACTCGTCGCCTTTTTATTGGACTAATTGATAGGCATATCAATTTTATTGGCTAAATTTTAAAGATGTCTGATAATGAACAGCAACAGCAAGGAGCTCACCCAGCAGCACAGCAACAGCAGCCTCCAGACAACGGGCCACACCAGCCGGCTTGGCTGCAAGCCTTGAAACCACCATACCTGGATCTAAACCCACAGGCACCAAACGCAGCCCTCAACTTCAAACACTGGCTGGACTGCTTCGAATCCTACCTGGAAGAATCCGGCGCCCCGCAGAGATCCAAACTAAGACTTCTGAACGCCCAAGCGAGCCCGAGAGTATACGCACTCATACAGGACACGACTACGTACGAGGCCGCTATCAACCTACTGAAACAGCAGTACCGCAGCCCGGTAAATTACATGTACACCAGGCACCTCCTAAGATCCCGCCCGCAACAGCCAGGAGAGTCTGTAGCTGAATTTTTACGGGCGCTAAGAGCACTCGGCAGGAACTGTGACTTTAAAGCGGTGACGGCTGTTGAAAATACGGAAGATAATATCCGCGATGCCTTTGTGAAAGGCCTACGGTCCGACTACTCACGGCAAAGACTGCTTGAAGCTAAAGACCTCGACCTGGACAAAGCTGAAGCCCTCGCTCTCTCCCTGGAGGTGGCCCATCAGGACCAGGAGGCGTTTTCCAGGTACTGCTCGCGACCCTGGGACTCGGGCCCGACCCCTACCGCAATACCCTTCGCAGCGCCGCCCCCGGGACCTACCTCAGCGTCGGCGTCCCGGACCCGACCGGGCCCGCCACCCCCGGTACCGGCTCCGACATCGGGCACCCGCGATCGGGCCGCCGGCTGCTTCTTTTGCGGCCAGGAGAAGCACCCGAGGTCGCGCTGCCCAGCCAGGAACTCTACCTGCACAACCTGCAGGAAGAAAGGCCACTTCTCTAAGGCCTGCAGGAGCGGATCTTCAGAGGCCAGCAGTGCCTCATGCGAACTGTGGGGGCGGCCATCTTCTTTCACGGCAACTGAGGCCAGTATCCCCACACGTGAGTCATGGGGGCGGCCATCTTTGATCAAGGCAACCGACCCCAATAGTGCCTCATGTGAGTTATGGGGGCAGCCATCTTCTCCGCCATTTTGTCCTACCTCGTGGGAGACGCCATTTTACACACCACGCCCGACTGCCACCGGGCCCCCGGACCCGACGACCGCCTCGCCCGCAGACGACAACGACTCGCTTACCTACACGCTAGCCTCCGTCACTCTGGATCAAGCCCGCCCACACCACCTGTCCAAGTCGATGATGGACATCAAAGTAAACGGCCACGCCACGACCTGCCTGTTCGACAGCGGAAGCACGGAGAGCTTCATCCACCCAGACACGGTGAGCCACTACTCCCTCCCTGTCCTGCCAACGCGCAACCGAATCTCGATGGCATCGAGGTCCCACGCCACGGACATTAGCGGCTACTGTGCTGTGACCTTGTCGGTTAAGGGTACAGAGTATAAAAACTTTAAACTCCTCGTCCTCCCCCAGCTCTGCGCTGCCGTCCTACTAGGGCTGGACTTCCAATCCCACCTCCAAAGTGTAACCCTAGCATACGGTGGACCCCTCCCCCCACTCACAGTCGACAACCAGCGAAGGTTAAACCGCCCACCGCGTAACACCTGCAGCCTATCCACCCTCAAGGTGCCGCCACCTTCCCTGTTCGCTAACCTCACCCCCGACTGCAAACCCGTCGCTACCAAGAGCAGGCGGTACAGCGCTGGGGACAGAGCTTTCATTAGCTCTGAGGTGCAGCGTCTCCTGAAGGAGGGCATCATCGAGGGGAGCAACAGCCCCTGGCGTGCCCAGGTCGTGGTCGTTAAGACCGGCGATAAAAATCGCCTGGTCATCGACTACAGCCAGACCATAAACAGATACACCCAGCTGGACGCATACCCCCTTCCCCGCATATCTGACATGGTCAATCAGATTGCACAATACCGCGTATTCTCGACCATCGACCTTAAGTCGGCCTACCACCAACTCCCTATCCACCCCGAGGACCGCCAGTACACCGCCTTCGAGGCGAATGGGCGCCTATACCACTTCCTTAGGGTCCCCTTCGGTGTCACCAACGGGGTCTCGGTCTTCCAAAGGGAGATGGACCGGATGGTTGACCAGAACGGACTGCAGGCCACATTCCCCTACCTAGATAATGTCACCATCTGCGGCCGCGACCGGCAGGACCACGACGTGAATCTGGAGAAATTCCTCCGTACGGCCCAACGGCTGAACCTCACCTACAATAAGGAGAAATGCGTGTTTAACACAGCGCGCCTTGCCATCCTTGGCTGTGTAGTAGAGAACGGAGTCATCGGCCCCGACCCCGAAAGAATGCGCCCCCTCATGGAGCTACCCCTCCCCCACTGTCCAAAAGCACTTAGGAGAACCCTGGGGCTTTTCGCCTACTATGCCCAATGGGTACCCAATTATGCGGACAAAGCCAGACCCCTCCTGAAAACCACATCCTTCCCCCTCACGGAAGAGGCGTGCGCGGCCTTCTCCCTCATTAAGGGAGACATAGCCAAGGCCACAATGCACGCAGTGGATGAGTCAATCCCCTTCCAAGTGGAGAGCGATGCATCCGACTTCGCCCTAGCCGCTACCCTTAACCAGGAGGGTAGGCCGGTAGCCTTCTTCTCAAGGACCCTACAGGGCCCCGAGACCCGACACTCGTCGGTCGAGAAGGAAGCCCAGGCAATTGTGGAGGCAGTACGGCGCTGGAGGCACTACTTGGCAGGCAAACGATTTACCCTCCTCACCGACCAACGCTCGGTTGCCTTCATGTTTAATAACAAGCTGAGGGGCAAGATCAAGAACGACAAAATCTTGAGGTGGAGAATCGAGCTTTCCACCTATGATTATGAGATCTTGTACCGGCCCGGTAAACTGAACGACCCCCCTGATGCTCTTTCACGCATTACATGCGCCAGCGCGCAAAGTGATAGACTTCAGACCCTCCACAATGACCTCTGCCACCCCGGAGTCACCAGACTCTACCATTTCATTAAGGCCCGCAACCTGCCATACTCCATCGAGGAGGTCAGGACCATGACCAGGAACTGCCAGATCTGTGCTGAGTGCAAACCGCACTTCTATAAGCCGGACAGAGCAAGCCTGATCAAGGCCACCCGCCCCTTCGAGCGTCTGAGCATCGACTTCAAGGGGCCCCTACCGTCATCCGACCGTAATGTGTACTTCCTCAACATCGTTGATGAGTACTCCCGTTTCCCCTTTGCCTTCCCCTGCCCAGACATGACCAGTAACACGGTCATTAAATGCCTGAACAAACTCTTCGCCTTGTTCGGGTTCCCGAACTATATACATAGTGACCGGGGCGCCTCCTTCATGAGCGAGGAACTCCGTCAGTTCCTATTGGAGAGGGGTATTGCAGCAAGCAGGACCACCAGCTACAACCCCCGAGGGAACGGCCAGGTGGAAAGAGAGAACGCGACGGTATGGAAGGCCACCCTCTTAGCCTTAAAGTCTAAGGGCCTCCCAACCTCCCGCTGGCAAGAGGTCCTCCCGATTGCGCTGCACTCCATCCGGTCACTACTTTGCACTGCCATTAACACCACCCCCCATGCCCGAATGTTTGTCTTCCCCAGGAAGTCGACTACGGGAACCTCCCTACCAACCTGGCTGACCTCTCCGGGACCCGTCTTGCTGCGAAAGCACGTGAGGGCCCATAAAACGGACCCCCTGGTCGAGAAGGTGAACCTCCTGCACGCCAACCCCCAGTACGCCTATGTGGCTTACCCAGACGGACGGGAGGACACTGTCTCCTTACGAGACCTCGCACCCTCACCCCCCCCTCCCAACCCCCCGAGTCCAGCCGAGGTAGACGGCATGCCGGAACCCCACGAGCCTTTGCCGACTACGCAGACACCAGCTTTAACACCGGATAATGTAACACCGCCGCTGCGACGATCGGAGAGGCTAACGAAGCCTCCGGACAGACTGACATACCAGAGCTGGTAATACACTTCACCCCGCCGGACTCTAATCTAAACAAGGGGTGAATGTGGTAAACCACTGTTATAGTTATCACTGTATATTGTTCTCACTGTTCTCACTGTCACATCACTACACGAGGTCGCCTCTTGTCGCACTGTTATACCTGGGCTGACCACCTCCGACTCCGCCCATTACCTGCCCAGGTATAAAGGTAGCTGACTGGCTAGTATTCCTCCCTGTTGGATCGGATCACCCACGAGGGTGGGCTCTGTTATTTAGCCAATAAAAACCTTCAGTTACGTTCTTAACTCGTCGCCTTTTTATTGGACTAATTGATAGGCATATCACAAGCATTACCAATCCAAGATGGCGACATCTGGAGAACACATTTTGAAAACCTCTACAAAGACATCCCAAAAAACAAAACAAAACCCAAGTCAACATCAAGTCACAGAAAAACTCCACACATTAGAAGCAACAATTAAAGACAACCAAAACCCTCTAGACTCCCCAATCACATGGAAAGAACTGGCCACAAAAACAAAATCTCTCCACCTAAAGAAGCCTGTGGCCCAGACAACATCAAAAATGAAATGCTCAAGTTCAGCAATATGGAGATGCAGAGTGCGATACTCAAACTATTCAACATCATATTACGCTCAGGCTGTTTTCCCGATATCTGGTGCCAAGGACTAATCTCCCCCATATATAAAGTGGAAACAAATCAGACCCAAATACATCTACCGCGGCATCTGTGTCAACAGTTGTCTAGGGAAGTTATTCTGGCAGTATTCTAAATAGTAGATTACTTGATTTTCTTAACAAACATAATATCCTCAGAAAAAACCAAATAGGCTTTCTTCC
Source organism: Somniosus microcephalus (assembly GCF_052327205.1). Taxonomy (NCBI): domain Eukaryota; kingdom Metazoa; phylum Chordata; class Chondrichthyes; order Squaliformes; family Somniosidae; genus Somniosus; species Somniosus microcephalus. The sequence continues at coordinate 341,627,368 of NC_140990.1, read as the reverse complement.
AAAACACCGCAACCGACGACCATATCTATACCCTTCACACCCTCATTGAAAAACATAACACCAAACAAAAAATGGGAAAATATTCACCTGTTTCATCGACCTTCAAGAAAGCCTTTGACTCTATATGGCACGAAGGGCTCTATTATAAACTTCTTCAGTGTGGAATAGGGGGCAAAGTCTATGACCTTATTAAATCAATGTATCTGAAAAACAAATGCGGGGTCAAAATTGGAGACAAACGCACCGATTTCTTCACCCAGAGAAGAGGCGTCCGGCAGGGCTGCAATTTGAGCCCGACCCTGTTCAACATATACATAAATGAATTAGCAGACATGCTGGAGCAAAGCGAGTCACCAGGTCTCCGTCTCCTGGATGGAGAAGTGAAGTCCCTGTTCTATGCGGACGACCTGGTTCTGCTGTCTCCCACAGAACAGGGATTACAGCAAAAACTAGACCTACTCGACAAATACTGCCAAAATTGGGCTCTAACAGTAAATCTAAAGAAAACCAACATCATGATTTTTCAGAAAAGACCCAGATGTCAGGAAAACAAATACCAGTTTACCCTCAGTGATACCACTATAGGACACACTATGAGCTACACCTACCTTGGTCTAACTATTACAGCATCAGGGAGCTTCAGCATAGCAGTGAATGCACTAAAAGAAAAAGCCCGAAGAGCCCTATATGCAATAAAAAGAAAATTCTACAACATCCAAATCCCAATCAAAATCTGGCTCAAAATTTTTGACAGCATAATCCTGCCCATTGCACTGTACGGTTAGTGAAGTATGGGGGCCCGCTAAATCACCAAAGCTACACTAAATGGGAAAAACACACAATAGAAGCCCTACATGCAGAATTCTGCCGAAGCATCCTTCGCACCCAAAGAAAAACGCCAACAAATGCATGCAGAGCCGAACTAGGCAGATACCCACTGATAATAAACATCCAAAAACGAGCACTAAACTTCTAAACCACCTCAAATCTAAGCTCCCCAGACACCCTTCATTTCAAAGCCTTTCAGACCCAAGAGCTAAACCCAGAAAAGAGTCCCCTGAGTCAGCTGCTACTGAAACTAAGTACTCAGCCGGACCCTGACCAGCCCCCAGACCAACACAGCCGTCCAAACACCAATCCGAGTGAAACCAAATCATTAAACAATGCAAAGAAACCTACCTGGAACATTGGAACAAAATAACCGAAAGCCAAAGCAGATTAGAATGTTACCGGGCCTAAAAAGAGAATATAAACTGGCAGACTACCTCACGACCATCAGAGACACAAAACAGAGACAGACCCTCACCAGGTACAGACTAAGCGACCACCAACTGGAAATTGAAAAAGGCAGATACAAGAAATCCTGCAGCCTAGAGAGAATAGAATATGCGATCAATGTCTGGCTGGCGAGGTTGAAACAGAAATGCATTTCCTCCTAAAATGCGAAAAATTCAACACATCAAGAAACATATTATTCAACAAGCTAAGCCAAACAACCCCAGATTTCAAGGAATTGGATGATCTGTCAAAATTGAGATTAGTCCTAGGAGAAGGAGACAGACCATACCTTGGGGCTAAATATGTAACAACATGTCACAACCTGAGGACTGTTTAAAAGTAAGACTGTTTAAAATTAATATTGAACGTACCAAATGAAGTAGAAAGACTGTTTAAAATTAATATTGTTTAAAAGTAATATTGTATATACCCAACAAATGTCAAATCGATTGACACCTACAGAATGTTGGAAAACTGTACCTTTTTGCTATGTAAGCTTTGGCAATATGGTTCTCTGTAAACTTTCATGCCAATAAAGCATTTGAACTGAGAGAGAGACAGAGAGAGAGAGAGGAGAGAGAGAGAGAGAGAGAGACAGAGAGAGAGAGAGAGAGAGTGAGAGAGAGACAGAGCGAGAGAGAGAGAGAGAGACAGAGAGAGAGAGACAGAGAGAGAGAGAGAGAGAGACAGAGAGAGAGAGAGAGAGAGAGACAGAGAGAGAGAGAGAGAGAGACAGAGCGAGAGAGAGAGAGAGACAGAGTGGAGAGAGAGGAGAGAGAGACCAGAGAGAGGAGAGAGAGAGAGAGAGACAGAGCGAGAGAGACAGAGAGAGAGAGAGAGAGAGACAGAGAGACAGAGAGAGAGAGAGAGAGACAGAGAGAGAGAGAGAGAGAGAGAGACAGAGAGACAGAGAGAGAGAGAGAGAGAGAGACAGAGTGAGAGAGAGACAGAGCGAGAGAGAGATGTTGTGTATGTAACCGTTTACCTTTAAGGGAACTATAGAATGTGACCGTTCGCCTTTAAGAGCACTACTTCAGGGTGGCACTATTTATTGGCTCATGTATACTGTAATACCGATAGTGACCACACCAGTATATAAGGGTTGTGATACGTTAACTAGGGCAGAAATCGCCCAGACCTCTGAATAGTAAAGACCTGTTTTGTTTGTACTCCTAAAGTCTCTGAAGTTATTTACTGCACAACTTACAGACTTTACAATGGGACGAGGCCGATCGTACCCTGCGGCAACAGTAGTTCCTAAGCAACTAAGGAGCGTCGAAGTGAGGCACCCGCCCTCGTCGTTCTGCTGGGTGAAAACTCGAGGCTGCAGCGATAGCAAAGAGGAAGATTTTGGCATTGAAAACTTCCATCTGCAACAGGCACTGACGGTCCCTTCTGCCACAGTGAGGAGCGAGCCGATCGACAAGAGAGGCAAGGCTGCCACGGACTGTGAGTAAGGGAACAGTAAAAGAAAATAAGGAAGGAGTAAAACCAGAGGATAAGGGCGGTACACTCGGACCACGGTCGAGGGGGAAAGGAGCCAGACAAAGTCGGGTCCAGAGGCGCTGAGACCGGGAGCAGGCCGGGTGAGACAGAGCCGAGAAATCGGGAATTGGCCGAGAGCCAGTTCAGAGGCTGTAACTGTCCGCCGTCATCGGGGGTACCCGGAGCCGGTTGCCTGCCGCGGGAAGGAGAGCGCTGAAGCCGACGCGCGGGCTGGGGATCTGAAAGCCAGCGGAGAGCGCTGAAGCCGACGCGCGGGCTGGGGATCTGAAAACCAGCGGAGAGCGCTGAAGCCGACGCGCGGGCTGGGGGTCTGAAAGCCAGCGGAGAGCGCTGAAGCCGACGCACAGGCTGGGGACCGGTAGCCAGCGGCCGTCGCCCGCGGGGGAAAGTGTACCCCTCCCGCCAGGGGAAGAAGCGGGAAACCGCCATTGTCGTGGGCGGGGAGAACAGAAAAGCGCGGGGAAAACCGCCATTAAATTGGGCGGGGAGAGCCGAGAAGCGCGGGAAAGCCGCCATTTTTCGCGGGAAAACCGCCGAAGAAGAAGGAAGAAGCGGGAAACCGCCATCTTGGAAATTATTAAGAATTTCAGAAAAGTAATAAGATTTTTCAGAAAGGCTGGTGTGTTCTCAAGAAGAGAGAAGAAAATTAATAATAAGTAAAGTAATACTTGTACTGTTCTCAAAAAGAGAAGAAGATGCCTAAGCGAGGAAATATTAATGACTTTAATGCAGAAATAGAAGACTGGGCCACGTATGTGGAACGCATAGAAATATATTGCGTAGCCAACGAAATTGAGGATGACAACAAGGCAATAACTTTGTTAAATTCGATGGGAGCAAAAACATACGGGCTTTTGAAACATCTAATAGCACCAGTTAAACCAGTGGACCAGACCTTCGAAGAGATCGTAACAGTGTTGAAGGATCACTTGAACCCCACACCGTTGATGCTGGCTGAACGATTTAAATTTTACGCCAGAACCCAGAGGCAAGATGAAAGTAATGCGGAATACTTAGTCGAACTGCGTAAGCTAGCGAAATACTGCCAGTTTGGAGGGAATTTGACAGAGGCGCTGCGGGACAAGTTCGTATGCGGCTTGGCCAAAGAAGGAACGCAGAAGCGACTTCTGGAAGAAAACGACCTCACACTGGACAGGGCTGTCCTCATAGCTTCATCGCACGAAGCCGCAGCGAAAGGGACGGCGGAAATGCAGCTAAAGGCGGCGGCACTCGGGGTGGACCAAATTACAACAAGCACTCCCAAATGCTACCGTTGTGGAAAGACAACGCACGACCAGAATCAGTGCTGGTTTAAGAACTAAGAGTGCAGGAAATGTGGCAAACTGGGTCACATCGCGAAGGTATGCAGGTCCGGAAAGAAGACCAACAAGCAAAGGAAGCCACCACCACAAGGAAAGTACAACAAGGTGCATCAGGTGGCTGAAAAGAGTTCAGACGAACAAAATGAAAAGAGTTCAGACGAACAAAATTCAGACTCAGACCCAAACAGCCAGGAGCTGGATAGTCTGAGAATCCACCATGTGGGTAAAGTAACTGATCTACAGTTGATCTGGGTCACACTAAAAATAGCGGGAGTCCAAGTACGAATGGAGCTGGACACGGGATCAGCTGTATCCGTCATCAACCAAAAGGACTATCACCGGCTATTCTCTCACATACCCTTAAGAAATACAAAATTCGTATTACAGACATACACGGGGCATCATGTATACCCCCTGGGAAAAATACGAGTCAAGGTGAGAGATAGGGGTAAAGAACACCACGAATGTATCTGTACGTACTACCTGAGGGAGGACACCACTTCTGGGACGGGAGTGGATCAAGAAAATAGACATGGAATGGCACTACCGACAAGCAATGACGAGTGAGGACTCGGTGCAGACAAGCAGCTCAGACTCCGAGCCGGAAGACGATAAGTCCAGCTTATGTATGAAAAACAAGATTAACATGAACTCACGGACTAAGGTTGGGAAATCGATGGCGTGCATAAAGACAGAGAATTCTGAGTCTGTTCAAGCTACAGACAGATGCATTACGGAGGAACACCGGGCTAGAACTCAACGTTATGTCAAAGTACAACGACAATTAGAACAGTGAGTGCCCGTCTCCTACAAGAGATGGAAAGGTGAAAAAGTTCTGGGACACCGAATGGGAGTCCCTGGAAAGACAACAGAGACAGCCGCTCAAGCAGAGAGCGACCATAGAGCCATCGTGGTCAAGTACCAATCACATCTCCCTGAGGCTGTTCAGGAACTAGAATATACACAGAACGATCCAAAGGAAGAGGAATCTTCAGGAAGTCAGGATGGTATTCAGTTCACCTCTACGACTTGTTGCAAGCAGAGTGTAACGAGTTGAAAGAACAGTATGAACAGGCTCGGACTACAATCCTGGAAGGGGTTAACTTGGCAACTTCCGAAAAGCTCGTGTTAGTGAAAGAACATGAACGACTAAAGGTTGACCATAAGCAAGAATTACAAAGTCTGCAGGAAATGTTTGATGAGCTTCAGGCCAAGGCTGACTCATCGTTAGGATTCAATCCATAGGAAAAAAATTAGTGGTGGAAGACATACCAGAACAGGGAATACAGGATGTCCAAGAACTCGTTAAATTATTAAAGGAAACACAAAATAAATATGAAGCGGCAATGGCCGAGGTCCAACGACTTGAAGAACAGATGCAACTGAAATCTTTTCAGTGGAAGAAAAGGAACTGTAAGAAACACAGAGACCGTAAGAATGGGCCATGAACATGAGCTTAAATCGTCAGAGGAGAAGGGTTTGGAGCTCTCAAAAGTTATTGAAATAGCCGAGGTTGCAACACAGACTGAGAAGATGGCAGCAGAGCAACCCTTAGATACCAAAAGTACGCTGACTCTGTCAAGGTTGAACAACAGAACGCTGAAACAACTGCTCCGGTAGAGGATTGAATAGTCCGATCAATCAATCTCCAAAGGAAGTTGAAGTATTAAAATCACAAATGAGGTCATTAGTAAACAACTTGCTGAAAGCCCAGAAAAGTTAGAGGAAGCGGAACACGTGAAGAAGTCTCTTCAGGAAAGATGTCTGGATTTGGAACAAAAGCTGGCTGACGTCCAGCTGGGTAGGGAGGACATAGAAGACCCTCTCGCTGGCCTAGCTCAGGACGACTCCGAATATTACTATGTCCTGTCCTGCCCAACTTGTAACTTCGACTCCCACCATACAGAAATCATGGAGGAGCACCGAAAGTCTACGGAACATCGGGAGAAGGTGGCTCTACTACGAAAAAGGAGGAAGAGAAGGAGGAACTGCGCATGCAGCTGGCAGCTGACAGTGGAGCCAGAGAGTCTCAAGAAGCAGAAAAGGAAAAGTCGAAACAGAAGATGACCATCTGAACCATGATTACCTCTACCAGATCACACACGTGGTCCCTCCGAACGGAGCCAATTCAGTTCGGAAGTTCAAACTGTTAAACCCATGGAAGGACTATTGAATGAGTCACTCAGCATGTGAACCGACTACACCACAGAGACTGAATCTATGAACTGTTTTCCACAGAGACTGAATCTGTGATCTGTTTTGACATGAAGATATATATGTTATTATGTTATGTTAAACATGAAGTTATATGACGTTGACTCCATCGAGAGTATATCTGTAAATTGTTATATGACGTTGACTCCATCGAGAGTATATCTGCAACCTGTTTATATAAAATTGAAGATTGTATGTTTAACGGGATTCTGTAAGTAATAAGCTAGGAAGGGAGGAGTGTTGTGTATGTAACCGTTTACCTTTAAGGGAACTATAGAATGTGACCGTTCGCCTTAAGAGCACTACTTCAGGGTGGCACTATTTATTGGCTCATGTATACTGTAATACCGATAGTGACCACACCAGTATATAAGGGTTGTGATACGTTAACTAGGGCAGAAATCGCCCAGACCTCTGAATAGTAAAGACCTGTTTTGTTTGTACTCCTAAAGTCTCTGAAGTTATTTACTGCACAACTTACAGACTTTACAAGAGAGAGAGAGACAGAGAGAGACAGAGAGAGAGAGAGAGAGCGAGAGAGAGAGAGAGAGACAGAGAGAGAGAGAGAGAGACAGAGAGAGAGACAGAGAGAGAGAGAGAGAGAGAGACAGAGTGAGAGAGAGACAGAGCGAGAGAGAGAGAGAGAGACAGATGAGAGAGAGAGAGAGACAGAGAGAGAGAGAGAGAGAGAGAGAGACAGAGTGAGAGAGAGAGACAGAGTGAGAGAGAGAGAGAGAGAGAGACAGAGTGAGAGAGCTCCCCAGACACCCTTCATTTTAAAGCCTTTCAGACCCAAGAGCTAAACCCAGAAAAGAGTCCCCTGAGTCAGCTGCTACTGAAACTAAGTACTCAGCCGGACCCTGACCAGCCCCAGACCAACACAGCCGTCCAAACACCAATCCGAGTGAACCAAATCATTAAAAAATGCAAAGAAACCTACCTGGAACATTGGAACAAAATAACCGAAAGCCAAAGCAGATTAGAATGTTACCGGGCCCTAAAAAGAGAATATAAACTGGCAGACTACCTCACGACCATCAGAGACACAAAACAGAGACAGACCCTCACCAGGTACAGGACTAAGCGACCACCAACTGGAAATTGAAAAAAGGCAGATACAAGAAATCCTGGCAGCCTAGAGAGAATAGAATATGCGATCAATGTCTGGCTGGCGAGGTTGAAACAGAAATGCATTTCCTCCTAAAATGCGAAAAATTCAACACATCAAGAAACATATTATTCAACAAGCTAAGCCAAACAACCCCAGATTTCAAGAATTGGATGATCTGTCAAATTGAGATTAGTCCTAGGAGAAGGAGACAGACCATACCTTGGGGCCAAATATGTAACAACATGTCACAACCTGAGGACTGTTTAAAAGTAAGACTGTTTAAAATTAATATTGAACGTACCAAATGAAGTAGAAAGACTGTTTAAAATTAATATTGTTTAAAAGTAATATTGTATGTACCCCAACAAATGTCAAATCGATTGACACCTACAGAATGTTGGAAAGCTGTACCTTTTTGCTATGTAAGCTTTGGCAATATGGTTCTCTGTAAACTTTCATGCCAATAAAGCATTTGAACTGAACTGAACTGAGAGAGAGAGACAGAGCGAGAGAGAGAGAGAGACAGAGTGAGAGAGAGAGAGACAGAGTGAGAGAGAGAGAGAGAGACAGAGCGAGAGAGAGAGAGAGAGGGTGAGAGAGAGAGGGTGAGAGAGAGAGAGAGACAGAGTGGAAGAGAGAGAGAGAGAGAGAGACAGTGAGAGAGAGAGAGACAGAGTGAGAGAGAGAGACAGAGTGAGAGAGAGAGACAGAGAGAGAGAGAGAGACAGGAGTATGAGTGAGAGAGAGAGAGAGAGAGAGAGAGACAGAGTGAGAGAGAGAGAGAGAGAGAGAGAGACAGAGTGAGAGAGAGAGAGAGACAGAGTGAGAGAGAGACAGAGTGAGAGTGAGAGAGAGAGAGAGAGAGAGAGAGACAGAGTGAGAGAGAGAGAGAGAGACAGAGCGAGAGAGAGAGAGAGAGAGGGTGAGAGAGAGGAGAGGTGAGAGTGAGAGGAGAGAGAGAGAGAGACAGAGTGAGAGAGAGAGAGACAGAGTGAGAGAGAGGACCTTGGGCCACAGCTATTTACAATCTATGTTAATGATTTGGATGATCGGACCAAGTGTAATGGCCCAGAGATTCCGTTCGCAGCCCTCCCGCGAGATTGGTAAAATCTCCGCCTGGACCAGAGGGCTCCGGGAGGCGCAGAATTCCGCTGCTGTGCCTGCTCCAGCTGCCGGTGCGCAAGGCCCCGCGTATCCCAGGGGCGCGGGTAACTCGCAGCGTCCTGGGATCACGCGGGCCATGGGGAGCCAATCGGAGCAGGGAATCTCCATTCATAGATTTGACAGGAAGACCTGTGAATAGAGATCGGCCCCAAAACATGTTAAACTTCAAATACATTTTTTTTTAAATCACATTTTAAAAATGACTACAAATTACATAAATTAACTATTTTAAACAAAAATGTTAATTTTTGAAAAATATTACTAAAGTTTTTAACGGGGCTTAAAATAAACTTACTTTTCTTCTTAAAGTATTTTAAAATGATAATCAGTGGAAACATTTTTTTTTACTTTCTTCAACTGTTAGCCTGGTAAAAGCAGGCCTTGCGCCCAGGAGCTGCCGGCTGTACGCCTGCTTTTACCAGGGGCAGCAGTTTCCGACTTACCTGCACTGAAGCAATTGTGGAAAAAACCGCAAGTTCCAGCCGTCCGCGCTGCCTCTCCGGCGCAGGCGTTTGACCTGTGAAGCCCTTTCTTCACAGAACAGAAGTTCCGGTTTCCAGCGCATCCGCAGTGCATGCCTAAAACCGGCACTTCCGCTGACCCGACGGGTGGAGTACACAGCGCGGAATTTCTGAGCCATAATATCCAAGTTTTGCTGATGATACAAAGTGATGTGCCTCAATAATTCCGAGACTCGAAGGTAGCAGAACAAAACAAGGGCTTTTGTTAACTTAGAACAAAACACGTAAGCGAGAGAGATGTCGTCCTTCTGGAGATTGGGGCTAGACTGAAGCTAGCTTACAAACGGGGCCAGGTATGGGCGGAGCCCTACACACAGCACATTCCAGCACATTCCAGTATACAATACAGCACATTCCAGTACACAATACAATGAGGTCTGGGGGAAGGGAAATGACACTGAAACCGATCTCAGTCACAGGCAGTGATGAATGGAAATATTTCATCACACAAAGCTAGGTGGGAATGTAAGTTGTGAGGAGGATGCAAGGAGGCTTCAAGGGGATATAGACAGGCTAAGTGAGTGGGCAAGAACATGGCAAATGGAATATAATGTGGAGAAATGTGAAGTTATCCACTTTGGTAGGAAAAATAGAAAAGCAGAGTATTTTTTAAATGGTGAGAGATTGGGAAATGTTGGTGTTCAGAGGGACCTGGGTGTCCTTGTACACGAATCACTGAAAGTTAACATGCAGGTACAGCAAGCAATTAGGAAAGCAAATGGTATTGAGTAGACTAGGCCTATATTCTCTAGAGTTTAGAAGAATGAGAGGTGATCTCATTGAACATACAAATTTCTTACAGGGTTTGACAGGGTAGATGCTGGGAGGATGTTTCCCCCTGGCTGGGGAGTTCTAGAACCAGGGGTCACAGTCTCAGAATAAGGGGTCGGCCATTTAGGACTGAGATGAGGAGAAATTTCTTCACTCAGGGTGGTGAATATTTGGAATTCTCTACCCCAGAGGGCTGTGGAGGCTCAGTCATTGAGTATATTCAAGGCAGAGATCGGTAGATTTTTGGATATTAAGGGAATCAAGGGATATGGGGATAGTGCAGGAACGTGGAGATGAGGTAGAAGCTCAGCCATGACCTTATGAATGATGGAGCAGGCTCGAGGGGCCAAATGTCCGACTCCTGCTCCTATTTCTTGGGTTATTATGAGAGCGAGCGAGAGGGACAGAGAGCAAGGGAGCGAGCGACAGAGAGAGCGAGTGACAGAGAGAGACAGCGAGAGAGAGAGACAGAGAGAGAGAGACAGAGCGAGAGAGACAGAGAGACAGACAGACAGACAGAGACAGAGAGAGACAGAGAGAGACAGACAGACAGAGAGAGACAGACAGAGAGATAAACATCCAAAAACAAGCACTAAACTTCCTAAATCACCTCAAATCTAGCTCCCCAGACACCCTTCATTTCAAAGCCTTTCAGACCCAAGAGCTAAACCCAGAAAAGAGTCCCCTGAGTCAGCTGCTACTGAAAATAAGTACTCAGCCGGACCCTGACCAGCCCCAGACCAACACAGCCGTCCAAACACCAATCCGAGTGAACCAAATCATTAAACAATGCAAAGAAACCTACCTGGAACATTGGAACAAAATAACCGAAAGCCAAAGCAGATTAGAATGTCACCGGGCCCTCAAAAGAGAATATAAACTGGCAGACTACCTCACGACCATCAGAGACACAAAACAGAGACAGACCCTCACCAGGTACAGACTAAGCGACCACCAACTGGAAATTGAAAAAGGCAGATACAAGAAATCCTGGCAGCCTAGAGAGAATAGAATATGCGATCAATGTCTGGCCGGCGAGGTTGAAACAGAAATGCATTTCCTCCTAAAATGCGAAAAATTCAACACATTAAGAAACATATTATTCAACAAGCTAAGCCAAACAACCCCAGATTTCAAGGAATTGGATGACCTGTCAAAATTGAGATTAGTCCTGGGAGAAGGAGACAGACCATACCTTGGGGCCAAATATGTAACAACATGTCACAACCTGAGGACTGTTTAAAATTAAGACTGTTTAAAATTAATATTGAACGTACCAAATGAAGTACAAAGACTGTTTAAAATTAATATTGTTTAAAAGTAATATTGTATGTACCCAACAAATGTCAAATCGATTGACACCTACAGAATGTTGGAAAACTGTACCTTTTTGCTATGTAAGCTTTGGCAATATGGTTCTCTGTAAACTTTCATGCCAATAAAGCATTTGAATTGGAATTGGAAATTGGAGAGACAGAGAGACAGAGAGAGAGAGAGACAGAAAGACAGAGAGAGACAGAGAGAGAGAGAGATAGACAGACAGAGAGAGAGAGAGACAGAGAGAGAGAGAGAGAGAGGCAGGGAGAGCGAGAGAGAGAGAGGGAAAGAGACAGAGCAAGAGACAGAAAGAGAGAGAAAGACAGAGAGAGAGACAGAGAGAGAGAGAGAGAAACAGAGACAGACAGAGGGAGAGAGAGTGTTACATCGTTATATTATTACATCGTTAAATGGAACTACTTGTTACATCGTTATATGGAACTACTTTGGTTAGTGTATTTATATTGCTATGTGGCACACTGTGAAAGGCAGTGCGCAGTGCAAGGTCGGACATCTTGTATCACTCCGCACCATGCGGCAGCAACATCAATAAAAGCAATAATACAACTGAGTGGAAGTCGTAAACTAAATGAGTTAAAAGTGTCTGTATTACATAGTAATAAGAACACAAGGAGACACAACATGGTGGCAGCGGTATACGTGAGTACAACTTGTGCCATACAAACTACGAATAAGACGAAAAGTGAATATATGAGCTGATCGTGAGTGCCGGTGTCTGCGGTGATTGAGCGTGAATCGTATGGGCAGCTAAGATGGCGGCTGCTGCTGCACTGACTGCGCAAATGCAACCCCTCATGAACTGGGAAGCCGACGATATAGTAGAGGCATTCCGCAAGTTCAATCAGATATGTGACCTTACATTCAAAAGCTTCCTGAAGGGTACTGCTAACGAGGAAAAGGTTAGTTACATTCTGTTGTGGACAGGAGAAAAAGGTCTAGATTTGTATAATAGCTGGAGTTTGACTGAAGAGGAAAAGGAAAACCCTGCGACAATCTTTGAGAAATTCAGCAACCATCTAGAGCCAAAATCCAATCACCGTATACACAGATACATATTGCAGAGTCTAAGACAGGAACCCAATGAAACAGCTGACAATTTCTTGACAAGGCTGAGAAATGAAGCCAGCAAGTGTGCATTTAAGGAAATGGAGGAAAGGCTTGTGGACCAGCTGATATGGGGGTCAGCGCATGCAGAGGTACAAAAAGCCCTGATAGGGAAAGAAAAGCTCGAAATAACAGAGGCTATAGATACTGCGAGAGCTCATGAAGCCATGAAGCAGCAAATGAGAACACTGATTTCTCAAACGGCTGACATGCGGACGGCTTCTGAGACAGACAACAGAGTGGATCCAGTGAGAGAAAAGTACAACACACAAAGACATGCACGTGACAACAGGAGAAATGTGCAGAAACTGTGGAAGACCGCACGATTATACAGACAGGAGGAAATGTCCAGCATGTGGAGCAAGCTGCAATGCATGTGGCAAACTAAACCACTAGGAAAAGAGGTGTAGAACGAAGAAAGAAGGAACATACATCAAAAACAAAGGCGGACAGCAGAACCAGAGAAAGAAACACAATATCCATGCCATGGATGAACAGATGTAAGAAGTCACACAACACCAGGTTATAGTCCAACAGCTTTATTTGAAATCACAAGCTTTCAGAGCGCTGCTCCTTCTTCAGGTGAAGTGGAGAAATGCATAAAGACACAGCTTATATAGTCAGAGAATCATGTCAGATGTTTACAGGTAACCTTTCCAACTGCCATTTATCACACCTCGGCAGAGAGATAATCACAGCAGTCAAAGGTGTGAATGGTGTCCAAACAGGTCAGTCAGGGAAACATTACATCAAAGAACAATGAGGTGGGGTCACAAGGGGTCAAATATTGCAGATGCTGGGGTCTGTATGAAAAACAAAAAGACAGACAAAAAACATTTTTTTTGGCTGGAAATCACAGCAGGTCCAGCTGCATCTGTGTAGAGAGAACAAGCCAATGTCGACTCGAGTCTGGATGACCTTGCATCAGGTGGGGTTACATGTAGCGTGACATGAACCCAAGATCTCGGTTGAGGCCGTCCTCATGGGTGCGGAACTTGGCTATCAGTTTCTGCTCGACGATTTTGCGTTGTCGTGTGTCTCGAAGGCCACCTTGGAGAATGCTTACCCGAAGATCGGAGGCTGAATGTCCTTGACTGCTGAAGTGTTCCCCGACTGGGAGGGAACACTCCTGCCTGGTGATTGTTGCGCGGTGTCCGTTCATCCGTTGTCGCAGTGTCTGCATGGTCTCGCCGATGTACCATGCTCCGGGGCATCCTTTCCTGCAACGTATGAGGTAGACAACGTTGGCCGAGTCACATGAGTATGTACCATGTACCTGGTGGGTGGTGTCCTCACGTGTGATGATGGTATCTGTGTTGATGATCTGGTATGTCTTGCAGAGGTTGCTGTGGCAGGGTTGTGTGGTGTCGTGGTCGCTGTTCTCCTGAGAGCTGGGTAATTTGCTGCGAACGATGGTCTGTTTGAGGTTAGGCGGCTGTTTGAAAGCGAGTAGTGGAGGCGTGGGGATGGCCTTAGCGAGGTGTTCGTCGTCATCGATGTTGAGGAAGTACACATTGCGGTCAGAGGAGGGGAGGGGCCCTTTAAAGTCGATACTCAGGCGCTCAAAAGGGCGGGTGGCCTTGATCAGGTTTGCTCTGTCAGGCCTATAGAAGCGCGGCTTGCACTCTGCACAGACTGGGCAGCTCCTGGTCATGGTCCTGACCTCCTCGATGGAGTAAGGCAGGTTGCGGCCCTTAATGAAATGGAAGAACCTGGTGACCCCCGGGTGGCAGAGGTCGTTGTGGAGTCCCTGTAGTCTATCGATCTGCGCGGTGGCGCATGTGCCTCGCGATAGAGCGTCTGAGGGTTCGTTGAGTTTCCCTGGCCGGTACAAGATGTCGTAATTGTAGGTGGAAAGTTCGATTCTCCACCTCAAAATCTTGTCATTTTTGATTTTACCCCTCTGCTTGTTGTTGAACATGAAAGCAACTGAACGCTGGTCAGTAAGCAGGGTAAATCGTTTTCCAGCCAGGTAGTGCCGCCAGTGGCGCACCGCCTCCACAATGGCCTGGGCCTCTTTTTCCACAGAGGAGTATCTGAGTTCGGAGCCCTGGAGGGTTCGTGAAAAGAAGGCCACGGGTCTTCCCGCCTGGTTAAGGGTAGCGGCCAGGGCAAAGTCGGATGCATCGCTCTCCACCTGGAAGGGGATGGACTCGTCTACCGAGTGCATGGTGGCCTTGGCAATGTCATCTTTTATACGGTGAAAGGCTAAGCGGGCCTCCGCCGTCAGGGGGAAGGAAGTGGACTTGATAAGTGGACGGGCTTTGTCCGCATAATGAGGGACCCACTGAGCGTAATAGGAAAAGAAGCCCAGGCACCTTTTGAGGGCCTTGAGACAGTGGGGCAGGGGAAGTTCCATCAACGGGCGCATCCGGTCAGGGTCAGGACTGATGACTCCGTGTTTCACCACGCAACCAAGGATAGCGAGGCGGGCTGTGCGGAATATGCACTTTTCCTTGTTGTACGTGAGGTTTAGGAGTTGGGCCGTGCGGAGGAACTTATCAAGATTGGCGTCATGGTCCTGCAGGTCATGGCCGCAGATGGTCATGTTGTCCAGGTAAGGAAACGTGGCCTGGAACGCATTCTCGTCGACCATCCGGTCCATCTCCCTCTGGAAGACGGAGACACCGTTGGTGACGCCAAAAGGAACCCTGAGGAAGTGAAAAAGGCGGCCGTTTGCCTCGAAAGCTGTGTACTGGCGGTCCTCAGGGCGGATAGGGATTTGGTGGTATGCTGCCTTGAGGTCAATGGTCGAGAAAACGCGGTATTGCGCTATCTTATTAACCATGTCGGCTATGCGGGGGAGAGGGTATGCGTCCAACTGGGTGTACTTGTTGATTGTCTGGCTGTAGTCGATGACTAGGCGCTGCTTGTTGCCAGTCTTAACGACTACCACCTGAGCTCGCCAGGGGCTGGTACTATCCTCAATAATCCCCTCTTTCAGGAGCCGCGTCACCTCAGATCTTATGAAGGATCTGTCCCCGGTGCTGTATCGCCTGCTCTTTGTGGCGATAGGCTTGCAGTCGCGGGTGAGGTTGGCGAACAGGGGGGGGGGTGTGATTTTGAGGGTGGAGAGACTACAGGTGGGGCGCGGTGGGCAATTTAAAAACTGCTGGTTGCAGACAGTGAGCGGGGGAAGAGGTCCACCGTATGTCAAGGTGACGCTCTTAAAGTGACAATGAAAGTCCAACCCCAGTAGAACGGCAGCGCAGAGATGTGGCAGGACGAATAGCTTTACATTTTTATATACGGAGCCCTTCACCGAGAGGGTCACTACGCAGTAGCCGCCGACGTCTGCTGAGTGGGATTTCGAGGCCATGGAGATCCGATGGCGCGTTGGCCGGACCGAGAGGGAATAGCGCCGTACTGTATCAGGGTGTATGAAGCTCTCCGTGCTCCCGGAATCAAAAAGGCAAGTTGTGGCGCGGCCATTTACCTGGATGTCCATCGTGGACCTGGCTAGCTGGTGGGGTCTGGATTGACCCAGCTATATTCATAGCGACCGGGGCTCGTCCTTCATGAGCGACGAACTCCGTCAGTACCTGCTCATGAGAGGTATTGCCTCAAGCCGGACCACCAGCTACAACCCCCGGGGGAACGGACAGGTTGAAAGAGAGAACGCGACGGTCTGGAAGGCGGCCCTCCTAGCCTTAAAATCTAGGGGCCTTCCGACCTCCCGTTGGCAGGATGTCCTACCCGATGCACTCCACTCCATCCGGTCACTGCTGTGTACAGCCACCAACGCAACCCCCCATGAGCGAATGTTTGTTTTTCCCCGGAGGTCCACATCCGGTAACTCACTACCACACTGGCTGACGTCCCCAGGGCCCGTCCTGCTGAGGAAGCATGTAAGGTCCCACAAAACGGCTCCCCTGGTAGAGAAGGTTCACCTCCTCCATGCCAACCCCCAGTACGCCTACGTGGCATACCCGGACGGGCGGGAGGATACAGTCTCCATTAGAGATCTGGCACCCTCGGGGTCCACTGACCCACCACCATTGCCCCCCACCACGACCTCCTCCGACACGGCCCAAAATTCAGTAGACCCAATTCTCACCCCTGTCCATTCCACCCCAGTAGACGGCATGCCGCGCCCCCAGGACCAGCCGGAGTCCACTCGCCCACCCAACACCAAAGGGGACGATACGCCGGTGCTGGACCCCGCTCAAGACGCGTCGTGGGAAGCTGTACCATCGCAACCGTCGCCACGAAGATCTCGACGGCAAACGAGGCCGCCCGACAGACTCGCCTACTCGAACTTTTGATACACTTCACCCCGCCGGACTTAATTTTAAACGAGGGGTGAATGTGGTAAACCACTGTAGTTCACTGTGTTCACTTGTTGTTGTTGTTGTCATTCACTCTTGTTTCACTGTTGTGCCTGACTATGCCTCAGCTGACTCCGCCCCTGGGCTACCGAGTATAAGAGCGGCCGCATGGCAGCTCCTGGCATTCGGTCGTCCACTAGAGGCATAGTCCTGATCTGTCTGAAGTGCAATTCAGTAGTTAATAAAAGCCTGTCGTTCTGAACTCTGCCCAGCCTTTTATTAGAATTGATAGCGCATCACTGTTTATACACTGTATGGATAGATCTGCGTTTATGTGTTCAACCATAAATGTTTTTTGATGCTTTGGCAACATAAGATGTACCTTGTCATGCCAATAAAGCGATTTGAATTGAATTGAATTGAATTGAGAGAGAGCGATTGAGAAAGAGAGAGAGGCAGAGAGACAGAGAGAGAGAGGCAGAGATAGAGAGCGAGAGAGATGTTCAGAGAGAGAGAGTGCGAGAGCGAGAGAGACTGAGAGAGAGTGTGAACAAGAGAGTGAGAGACAGTGAGAGAGCGATGAGAGAGGCAGGGAGAGACAGAGAGAGAGGCAGGGAGAGACAGAGAGAGAGACAGAGTGAGAGAGATAGAGAAAACGAGGGAGAGAGACAGAGAGGGAGAGGGACAGAGAGAGAGAGAGAGACAGAGAGGGACAGAGAGAGAGAGACAGTGAGAGAGAGCGACAGAGAGAGAGAGCGAATGAGAAAGAAAGAGGGGCAGAGAGACACAGAGCGAGAGGGACAGAGAGATTGACAGAGAGAGTGTAGTGTCCGAGGATCAATAATACTCAGACTGCAGAACAATAAAACAGGTATTTACTGAACAGAGAGTAATTCAAGACTGACGTACAGAAGCCTGCTATGGCTTTATATACAGTGGTGGTCACTGCCGGTACTGCAGTATAGAATCAGTTCTTCTCTTAAAGGTACATACACAACAATTCCTCCCCTTTTAGATAAACAGTACATAACATTCATTTAACAACTAAATAATAACTAATTACAATTACAATTTTCTCTGTACTATATACATCAACTGAAATAATCATTTATAAGTTCAGTCTTTGAGGAGGCTTCCTGATCCTGACTGGATAGCGCCTTTCTCGAGTATCCTGTTCTTGCGGCGGAGTTGATTCTGGTTCATTGTCATTGGTTGGTTCGTCAGCTTCCAATACCACTGCTTCTGAGGTAGACGCAATCTGTACTTCGGGTTCATTACCAGGTGCACATGCTTGTGGTATGGGTTTGGCTTGTTCCTGTGACTCTAGAATCTGGTCAGCATGGCGTCTCACGATGCTCTCTCCAACATCCACTGTGTACATTAGTGGTCCCTGCTGTGTGCATATCATTCCTGGCTGCCATTTTTCTGTTCGGTAGTCACGGGCCAAGACTGGTTGCCCTATCTTGAAGCTCCTGGTTGGCTTCTCATTTATGTGCTGGAATTGCTTATCCTCAACATCTCGTCTTATGTTTGGTTTGAGCAAATCCAGGTGACATCTTAGCCTTCGGTTGAAGAACATTATGGCTGGAGCTTGGTTGGTGACTGCATGTGTTGCATTCCGGTAAGCAAACAAGAAATTATCCACCTTGTGTTGTAGTGGTATGTCGTCATTATGCATTGCCTTTATTGCCTTTTTAAAGGTCTGAACAAACCTCTCAGCCAATCCATTTGTGGCTGGATGATATGGGGCAGATGTGTAATGTTTCACCCCATTATTCCTCAGAAACCCCCGGAAATCCTCGGACACAAACTGTGGCCCATTGTCGGAGCAAATCTGTTCTGGCAAGCCATTCCTGGCGAAGATGGTCCGTAGGACTGCAATAGTTTTCTCCGTGGTGGTGGAGGACATTTTGATGACCTCTGGCCATTTTGAATGGGCGTCCACAGCGATTAGGAACATTGAGTCCTTAAATGGACCAGCAAAATCAATGTGTACCCATTGCCATGGAGATGAGGGCCACCCCCATGGATGTAGCGGGGCCTGTGGTGGAGCGTTTTGGACCTTCTGGCATCCTGTGCATCTCTTGGTCATATCCTCAATTTCTTTATCGATTCCCGGCCACCACACAAACGCCCTGGCTAGGCTCTTCATTTTTACCCCTCCCAGATGACCCTCATGAAGCTCATTGAGCACTCTATCTCTCAACTTGGGTGGAATTACCACTCGGGATCCACACATCAAGGTCCCTCGGCACACTGACAGCTGTTCTCTCCTTGGCGAGAATGCTGGCAACAGTGAGTCGCCATGTGCTGGCCATCCCTTCACCGTCAAATCATAGACCCGAGAGAGTGCCGGGTCATTTCGGGTTTCCTTCTCTATACTTGAGTTTGTAACAGGTAGACATTCGACTATGGTTGCATGGAATATCTCAACAGGGTCCACTGCAGGTGCTTCCTCTACCGTAGGCAACGGTAGGCGTGATAGCCCATCAGCGTTTCCATGCTGTTTCGTACCCTTGTACTCTATGTCGTACTGATGTGCCCCTAGAAAAAGTGACCATCTTTGCAGCTGTTGCACCGTCATCACCGGAACGCCCTTCTTTGGGTTAAAAATGGAGACCAGGGGCTGATGATCAGTCAGTAGGGTGAATTTCTGCCTGTGCAGATAGTGATTGAACTTCTTCACCCCCCACACCAGGCTGAGGGCCTCCCTGTCAATCTGGGCGTAGTTACGCTCGGCTGAGGTTAACGAGCGCGACGCAAAGGCTATTGGCCTCTCTGAACCGTCAAGGAATTTGTGTGACAGCACCGCTCCGATGCCGTAGGGAGACGCATCACATGCTAACCGAATCGGTAGTGTTGGATTGTAGTGGGCCAATACTTCTTTTGAAGTGATTAGGCATTTACATTTCTGAAAGGCACGCTTACACTCATCACTCCATTTCCATGTTACTCCAGTTTGCAGTAGGGCATTCAGTGGGTGCAGAATTGTAGATAAATTCGGCAAGAACTTATGGTAGTAGTTCACCAACCCGAGGAACGACCTCAGTTGCGACACATTTTCTGGTGCTGGAGCCTTGACTACAGCCTCAATCTTGTCCGGCGACTTATGCAACCCTTCCTCATCAATCATGTGGCCACAATACGAGATTTGTCTCCTGAAGAACTCGCATTTGGGGCGGTTGGCTCATAGCCCATATTCCTGTAATCTCGTGAGCACCTGTTCCAGGTTGGCAAGGTGTTCACTGTCATTTTCGCCCGTAACCAGGATGTCGTCCAAATAACACTGGGTCCCCGGGATCCCTTGCAGGACTTGTTCCATCGCCCTCTGCCAAATAGCCGGGGCTGATGCTACCCCGAATACCAGTCGATTGTACTGGTAAAGGCCTTTGTGAGTGTTTATCGTGAGGTATTTCCTAGATGCTTCTTCCAGCTCCATTTGTAGATACGCTTGGGCCAGATCAATCTTTGTAAAGCGTTTCCCTCCAGATAGTGAGGCGAAAATATCTTCTATCCGTGGAAGTGGATATTGTACTGTGTGCAGGACTGGGTTCACAGTTACCTTGAAGTCCCCACAGATGCGAACCTTCTTCGGTTCCCCAGGCGTGCTGCTCAATGATTTCTTCATTACAGGAACGATGGGTGTGGCCCACTCGCTCCAGTCCACCTTGGACAACACACCCGAACGCTCCAGACTCTCCAGCTCTGCTTCAACGGCTGGGCAGATCGCGTAAGGTCTGGCCTTAAAAAAATTTGGGTTTGCGTTATCTTCGATTTTTATCGTTGCCGTTACTCCTTTTAGAGTCCCAAGTCCTTGTTGGAACACCTCTTTCGCGTCGGTTAGAATTTTTGACAGTCGTCCAGGTGTGACATCATCATCCTTTTTATCAGTCACAGTTAGCGCCTGAATGGAATGCCAATCCAATTGTATTTTTCGGATCCATTCACGTCCCAATAGTGGTGGTCCTCCATCCGGTAGTATATATAGATACAGTTTCTGTGTTTCCTTGCTGTTGTATTCAACTGGCACCCTTATTTTTCCTCTGGGGTAGACTTTTTGCCCCGTGTATGTCTTCAATACAATGGACGTGTCCTTCAAGGGTATGTGTGAGAACAGCCGCTCATAGTCTCATCGATTCATGACAGTTAGGGCTGATCCTGTATCCAATTCCATCTTTACTTGGGACCCTGCTATCATGAGGGTGACCCAAATGGTTCGGTGATCCTCCTTTGTGATCATGTTGTGTAACTTTAGACAACTTAGTCTCCTGCTCCCGGAGTCATTATGATTCTCCTGATCTTCCGAACTACTGTCTGTCATTTTTTTTACTTTCTTGCACTTTTCCTTAGTAGTTCTTGTAGTGTTGGTTTTCTTTCCCGACCTGCAGACTCTTGCTATATGTCCCATTTTCCCACATTGCCTGCATACTTTGTCCTTAAACCAGCAGTTCTTCTGATCATGGGTTGTTCTGCCGCAGCGATAGCAGTTTTCTGCTCCATACGCCATTTCGTTAGCGCTGTATTCTTGTGGTTTCTGTTGTATTTCCGCAGCTCCCCATGCTGCTGCTTCATAGGATACTGCCACGCTGAAAGCCTGCTCTAGCATCAGGTCCTTTTCCAAAAGTAGTCGTTTCTGGGTTCCTTCACTCTGGAACCCGCAGACAAACTTATCCCGTAAGGTGTCTGCCAGTCCTGCTCCGAACTGGCAGTGCTTTGATAACTTGCGTAGTTCCGTAAGATAGTCAGCATTGTTCCCATCTTTGTGCTGGTTTCTTTTATGGAACTTGAATCTTTCTGCTATCAGCAGTGGTGTACGGTTTAGGTGTTCCTGTAAGATATTAACAATCTCTTCAAAACTTTTCTCCATTGGTTTAGCTGGTGTAATTAAATTCCGCAATAGGCCGTACGTTCTCGCGCCCATCAAATTTTATAATACCGACGCCTTCTTTCCATTGGCCACCTCATTTGCCTTGCAGTACACTTCAATTCTTTCCACATACGTGGTCCAGTCTTCTACCTCGTTGTCGAAAGCAGTGATACTGCCACTCTTCGGCATCTTGGGTGATTTAAAATGGCGCCCCCCGCGCTTTTTCTTCTTCCCCAATGTAATAAAATGGCACCTCCCGCGCTTTTCCTTCTTCCCCAATGGAATAAAATGGCGCCTCCCGCACTTTTCCTTCTTTCCCTTTGCTGCCACGCTGCTCCTAGTGTTCTACAGGGTAATGGCAGTGACCCGCGGCTTCGGCGCGTCTCACTTTTCCTTCCCCGCGTTCTATCCTCTCCACGCTGCCCTGTTCTTGAGCACCGACCGCGCCCTGTGCTCTCCACCCTCTCTCTCTCTCTTCCTCCCGACGACGCTGCACGGCCTCTTTGCAGAGCCGCTCGATCGAGCCCGAGCCCGCCGCAGTCCGGAAGTGTCAGCGCACTACCTGCTACCAGCACGACTTGCTGGAACACCTCGACTGGGGAGCCAGGCCCAGCTCTCCACAGCCTCCCCTGCAACTCTCCGATGGATCCCTGGGCGGTTGCCCGCGGTCGACGCCCGCCGTTCTGACTTCGACCTCCAAGAAGCTTCTCTTCAGGGAAAAGATCCCCGTGAGGTGATGCAGTACTGCAGGTGAGTTCAAACCTGCCCGTCGCCAGTGTAGTGTCCGAGGATCAATAATACTCGGACTGCAGGAGAACAATAAAACAGGTATTTACTGAACAGAGAGTAATTCAAGACTGAAATACAGAAGCCTGCTATGGCTTTATATACAGGGGTGGTCACTGCCGGTACTGCAGTATAGAATCAGTTCTTCTCTTAAAGGTACATACACAACAGAGAGGGACAGAGAGAGAGAGCAAGAGAGGGACCGAGAGAGACAGAGAGAAAGAGAAAGAGAGAGATAAGAGAAAGAGAGAGATAGCCTGGCTATCAAAAAAGGCAGACACAGGCAGACCTGGCTGACAAGAGAGAACAGGATATGCTCTCACTGCAGTCAGGGAGTGGTGGAGACAGAGATGCACTTCCTCACAGCTTGTGGAATATATCAGGGCATAAGGGAGAATTTCTACCCAAAATTCACAAAAATATGCCCTGAATTCAGAAATTTGAATGACGACCAAAAACTCCCATACCTACTAGGGGAACAGAGGAATTGTGTAACCTTAGCGGCACACTATGTTACAGCTTGCCATAAACAGAGGGACAACCATTAAATCTAAGAAAAGAGTATATACAAATTATACGAATGTATATTTATACACTCAGGGATATATCTGTTTATACACTGTATGGATAGATCTGCGTTTACGTGTTCAACCATAAATGTTTTTCGATGCTTTGGCAACATAAGATGTACCTTATCATGCCAATAAAGCGATTTGAATTGAATTGAATTGAATTGAATTGAATGAGACAGAGAGAGAGAGACAGACTGAGAGAGAGAGAGAGAGAGAGGGACAGAGAGAGAGTGAGAGAGGGAGAGGGACATAAGAACATAAGAAATAGGAGCAGGAGTAGGCCAATCGGCCCCTCGAGCCTGCTCCACCATTCAATAAGATCATGGCTGATCTGATCCTAACCTCAAATCTTCTATCACTCTGCATCCACCCGAACCCATGTGATCTCCCGGGAGAGGCGAAAAACCAGATGAAGTCCCAATGGCCAATTTGGGAGAAAAAAATCTGGGAAATTCCTCTCCGACCCATCTAGGCGATCGAAATTCTTCCAGGAGATCACTCTGTCCCTATATTTTCTACAGTACTTACCTTCTGTAAAGGCGATCTCCACCCCAGCCAGGAACAGGAATAAAACCATCTCCTGAAATCTAACACAGAATTAGAACACAGTAGGAGCAGAACAAGGCTACACGGCCCCTGGGCCCACTCCACTACCCACAGGGCCATGACCATTCCGAACCTAGACTCATGTCCAATTTCCTGCCCGCTCCCCGTAACCCTTAATTCCCTTTACTTCTAGGAAACTATCTATTTCTGTTTTAAATTTATTTAATGATGTAGCTTCCACAGCTTTCTGGGGCAGCAAATTCCACAAACCTACCACCCTCTGAGTGAAGAAGTTTCTCCTCATCTCAGTTTTGAATGAGCAGCCCCTTATTTTAAGATTATGCCCCCTAGTTCTAGTTTCACCCATCATTGGGAACATCCTCACCGCATCCACCTGATCAAGCCCCTTCACAATCTTATATGTTTCAATAAGATCGCCTCTCATTCTTCTGAACTCCAATGAGTAGAGTCCCAATCTACTCAACCTCTCCTCATATGACCACCCCCTCATCCCCGGGATTAACCGAGTGAACCTTCTTTGTACTGACTCGAGAGCAAGTATGTCTTTTCATAAGTATGGACACCAAAACTGTATGCAGTATTCCAGGTGCGGTCTCACCAATACCTTGTACAACTGCAGCAATACCTCCCTGTTTTTATATTCCATCCCCCTAGCAATAAAAGCCAACATTCCATTGGCCTTCTTAATCACTTGCTGCACCTGCATACTAACTTTTTGAGTTTCGTGCACCAGGACCCCCAGATCCCTTTGTACTACAGTACTTTCCAGTTTCTTGCCATTAAGATAATAACTTGCTCTATGATTTTTCCTGCCAAAGTGCATAACCTCACACTTTCCAGTATTGTATTCCATCTGCCAAATCTCTGCCCACTTACTTAGCCTGTCTATGTCCCTTTGCAGGTTTTTTATGTCCTCCTCACTCACTACTTTCCGTCCCATCTTTGTATCATCTGCAAACTTTGATATGTTACACTCGGTCCCCTCCTCCAAATCGTTAATATAGATTGTAAAGAGTTGGGGACCCAGCACTGACCCCTGCGGAACACCACTAGTTACTGGTTGCCAATCTGAGAACGAACCATTTATCCCAACTCTCTGCTTTCTGTTAGAGAGCCAATCCTCCACCCACGCCAGACTATTACCCCCAATCCCGTGATTTTTTATCTTGAGCAATAATCTTTTGTGTGGCACCTTGTCAAATGCCTTTTGGAAGTCTAAATACACTACGTCCACTGGTTCCCCTTTATCCACCCTGTATGTTACTTCCTCAAAAAACTCAAGCAAATTTGTCAAACATGACTTCCCCTTCATGAAACCATGCTGAGTTTGTCCTATTAAATTATGTTTATCCAAATGTCCCGTTACTGTCTCCTTAATAATGGATTCTAACATTTTACCAACCACAGATGTTAGGCTAACAGGTCTATAGTTTCCAGCCTTCTGCCTACTACCCTTTTTAAATAAGGGTGTTACATTAGCAGTTTTCCAATCTGCCGGGACCTTTGCTGAGTCCAGTGAGTTTTGGAAAATTATTACCAATGCATCCACAATCCCTACCGTTACTTCCCTCAAGACCCTAGGATGCAAGCCATCAGGTCCAGAGAGAGAGAGAGGGACAGAGAGATTCAGAGAGAGACAGAGAGGGTCAGAGAGGGACAGCGAGAGAGAGAGAGACACACAGAGAAAGGGACAGAGAAAGAGAGAGAGACAGTTAGAGAGGGACGGAGAGAGCGAGAGAGAGACAGAGAGAGAGACAGACAGAGAGAGAAAGAACGAGAGAGAGAGGAAGAGAGAAAGAGAGTGACCGAGAGAGAGAGAATGAGACAGAAAGACAGACAGAGAGAATGAGCGAGAGAGGGACAGAGGGAGAGATAGAATGGGAAAGCGAGGTAGAGAGACAGAGACGGAGAGGGACAGAGAGCGAGAGAGAGGGACAGCAAGAGAGAGAATGAGACAGAGAGAGAGGGAGAGAGAGGGAGGGACAGAGAGGCAGTGACAGACAGAGAGAGGGAGACAGAGAGGGACAGAGAGAGAGCGAAAGAGAGAGATTGAGAGAGACAGAGAGAGAGCGAGGGAGGGGGACTGAGAGATAGAGAGACAGAGCGAGAGAGGGACAGAGAGAGAGAGCGAGAGAGATGGACAGAGAGGGAGAGAGAGAGAGAGCATGAATGAGACAGATACGGAGAGAGAGATAGAGAGAGAGAGAAAAAGGGAAACAGAGAGAGAGGGACAGCGAGACAGGCAGGGAGAGAATGAGACAGAGAGAGATAGAGAGACAGAGAGAGAAGCGACCACCAACTGGAAATTGAAAAAGGCAGATACAAGAAATCCTGGCAGCCTAGAGAGAATAGAATATGCGATCAATGTCTGGCTGGCGAGGTTGAAACAGAAATGCATTTCCTCCTAAAATGCGAAAAATTCAACACATCAAGAAACATATTATTCAACAAGCTAAGCCAAACAACCCCAGATTTCAAGGAATTGGATGATCTGTCAAAATTGAGATTAGTCCTAGGAGAAGGAGACAGACCATACCTTGGGGCCAAATATGTAACAACATGTCACAACCTGAGGACTGTTTAAAATTAAGACTGTTTAAAATTAATATTGAACGTACCAAATGAAGTACAAAGACTGTTTAAAATTAATATTGTTTAAAAGTAATATTGTATGTACCCAACAAATGTCAAATCGATTGACACCTACAGAATGTTGGAAAACTGTACCTTTTTGCTATGTAAGCTTTGGCAATATGGTTCTCTGTAAACTTTCATGCCAATAAAGCATTTTAATTGGAATTGGAATTGGAATTGGAGAGAGAGAGACAGAGGGACAGAGAGAGAGAGTGAGACAGAGAGAGCGAGGCAGAGAGAGGGAGAGACAGAGAGAGCGAGCGAGAGCGAGGGACAGAGAAGAGAGCGAGACAGAGTGAGAGAGAGGGACAGCGAGAGAGACAGAGGGAGAGAGACTGAGAGTGAGAGAGAGAGAGAGACAGAGAGAGTGCGTGAGCGAGAGTGAGAGAGCGAGACAGAGTGAGAGGGGGACAGAGAGAGAGAGACAGTGAGAGAGACAGAGGGAGAGAGACTGAGAGAGTGTGAAAGAGAGAGAGAGAGAGAGACAGAGAGCGCGAGAGAGAGAGAGGGACAGAGAAGAGAGCAAGAGAGAGCGAGTGAGAGGGACAGAGAGAGAGAGAGAGGGACAGAAATAGAGAGACTGAGAGAGAGACAGAGAGTGAGAGAGAGAGAGAGAGATGTATTGATTTCTTTGTGGGTTCAATGACGAGACATTTATGAAAGAGAATGTCTTTTAATCTAAAGTTTGTTCAACTCTGGTTAACAGCATTACAGGAGACACCATGCGAGAAATCCTTCTAAAACGAAACTAAAACTAAACTGCTTGTCTCTGTCACATGCCCTCTGCTGGTCAGGCATAAGGAATCAATACATGCAATTATGCTGGTAAGGCATCATAATCAAACAGGCAAATAGCATCACTATTTGCTGATATCATTACATCTCCCTTTCTTAAAACAAAAGTACTTTACTTTTAACTAACAACATGTTTCCTTTGTATTAATCTGCATTTTAACTGTAACACTTAATGAACTTACATTATCATTATCATGATCAAGGTTTTTTAACCTTGCTTTGTGTGTTCACATGAAATATGTAAATACACTAGAACTTGAAGAAAGAATAAGATAACATTACTTCCTTCTATAACAATAGTCCTTAAATTTGCTCAATGAGTCTCTCAGGAGGCTTCACGCGTCTTGAGGATTTTTTGATTGATTGTCCTTGAATCTGAGTTGTTGCCTCAGATGATGTTTTCTCAGCTGTGTGATCAGGTTGTTCAACAGTATCAGTCTTTTGACTTGCTGTGGCTGGTCCCATGAGAAGATCTCAACGATTTCTTCTCAGAACAGCACCCTCATCCGTCTGAATGGTGTATGATCTTGGTTGAACTTCACTCAGGACAGTTCCCTTCTGAGTCCATATGTTTGTTTTGTCTTTGAACCTTACTTGGTTACCAGTGTGGAGTTCAGGTAGGTTTTGTGTTCCTCTGTCATAGTAGTACTTTTGCTTTTCTTTCTGTTGTTCTTTGAACTTCCTCACTTTCTCCCCCTCTTTTGTTTTCAGGAGGTTCTCCGGGATGGGTAGGTTTGACCTTAGCATACGTCCCATAAGGAGTTGGGCTGGTGACATACCACACTCGAGCGGCGTTGTGCGGTATACAAGCATGCTCTGGTAGAAGTCAGTTCCACTGTCTTTTGCCTTGTACATCAGTCTTTTCACTGTCTGGACCGATTTTTCCACTAGTCCATTGGACTGTGGATAGTGAGGGCTTGACGTTGTGTGGACAAAGTCCCACTCTTTGGCAAAGTGTCGGAAACTGGCATTGTAAAACTGGGGTCCGTTGTCTGTGAAGACCTCGCTTGCCACGCCATGTCTGGAGAATATGGCTTTCATACATGTTATCACAGCATCTGCAGTGGTGGTGTACAGTCTACAAACCTCTGGATACAGGGAGTAATAGTCTGTGACTACAAGATAGTCCTTCCCTTGACATACGAATAGGTCAACGCCTACCTTCTGGTAAGGTCTGTCTGGCGCTGGGTGTGGCTTTAGTGGTTCTATCGGATTGCTTGCTCGATATTTCAGGCATATTGTGCAGTTTGACACCTCATTTGTCACATCTTGGTTGATTCGTGGCCAGTACATCACCTCTCGTGCTCTTTTCTTACACTTTTCGATTCCCAGATGTCCTCCATGGATCCTTTTTAGCATCTCTTTTCTCAGACTCTTTGGGATAACTATTTTACTTCCTTTGTAGATGATGTCTTCGACCACTGATAGTTCCGCCCTGCAGTTCCAGTACTTTGCCATGTCAGGTGAGCAGTCTTGCTTCATGTTGGGCCATCCATCCAAGATGCTTTTCCTCAGTCGTTTCATTGTTTCATCTTTGTTTGTCTCAGTCTTTATGAGCTCCATTTTTGCATCTGCTATGGGCAGTGCACTAGTGATCATGTCCACGTAGGCATTCACTTTTTCATCCATTTTGGTGTTTGCGGGCTCACTTGGGTCAACAGCTCTGGACAACGTGTCTGCTGTATACATCAGCTTACCCGGTGTGTACGCAACATTCAGTGTATAGCGTTGCAGCCTGATCATCATTCTTTGTATTCTAAGTGGACAGCTATTTAGTGGCTTTTGGAACAATGCAATCAAGGGCTTATGGTCAGTCTCTACACTGATTGCTTGTCCTGCCACAAACTGGTGAAATCTTTCACAGGCGTATGTGATGCTGAGCAGCTCCTTTTCTATTTGAGCATATCGCGTCTCCGCGTCTGTCATTGAGTGCGATGCATATGCAATAGGTTGCCAGTAGTCATATTTTTGCAGAAGAACGGCACCGAGCCCACTCTGTGATGCATCTGATGATATCTTGATGGGTCTCGCTGGGTCATAAAACCTCAGAACTGGTTCCTCTGTGAGCAGTTTCTTTAGATCGCTCCATGACTTCTCATGCTCATGATTCCATTCCCATTCTATGTTCTTTTCAGTTAGTCTTCTCAGTGGCGCCATCTTTTCTGAGAGGTTGGATATGAATTTACCCATGTAATTGATCATTCCATTAAACCTCTGCACATCCTTTTTGCATTGCGGCTTTGGCATATTCTCAATGGCGGACACCTTTCTGGGATCTGGTCTGATGCCCTCACTGCTAAGGATATCTCCCACGAATGTCAGTTCTGTCACCCCGAGCTGGCATTTCTCTCTATTCAGCTTCAGGTTTGTTTTCCTTGTTGCTCCCAGCACTTTTTTTAGTCTCTCGTCATGCTCAGTTCTCGTGGTTCCCCATACTATGATGTCATCCATTGATGTATCAACTCCCTCCAGGTGCTCATAGATCGCATGGATAGTTTTGTGATACACTTCAGGAGCTGAGGCAATGCCAAATGGTAACCGTAGGAATCTGTATCTGCCAAATGGACTGTTGAACGTGCACAGTCTTGAACTTGCTTCGTCCAATTTCATCTGCCAAAATCCTGATGATGCATCTAACTTGCTGAAATACTTTGCATTTGCAAACTGTGACATGATTTCCTCACGTGTAGGAAGCTTGAAGTGCTCTCTCTTTATTGCTCTGTTTAGATCTCTTGGATCCAGGTAAATTCTGAGCTTTCCATTCTTTTTGTCCACAACGACGAGGGAACTCACCCACTCAGTTGGCTCATCTATCTTCTGAATCACGTTCAGGCTTTCCATTCTGTCCAACTCTGCCTTCAGTTGCTTTTGAAGAGCAAACGGAACTTTTCTGCATGGATGTATGACCGGTGTCATACTTTTATCTACTCTGATCGTGTGTTCTCCTGGAATGCAGCCTAGACCCTGAAATAGGTCTTTGTACTCTTTCATGAGTTCATCATAGACTGTCTCTCCTTCGCTTTCCACAACGTGGACTCTCTTTACCAGGTTCAGTCTCTCACAGGCTTTTAAACCTAGTATGGCCTGCACATCCTTTGGCACCACGATTAATGCTAGCGTGTGCTCTCTGTCCTCGTGTGTCACTTTGACAATGCATCTTCCTTTCACTGGTATATCAGTACCTGAGTATCCTGTCACTTTCACTTTTATTCCATGTATCTTTGGTCTGGGTCTAATTTTCTTAAAATCAGTCTCTGATATCACATTAACTTGTGCTCCAGTATCCAATTTAAATGGAATGTGTATGTCATTCACTTTTAGTGTCAACATCCAGTCTCTTTTTTCTTTTTTGTTTTCAGACACAACATCTACATAGAACTCCTCTATCTCGCTTTCATCTACTGCATGGACCTTGCTTTGTTGCGCTTGGTTCTTGCAGCAACGGGCATAATGGTTGTTTTTGTTGCAACTATTGCATGTTTTACCATATGCTGGACACTTTCTTGGTGGATGCCGTGTACCGCATCGACTACATGACTTTCGATTGTCCCTTGCATTTTTGTTCGCTGGCCACGCCTCTTTTATCACATTGGTGCTCTTTTTGTTAAACGGTTTGTGTCCGTTCTTTCTCACTGCATCCACATTGCAGCTATTGTCACCGAACAGCTCCTTTGCCTGCAACTTCACAGTCTCTGTAGCCCTACACAGTGCTATGGCTTTTCCCAGGTCTAGATCTTGCTCTCTTAGCAGTCTTTCCCTTAGACCATTATCTGGAATACCACACACCAGTCTGTCTTTTATCAGCGAGTCTGTCAGTCCCCCAAATTCACACGATTTGCTCCTGTTTCTCAGTTCAGTCACATACTGATCAATAGTCTCTCCCGTTTTCTGTACACATGTGAAAAATCTGTGCCTCTCAAACGTCACGTTACGTTTAGAGTCTTCGGCCTAGAAATTCAGTGCCCTTAGCGCCGATTTTGCGGCGCTAGAGGGCCTAGCGCTGCAATTGGCGCCGGTGCCGAAATTGCCTGGGGCCCTTCCGCCGCGGTAGACCGGTAGCGCTGCGCCGGCACCGATGACGTCATCGGTGTGCGCAGCGTCCCGGCTGCCATGCCGACGGGCCCCAGCGCCGAAATTCAGTTGCGGCCGCCTCGCCCGTGGCAGCCGCAACTAAGACTCTGGCAACAGAGTCTTACATGACTTTGCGCCGGCGCATTAAAGGCCCCGCGGCGGCCGGCCGCTTTCCCGCCGGCCGCCTGGCCGCAGCTCCCTCCCCGGACTTCCCCCCCCCCCCCCCCGGAACAGAAGCAAGCCCGGCACTTGTCCGAGGTGCCGGGCTCATTTTTAAAAAGATTTTCGCGGGCCGCGGCCGGGTGCAGGCAGCTCCTCCTTAAGGGAAGGAGGAGGCCTGCACTTCCCGAACCTGCCGCACCGCAGCGGGCGCTGCAGCGCCGGAATAGCGCCGAAATTCAGCGCGTTGCGCCAGTTTTCAGGCGCAAACAGCTCTCAGCAGCGCCAGCAGCCGTTTGGGCGCAGAACTATTGAATTTTGGGCCCGACCAGCGTGACTTAGCTCCGGCACTAACTTCCGGCGCTAAAGCCCTGGCTGCGCCAAAACTCAATTTCTAGGCCATAGAGTCATAGAGTCATAGAGTTATACAGCACAGAAAGAGGCCCTTCGGCCCATCGTGTCTGCGCCGACCATCAATCCCTGTCCAGTCTAATCCCATTTTCCAGCATTTGGTCCATAGCCTTGTATGCAATGGCATTTCAAGTGCTCATCCAAATGCTTCTTGAATGTTATGAGGGTTCCTGCCTCTACCGCCCTTTCAGGCAGTGAGTTCCAGATTCCAACCACCCTCTGGGTGAAAAAGTTCCTCCTCAAATCCCCTCCAAACCTCCTGCCCCTTACCTTGAATCTATGCCCCCTTGTTATTGACCCCCCTACTAAGGGGAAAAGTTCCTCTTTATCTACCCTATCTATGCCCCTCATCATTTTGTACACCTCAATCAGGTCCCCCCTCAGCCTTCTTTGCTCCAAGGAAAACAACCCCAGCCTGTTTAGTCTTTCTTCATAGCTGAGGCGCTCCATCCCAGGTAACATCCTGGTGAATCTTCTCTGCACCCTCTCCAAAGCAATTACATCCTTCCTATAGTGAGGCGACCAGAACTGCACACAATACTCCAGCTGTGGCCTCACCAGCGTTTTGTACAGCTCCATCATAACCTCCCTGCTCTTATATTCTATGCCTCGGCTAATGAAGGCAAGTATCCCATATGCCTTTTTAACCACCTTATCTACCTGTTCCGCTGTTCCATTATTTTATCTAGCTTCATATTGTCTCCATCAGCAGCGAATGTGAAGTTATTATACACCTCCAGCGCTTCATCACCCATGACATGTAAGAACACTGACGATTTCTTTTTATCACTTTTGTCGTCAGCTCCGATTGCCGCTAAATACAACTCTAAACATTGTTTGAATCTCCTCCAATTTTCAGCCACATTACCTGTCAACTGAAGCTTCGCCGGTGGGTGTAATCCTACCATTTTTTCACTTCGTTAGCTATTCTCCAATGGTAAGTAACGATGTTCTCTTTTGGCTTGCTAATATGTGGAGAGCTGATTTAACTTCAGATTTTTCCTCTTTGTCTCTTTCAATCACTTCTGACACCATGTATTGATTTCTTTGTGGGTTCAATGACGAGACATTTATGAAAGAGAATGTCTTTTAATCTAAAGTTTGTTCAACTCTGATTAACAGCATTACAGGAGACACCATGCTAGAAATCCATCTAAAACGAAACTAAAACTAAACTCCTTGGCCTAGAAATTCAGTTGGGCGCGCCAGCCGTTAGCACCTTAGGAGGAGTAGATCTCGAGCGCTAGGCGCTTAGCGCCCGGGCGCAGCGCGATCTGCGCCTCGCCCCAACTTCAGTAGACATTTAGCGCCGGCGCAAAGTCTTAACGCGCGCCCTGCTGCGCGCGCAGATCATGACGTCATTTCGTCGTGCAACGCCCTTTGTGCGCCCGGAACCGGAACTTCACTCGCGCCGCCCCATTGTGCGCCGGGCGGCCCTAACGACTGTGAAGTGGAACGGTACACAGCCGAGGCGGGCCGCGGGGAGTGCAAATTAAAGGGCACTTACCCTGCACTATAAAGGCCAGCCATTTTGCAGCATTCACTCTTGTGCAACGGATTTTTGGAGAGAGACCAAGGAGGAGAGCTTACTGCTTTGGCCCAACACTAGGACAGCTATTTTTGGCTCAGGCCAGAGCTTAGCAATTATCTTTGCCTTCATTGAGATCTCAGTGTTTGCCAGCATATAATGGGGGCTGCATTGGTTGCCAATGCTGAGTTTCAGCCTTATGCCGGAAGGGCTTACAGACGCCGAGAGAGAGTGGCAGCCCCGGCTAGACGCAGAGGGGGCAACAGGCGTCGCCAAGTGAGGCCTTACCCACCCAGGGTATACCGCCAGCAGCCCTCCTATCTGACCATGTCTGCCGCGCAGTGTGTTAGGAGGCTGCGATTCAGAAGGGAGGTGGTTGCAGACATCTGCCAGCTGCTTCACAGAGATCTGCAGCCACAGCTGATGCGCAGGACGTCTCTGTCGGTGGCAGTGAAGGTGACGGTGGCTCTCAACTTCTATGCCACCGGCTCCTTCCAATCCGCTGCTGGGGACAACGCTAACATCTCCCAGTTCGCCGTGCATTGCTGCATCCGCCAGGTGACCAATGCCCTTTTCAGAAGGAGACATCAATTCATCTCCTTCCCCATGACCCTGGACAAGCAGCAGCAGCGTGCAGTGGGATTTGCAAGAATAGCGGGCTTCCCCATGGTGCAGGGCGCCATTGACTGCACGCATGTGGCTTTGCGGGCACCTCTGGAGCATGCCGAGGATTACCGCAACCTGAAGGGCTACCATTCCCTCAACGTACAGCTGGTGTGTGACCACAGGCAGCGCATCCTAGCTGTCAATGCCCGCTTTCCAGGCAGCAGCCACGATGCCTTTATCCTGCGACAGACAACTGTGGCTGACATGTTCCAGGCACAGCCTCCCCCAAGAGGATGGCTTATCGGGGACAAAGGCTATCCTTTGTGTACCTGGCTCATGACCCCACTCCGCGCGCCCACGACCCCTGCTGAAGAGGCATACAACGAGAGCCATCAAGCGACTAGGAACATCATAGAACAAACAATCGGCGTCCTGAAGCAACGGTTCCGCTGTCTGGATCGCTCCGGGGGAGCCCTCCAGTATTCGCAGGAGCGAGTCTCCCAATTCGTCGTCGTTTGCTGCATGCTGCACAACCTGGCTATCCGCAGGACTCAGGCACTGCCACCTCATGTTGGACCACCACCTCAGGAGGAGGAGCAGGAGGACGAGGAGTACCAGCCCAGGAGGGAGGCAGAAGGTCCAAGGGCCGCCCGTCGGCGGCTTATTGACCGTCACTTCTAGGCCCCCTGTCAGGGAATGGCTTGTGCCAATGAAAGAACATGATTGCAGCCGCTCCGCAAGCCCTCAGCCGGTTAAGGCAACAAACACTTCAAAGATCAAACATGGACAATGTGAATAAATAAAATGGTTTATTGTACAAACTCAGGGCCCTTCCCACAAGGAAACCAAAAACAGACGAAACCCCCAAAAAATACTTACACACATTACTCGCTCCCACAACCTGGAGAGGATTAACAAAACAGTGCAACAAAAATGGCCGTCATCCTCGGCCTTCGTAAAAAACAAACATCACATCCTCGGCCTTCAAAAAACAAACATCCAATTCTCGGCCTCAAAAAACAAACACAACTGCCCACACATTCTACTTTTTGGCCCGCGAGGGCGATGCCTTGGGCATCTTTGTGTGGCCCCTGCCCGCCCTGCTGCTCCTCCTCAAAGTGAGGCAATTGGCTGCTGCAAGGCTGGGGGCAGGCTCCTGAGGGGCACATGTCGTGACGGCAGATGCCCTTGGGGGTCGGCCTAGACGACGTCTGGCCGTCGAGGGGCCGGCTGGTGAATGCTGCAGCTGTGGCTGGCCAGCATCAGTCGCTGCAGCAGCTCCTGGCAGCTCCACTGGGGGAGTGGCAGTGGCGGCTGGAGGAATGGGGGCAAGCTGGCGGATGGCAGGCGCTCGCTGGTCGCCTGAGACACTGGCACTCGCCCGGGCCAGCACTGCAGCATGCGCACCAATCTGCCGAGGGACAGACCGCTGTGCTGCTGCAGCGCGCCGGGTGCCCTGGCGATGCCTGGCTGACACAGCGAGTGTGGCAGCAGGGAGTGCCCGTGTTGACCTGTTCAGTGACCGCATCAGAGCAGCCAGTGACTGCACGGCACCACTGATCACCTGGCCAGTCGCTGCCAGAGCTGCCCCAAATTCCGCCCGACTCGCTGCCTGATCTGCCCGGAATTCCGCCCGACTTGTGGCCTCTGAGGGCCCAAACTCGGTCACACTCCGAGACAGGGACTCGATGGCCTCAGGCAACCGTGCCACTACCCCCATGAGCTCCGTGTGCCGGCGCTCCGAGTCCGCAGACAAGTCCTCGATGCGGCGCATCTCCTCGGCGTTGGCCGTCTCCGGACTGGAGGCCGGA
The DNA here is from genome assembly GCF_052327205.1 of Somniosus microcephalus. Classification (NCBI taxonomy): domain Eukaryota; kingdom Metazoa; phylum Chordata; class Chondrichthyes; order Squaliformes; family Somniosidae; genus Somniosus; species Somniosus microcephalus. The sequence continues at coordinate 341,591,964 of NC_140990.1, read as the reverse complement.
CTCTCCCTCTGGGGAGAAGGCCGCCGAGCGGGCCGACCCTTCCTGCGTTGCTGGACGCCGCTGGGCCCAGCAATTGGACTCCCCTCCGACCCTTCCCCCCTCTGGGGAGAAGGCCACTGAGCTTCCACCCCCCTCCCGCGTTTCTGCAGGCCGCTGGTCCCAGGAGCTACCCTCCCCTCCGACACTTCCCCCACGCTCCCCTCCAGGGAAGACGTGTCCCCTACATTGGCATGGGTTGCCACGGCTGAGGGTTCCCCTGATGGGCCGCCTTCCTCTTGCTCCTCCTCCTCCTCCTCCTCTTCTGAGGGGCTGTCACTGGCAACCTCAGGGACCTCCTCCTCACCATCTGAAAGCAGGAAGGCACAAGAGTAGCTTTAGAGTGAGGAGAGGGCGTCAGCGAGGGATGCATGAGTGGTGGCATTCAGCGCATTGGTCGGACAGTGGCAAAGGATGTAGATCTGATGCGCAAGTGGGACGAGAGAGGTCCAAAAGGTGATGTCCTTACCATTGGTGCCCAGAACAGGGTTGGCATCTCCAGATGCAACGGGGACAATCACCCGGGCACCCATGATGCGCTCCACGCGATGTTGCAGCTCGGTGAGCGGCTGGACCTGGGGGCCGCCTCCCCCGGTCGCATTCCGGCTCCTCTTATTATTGGCCAGCTTGGCCTGCAAGAGAAAGGACGGCCTCTAAGTACAGTGTGTAGCCCAGATCTTGTGTGCATTGCCTCCCATGGAGGAATAGCCTGGCCAGTGTGTAGTCCTGATCTTGTGTGCACTGCCTCCCATGGTCGAATAGCCTGGCCAGTGTGTTAAGTGCACAATGTGCAATTGATGTTCATGAGTGTCCCATAGCTGCTGCATGAGGGCTGGCCATTAGGGCTTTCAGGCCCCTTTGCCCATAATGTGAGGTGCACATGCAAGGATGAGGAGGACACTGGAAAGGGTACTCACCCTGACAATCCTGGCGAGGTCATTGAGCTTTTTGCGGCATTGGACACCGCTCCTGGGGACCTCGCTGTTGGATGTCACCTTGGTGCCGACATGCCTCCAGGCTCTCCGGTAGACGCGGGCCGGCGGCTTCCTGCCATTGTCCGGAAACAAAATATGGCGTCTCTTCTCCACAGCACCAACCAGCACCCTCAGATCAAGCTCTGAGAAGCGCTGCGCTCGTTCACGGGCCTTCTCCATGGTTTCAGGCGCTATTTGGGTCCAGCAGCAGTGTTCAGGCCTAGCTGGAGGGCTCCACTATCCAGGGCGTGGCAGCAGACCAAGTCGACCCTTCCCCCTTAAGAGCTGGCCGGCGCCAGGGTGTCTGCTGTCAATCAAGAAATGGCCGCACCTGCGCTGCGCCCAGCCTCGGCGCTATCGCTCAGCACCTCCGGCTTAGCGCCTAAAGAGAGGCGTGCATCGCCAGTTTTAGCGCTCGAGCAAACTCTTAGGGCGAAGCTAATGAATATCGGGGAAGTGGCCTCGAATTTGCGCCGGGCGCAAACTTTAGCGGCCGCCCGACTTTACCGCCCCAAAAGTGGCTATAATGAATTTCTAGGCCCTTGTGTCTGTCACATGCCCTCTGCTGGTCAGGCATAAGTAATCAATTCATGCAATTATGCTGGTAAGGCATCATAATCAAACAGGCAAATACCATCACTATTTGCTGATATCATTACAAGAGACAGAGAGAGAGTGTGTGAGCGAGAGAGAGTGAGAGAGCGAGAGAGACAGAGAGTGAGAGAGCGAGAGAGACAGAAAGAGAGGGACAGAGAGAGAGTGAATGAGACAGAGAGGGAGAGACAGAGAGAGAAAGAGAGAGAGACAGAGAGGGACAGAGGGACCGAGTGCGAGAGAAAGGCAGAGAGAGAGAGCCAGAGAGAGAGAGTGTATGAGACAGGGAGAGAGCGAGATAGAGCGAGACAGACAGGCAGAGAGAGACACCGAATGAGACAGAGAGAGACCGAGAGAGACAGCGAGCGAGAGAGGGGGACAGAGAGCGATAGAGAGACAGAGAGAGAGAAAGTGACTGAGAGAGAGAGAGGGAGACAGAGAGAGAGAGAGAAAGTGACTGAGAGAGAGAGAGAGAGAGAGAGAGTGACTGAGAGAGAGAGAGGGAGACAGAGAGAGAGAGAGAAAGTGACAGAGAGAGAGAGAGGGAGAGGGAGTGACAGAGAGAGAGGGAGGGAGAGTGAGAGAGAGAGAGAGACAGAGAGAGAGAGAGAGAGAGAGAGAGAGTGACAGAGAGAGAGGGAGGGAGAGTGAGCCTGCGGTGCTGTGTGTTCAGGAGGCAGTGTTGGGATTCCCCAGGTTGCTGAGTGGGACAGTGTGAAGAGTGAGACAGCCGGTGGTTTCACCATCGCTGAGCGACAGACCCGTCTCCAAAGAGCAGAGAGTTTCCCAGCTGCTGCCGCAGGTTATCCAGAGGTCGTGCTGGGGTCGCCAGCTGTGCTCGAGGTCATCCAGCAGTTTCCACAAAGCTCTGTGACTCATTCTGTCAATATTTGTCTGTGTTCCACATTGAGTTTGGTTCCCGCCGGCAGAGAAGTGTTCAAACTCTCGCCAAGCTGCAGAACCTGTAATGTTGATTTTACCTCAAACACTCACTGCCTCTCTCGCCTCTGAATGTCTAATTCCCCCTCCCTCCGCCCAACCTCTCCCCCCTCTCCCACTCCCCCCACCCTCTCCCCCTCCCCTCACATTACACAGGATTACACAGGATATACGGCACAGAAACAGGCCATTCAGCCCAACCAGCCCATGCCGGCGTTTATGCTCCACTCGAACCTCCTCCCATCTTTCCTCATCTAACTCTATCAGCGTAACCCTCTATTCCCTTCTCCCTCATATGCTTGTCCAGCCTCCCCTTAAATGTATCGATACTATTCGCCTCAACCACTCCCTGTGGCAGCGAGTTCCACATTCTCACCACTCTCTGGGTAAAGAAGTTTCTTCTGAATTCCCTATTGGATTTCTTGGTGACTATCTTATATTGATGACCTCTAGTTATGCTCTTCCCCACAAGTGGAAACATTCTCTCCGTATCCACTCTATCAAAACCTTTCATAATTTTAAAGACCTCTATTAGGTCACCCCTCAGCCTTTTATCAAGAGGAAGGAGACCCAGCCTGTTCATCCTTTCCTGATATGTATACCCTCGCATTTCTGGTATCATCCTTGTAAATCTTCTCTGCACCCTCTCCAGTGCCTCTATATCCTTTTTATAATATGGCGACTAGATCTGTTCGCAGTGCTCCAAGTGTGGTCTAACCAAGGTTCGATACAGGTTTAACATAACTTCCCTACTTTTCAATTCTATCCCTCTAGCAATAAACCCGAGTGCTTGGTTTGCTTTTTTTATGGCCTTGCTAACCTGTGTCGCTACTTTCAGTGGTAATGTTGCTGGACGAGTGATTGAGGGACGTGAGTTCAAATCCCACCACGGCCACTGGGGAATTTAAATTCAGTTAATTAAATAAATCTGGAATAAAAAACTGGTGCTATGAAACTGCCGGATTGTTAGGAAAAACCCATCTGGTTCACTAATGTCCTTTAGGGAAGGAAATCTGCTGTCCTTACCCGGTCTGGCCTACTTGTGACTGCAGACACACAGCAATGTGGTTGACTGTTAATGGCCTATTGAGTCACACGGCTCACCACCACCTTCTCAAGGACAATTAGGGATGGGCAATAAATGCTGGCCTTGCCAGCGATGCCCACTTCCCAGGAACAAATTATAAAAAAACCTCATCGGACGCCTTTTGAAAATTTAGCTAAATTACATCTACTGCATTACCATTGTCCACTCTGTCTGTTACCTTTCAAAAAATTCAAGCAAGGCCTTCCCTTTTGAAATCCATGCTGACTATTCATGACTATATTTTTGGTTTCCAGATGTTCTGCTTGACTTAATAAAACTCACTACCCACTTGGTTTGAGTATAAAGCAAGGCTTTAATCAACTTGTTTCAGAACATGGAGGTCTAGTTGTACTTCACTAGTTCCTGTCTTACAAAATGTCCCTGAGCAAGCTGGGCCCACGCCCGAGTGTTTATACTCCTTGGACGGCGCCACCAGCTGGCCGTCCAGTGTTATTTCATGAGTAGTTTCTTGATGATGGAGATTTAGAACAGTGCTATTTTCTCTTTTAGTAGGGATTCCTGTATTTTTCCTCTCACCGATGTAAAGCTGACTGATCCAAAGTTCCCTGGAAACTGAAGCTGTGGTTCCAAGACAACTGGAATTCAGGAAATAGTCGGCCCGCTCGTTCCCAAACCACAGGGCATCCAGTGACTGCATCACATAGAAACATAGAAGATAGGAGCAGGAGTAGGCCATTCGGCCCCTCGAGCCTGTTCAGCCATTTAATGAGATCATGGCTGATCATCCAAATTGAGTACCCTGTCCCTGCTTTCTCCCCATACCCCTTGATCCCTTTAGCCTTAAGTCACTGTGAGAACTCAACAAACATAGAGTGAAGATCAGGGATAGAAACATAGAAACATAGAAGATAGGAGCAGGAGTAGGCCATTCGGCCCTTCGAGCCTGCTCCGCCATTCAACGAGATCATGGCTGATCATCCAAACCCTAGCACCCGGTCCCTACACCGACAGCCATCCCACCCAAACCCTATCCCCGTAACCCCCTAACACTAAGGGCCAATTTTTTGATCATGGCCAATCAACCTAATGTGTAATACAGAGAGTGTGTGACAGAGTGAGTAACTGGGACTGGGAGAGAGAGAGAGTAACAGAGACTGGGAGAGAGAGAGAGTAACAGGGACTGGGAGAGAGGGGGAGAGAGAGAGAGTAACAGGGACTGGGAGAGAGGGAGAGAGAGAGAGAGTAACAGGAACTGGGAGAGAGGGAGGGAGAGAGAGAGTAACAGGGACTGGGAGAGAGAGAGAGAATAACGGACTGGGAGAGAGAAAGAGAGAGAATAACAGGGACTGGGAGAGAGAGAGAGAGAGTAACAGGGACTGGGAGAGAGAGAGAGAATAACGGACTGGGAGAGAGAAAGAGAGAGAATAACAGTGACTGGGAGAGAGAGAGAGTAACGGAATGGGAGAGAGAGAGAGAATATTACAGCATCAGGGAGCTTCAGCATAGCAGTGAATGCACTAAAAGAAAAAGCCCGAAGAGCCCTATATGCAATAAAAAGAAAATTCTACAACATCCAAATCCCAATCAAAATCTGGCTCAAAATTTTTGACAGCATAATCCTGCCCATTGCACTGTACGGTAGTGAAGTATGGGGCCCGCTAAATCACCAAAGCTACACTAAATGGGAAAAACACACAATAGAAGCCCTACATGCAGAATTCTGCCGAAGCATCCTTCGCACCCAAAGAAAAACGCCAACAAATGCATGCAGAGCCGAACTAGGCAGATACCCACTGATAATAAACATCCAAAAACGAGCACTAAACTTCCTAAATCACCTCAAATCTAGCTCCCCAGACACCCTTCATTTCAAAGCCTTTCAGACCCAAGAGCTAAACCCAGAAAAGAGTCCCCTGAGTCAGCTGCTACTGAAACTAAGTACTCAGCCGGACCCTGACCAGCCCCAGACCAACACAGCCGTCCAAACACCAATCCGAGTGAACCAAATCATTAAAAAATGCAAAGAAACCTACCTGGAACATTGGAACAAAATAACCGAAAGCCAAAGCAGATTAGAATGTTACCGGGCCCTAAAAAGAGAATATAAACTGGCAGACTACCTCACGACCATCAGAGACACAAAACAGAGACAGACCCTCACCAGGTACAGACTAAGCGACCACCAACTGGAAATTGAAAAAGGCAGATACAAGAAATCCTGGCAGCCTAGAGAGAATAGAATATGCGATCAATGTCTGGCTGGCGAGGTTGAAACAGAAATGCATTTCCTCCTAAAATGCGAAAAATTCAACACATCAAGAAACATATTATTCAACAAGCTAAGCCAAACAACCCCAGATTTCAAGGAATTGGATGATCTGTCAAAATTGAGATTAGTCCTAGGAGAAGGAGACAGACCATACCTTGGGGCCAAATATGTAACAACATGTCACAACCTGAGGACTGTTTAAAAGTAAGACTGTTTAAAATTAATATTGAACGTACCAAATGAAGTAGAAAGACTGTTTAAAATTAATATTGTTTAAAAGTAATATTGTATGTACCCAACAAATGTCAAATCGATTGACACCTACAGAATGTTGGAAAACTGTACCTTTTTGCTATGTAAGCTTTGGCAATATGGTTCTCTGTAAACTTTCATGCCAATAAAGCATTTGAACTGAACTGAACTGAACTGAATAACAGGGACTGGGAGAGAGAGAGAGAGAGTAACAGGGACTGGGAGAGAGAAACGGAGCAACAGGGACTGGGAGAGAGAGAGAGAGTAACAGGGACTGGGAGTGAGAGAGAGAGTAACAGGGACTGGGAGTGAGAGAGAGAGAGAGAGAGAGTAACAGGGACTGGGAGAGAGAGAGAGTAACGGAATGGGAGAGAGAGAGAGAATAACAGGGACTGGGAGAGAGAGAGATCGAAAAAGGCAGACACAGGCGAGACGAGAGAGAGAGAGAGAGCGATCGAAAAAGGCAGACCAGGCTGCCAAGAGAAGACAGGATATGCTCTCACTGCAGTCAGGGAGTAGTGGAGACAGAGATGCACTTCCTCACAGCCTGTGGAAAATATCAGGGCATCAGGGAGAATTTCTACCAAAAATTCTCACAAATATGCCCTGAATTCAGAAATCTGAATGACAACCAAAAACTCCCATTCCTACTGGGGGAGGAGAGAAGCTGTGTAACACTGGCGGCACACTATGTTACAGCTTGCCATGAACAGAGGGACAACCAGTAAACTAAGAAAAGAGTATATATAAACAATGCGAATGTATATTTATACACTCAGGGATATACCTGTTTATACACTGTATGAATAGAACTGCGTTTATGTGTTCAACCATAAATGTATTTTGATGCTTTGGCAACATAAGATGTACCTTATCATGCCAATAAAGCGATTTGAATTTGAGAGAGAGAGAGTAACAGGGACTGCGAGAGAGAGAGAGAGTAACAGGGACTGGGGGGGAGAGAGAGAGAGAGAGTAACAGGGACTGGGGTGGAGAGAGAGAGAGAGAGAGAGAGTAACAGGGACTGGGAGAGAGAGAGAGAGTAACAGGGACTGGGAGAGAGAGAGAGAGTAACAGGGACTGGGAGAGAGAGAGAGAGTAACAGGGACTGGGGGGGAGAGAGAGAGAGAGTAACAGGGACTGGGGGGGAGAGAGAGAGAGAGTAACAGGGACTGGGAGAGAGAGAGAGAGTAACAGGGACTGGGGGGGAGAGAGAGAGAGAGTAACAGGGACTGGGAGAGAGAGAGAGAGTAACAGGGACTGGGAGAGAGAGAGAGAGTAACAGGGACTGGGGGGGAGAGAGAGAGAGAGTAACAGGGACTGGGAGAGAGAGAGAGAGTAACAGGGACTGGGGGGGAGAGAGAGAGAGAGAGAGAGTAACGGGGACTGGGGGGGAGAGAGAGAGAGAGAGAGAGTAACAGGGACTGGGGGGGAGAGAGAGAGAGAGAGAGAGTAACAGGGACTGGGGGGGAGAGAGAGAGAGAGAGAGAGTAACAGGGACTGGGGGGGAGAGAGAGAGAGAGTAACAGGGACTGGGAGAGAGAGAGAGAGTAACAGGGACTGGGAGAGAGAGAGAGAGAGAGTAAGAGGGACATAGAAACACAGAAGATAGGAGCAGGAGTAGGCCATTCGGCCCCTCGAGCCTGTTCAGCCATTCAATGCGATCATGGCTGATCATCCAAATTCAGTACCCTGTCCCTGCTTTCTCCCCATACCCCTTGATCCCTTTAGCCTCAAGAAATATATCCAACTCCTTCTTGAATATATTTAATTAATTGGCCTCAACTGCCTTGTGTGGCAGAGAATTCCACAGGTTCACCACTCTCTGGGTGAAGAAATTCCTCCTCATCTCTGTCCTAAATGGCCTACCCCTTATCCTTAGACTGTGACCCCTGGTTCTGGACTCCACCGCCATCGGGAACATTCTTCCTGCATCTAGTCTGTCCAGTCCTGTTAGAATTTTATAAGTTTCAATGAGATCCCCTCTCATTCTTCTAAACTGTAGCGAATATAAGCCCAATCAATCCAATCTCTCCTCATACGTCATTCCTGCCATCCCAGGTATCAGTCTGGTGAATCTTCGCTGCACTCTCTCCATGGCAACAACATCCTTCCTCAGATAAGGCGACCAAAACTGCACACAGTCAAGGTGTGGTCTCTCCAAGGCCCTGTACAACTGCAGCAAGACATCATTGCTCCTGTACTCAAATCCTCTTGCTATGAAGCCATTCAGATAATAATCTGTCTTCCTGTTTTTGCCACCGAAGTGGATAACCTCGCATTTATCCACATTATACTGCATTTGCCATGCATCTGCCCAATCACCCAACCTGTCCAAATCATACCGGAGTTTCTCTGCATCCTCCTCACAGCACACACGCCCACCCAGCTTTGTGTCATCTGCAAACTTGGAGATATTACATCTAGTTTCCTCTTCTAGATCATTATATATATTGTGAATAGCTGGGGTCCTAGCACCGATCCCTGTGGTACCCCACTAGTCACTGCCTGCCACTCGGAAAAAGACCCGTTTATTCCAACGCTTTGCTTCCTGTCTGCCAACCAGTTCTCTATCCAAGTCAGTACCTTACCCCCTTTAACTTTGCACGCTAATCTCTTATGCGGGACCTTATTGAAAGCCTTCTGAAAGTCCAAATACACCACATCCACTGGTTCTCCCTTATCTATTCTACCAGTTACATCCTCAAAAACTTCCAGTAGATTAGTCAAGCATGATTTACCTTTTGTAAATCCATGTTGGCTTTGTCCGATCCTGTCACTGTTTTCCAAGTGCTCTGCTATTACATCTTTTATAATGGACTCTAGCATTTTCCCCACTACCGATGTCAGGCTTACCGGTCTATAATTCCCCGTTTTCTCTCTAACACCCTTTTTAAATAGTGGGGTTACATTAGCTATCCTCCAATCCATGGGAACTGTTCCACAGTCTATAGAATTTTGGAAGATGACCAGCAATGCATCTACTATTTCTAGGGCCATTTCCTTAAGTACCCTAGGATGTAGATTATCAGGCCCTGGGGATTTATCAGCTTTCAATCCCATCAATTTCCCTAATACCATTTCCTTACAAATACTGATTTCATTCAATTCCTCCCTCTCATTAGACCCTATGTTCCCCGACATCTCTGGGAGGTTATTTGTGTCCTCCTTTGTGAAGACAGAACCAAAGTATGTATTTAATTGGTCTGCCATGTCTTTGTTCCCCATTATAAATTCCCCTGATTCTGACTGCAAGGGACCTACGCTTGACTTCACCCATCTTTTTCTCTGCACATATCTATAGAAGCTTTTACAGTCAGTTTTTATGTTCCCTGCAAGCTTACTCTCATAATCTATTTCCCCCCTCTTAATTAATCCCTTTGTCCTCCTTTGCTGACTCCTAAACTGCTCCCAACCCTCAGGTTTGCTGCTTTTTCTGGCCAAATTATATGTCCTCTCCTTGGATCTTATGCTATCCCCAACTTCCCTTGTTAGCCACGGTTGAGTCACCCTTTTTGTTTTATTTTTATGCCAGACAGGGATGAACAAATTTTGTAGTTCATGTGATCTTTAAAAGAGAGAGACAGTAACAGGGACTGGGAGAGAGAGAGAGAGAGAGTAACAGGGACTGGGAGAGAGAGAGAGTAACAGGGACTGGGAGAGAGAGGGAGAATAATAGGGATTGGGAGAGAGAGAGAGAGACAGTAACAGGGACTGGGAGAGAGAGAGAGAGTAACAGGGACTGGGAGAGAGAGAGAGAGCATAACAGGGACTGGGAGAGAGAGATGGAGCAACAGGGACTGGGAGAGAGAGAGAGAGCGAGAGTAACAGGGACTGGGAGAGAGAGATGGAGCAACAGGGACTGGGAGAGAGAGAGAGCGAGAGTAACAGGGACTGGGAGAGCGAGAGAGAGTGACGGACTGGGAGAGAGAGAGAGAGAATAACAGGGATTGGGAGAGAGAGAGAGAGTGAGTAACGGACTGGGAGAGAGAGAGAGAGGGAGTAACAGGGACTGGGATAGAGAGAGAGTAACAGGGACTGGGAGAGAGAGAGAGCGTGAGCAGGAGTGTGAGCAGAGTGTGAGCAGGAGTGTGAGTAGAGTGTGAGCGGGAGTGTGAGCAGAGTGTGAGCAGGAGTGAGCTGAAGTGTGAGCAGGAGTGTGAGGTGGAGTGTGAGCAGAGTGTGAAAGGGAATGTTAGTGGAATTGTGAGCAGGAGTGTGAGCCGGAGTGAGAGAATGAGTGTGAGCAGGATGAGCAGGAGTGTGAGAGCAGAGTGTGAGCAGAAGCATGAGGAGGTGTGTGAGCACATTGTGAGCGAGAGTGGGAGTGGGAGTGTGAGCAGAGTGTGAGTGGGAACATTAGCGGAAGTGTGAGCAAGAGTGCGAGCAAGTGTGTGAGCGGGAGTGTGAGCGGGAGTGTGAGCAGAGTGTGAGCAGAGTGTTAGCAGAGTGTGAGTGGGAGTGTGAGCAGAGTGTGAGCAGAGTGTGCACGGGAGTGTGAGCAGAGTGTGAGCAGGAGTGTGAGCAGAGTGTGCGCGGGAGTGTGAGCAGGAGTGTGAGCAGAGTGTGAGCAGAGTATGAGCGGGAGTGAGAGTGAGAGCGGGAGTGTGAGCAGAGTGTGAGCAGGAGTGTGAGCAGAGTGGGCGTGGGAGTGTGAGCAGGAGTGTGAGCAGAGTGTCAGCAGAGCGTGAGCAGAGTGTGAACGGGAGTGTGAGCAGAGTTTGTGTGGGAATGTGAGCAGGAGTGTGAGCGGGAGTGTGAGCGGGAGTGTGAGCAGAGTGTGAGCAGAGTGTGAGTAGAGTGTGAGCAAGAGTGTGAGCAGAGTGTGAGCAAGAGTGTGAACAGAGGGTGGGCAAGAGTGTGAGCAGAGTGTGAGCCGAGTGTGAGCAGAGTGTGAGCAAGAGTGTGAGCAGAGTGTGAGCAAGAGTGTGAGCAAGAGAGCAAAGTGTGAGCAGGAGTGTGAGCAGAGTGTGAGCGGAAGTGTGAGCAGAGTGTGAGCGAGAGTGTGAGCAGGATTGTGAGTGGGAGTGTGAGCAGGAGTGTGAGCAACCGTGTGAGCAGGAGTGTGAGCAGGAGTGTGAGCAAGAGTGTGAGCAGAGTGTGAGCAGAGAGTAAGCAGAGTGGGAGCAGAGTGTGAGCAGAAAGTGAGCAGAGTGTGAGCAGGAGTGTGAGCAGGAGTGTGAGCCAGAGTGTGAGCAGAGTGTGAGCAGAGAGTGAGCAGAGTGTGAGCAGGAGTGTGAGCAGAGTGTGAGCAGAGTGTGCATGGGAGTGTGAGCAGAGTGTGAGCAGAGTGTGAGCAAAAGTGTGAGCAGGAGTGTGAGCAAGAGTGTGAGCACGAGTGTGAGCAGAGTGTGAGCAGAGTGTGAGCGGGAGTGTGAGCAGTGTGTGAGCAGAGTGTGAGCGGGAGTGTGAGCAGAGTGAGCAGAGTGTGAGCAGAGTGTGAGCGGGAGTGTGAGCAGAGTGTGAGCAGGAGTGTGAGCAAGAGTGTGAGCAAGAGTGTGAGCAGAGTGTGAGCGGGAATGTGAGCAGAGTGTTAGTGGGAGTGTGAGCAGGAGTGTGAGCAGAGTGTGAGCAGAGTGTGAGCAGAGTGTGAGCAATAGTGTGGGCAGAGTGTGAGCAGAGTGTGAGCACGATTGTGAGCCGAGTGTGAGCAGAGTGTGAGCAGGAGTGTGAGTAGAGTGTGAGCGGGAGTTTGAGCAGAGCGTGAGCAGGAGTGTGAGCAGAGTGTGAGCAGGAGTGTGAGCAGAGCGTGAGCAGAGTGTGAGTGGGAGTGTGAGCAGGAGTGTGAGCAGAGTGTGAGCAGAGTGTGAGCAGGAGTGTGAGCAGAGTGTTAGTGGGAGTGTGAGCAGAGTGTGAGCAGGAGTGTGAGCAGAGTGTGAGCAGAGTGTGAGCGGGAGTGTGAGCAGAGTGTGAGCAGGAGTGTGAGCAGAGTGTAAGCGGGATTGTGAGCAGAGTGTGAGCAGAGTGTGAGCAGAGTGTGAGCGGGAGTGTGAGCAGAGTGTGAGCAGAGTGTGAGCGGGAGTGTGAGCAGAGTGTGTGTGTGAGCAGAGTGTGAGCAGAGTGTGAGCAGAGTGTGAGCAGGAGTGTGAGCGGGAGTGTGAGCAGAGTGTGAGCGGGAGTGTGAGCAGAGCGTGAGCAGAGTGTGAGCAGAGTGTGAGCGGGAGTGTGAGCAGAGTGTGAGCGGGAGTGTGAGCAGAGTGTGAGCAGAGTGTGAGCAGGAGTATGAGCAGAGTGTGAGCAGAGTGTGAGCGGGAGTGTGAGCGGGAGTGTGAGCAGAGTGTGAGTGGGAATGTGAGCAGAGTGTGAGCAGAGTGTGAGCGGGAGTGTGAGCAGAGCGTGGGCAGAGTGTGAGCAGAGTGTGAGCAGGAGTGTGAACGGGAGTGTGAGCAGAGTGTGAGTGGGAATGTGAGCAGAGTGTGAGCAGAGTGTGAGCGGGAGTGTGAGCAGAGCGTGGGCAGAGTGTGAGCAGAGTGTGAGCAGGAGTGTGAGCAGAGTGTGAGCAGAGTGTGAGCAGGAGTGAATGTGCAGTCATGGGCCCCCCATTATGAAGTGGGGTGATTCTGATTCCAGCCCTGATTGCGAGGCAGAGTGGGTGTGTGCTGAGGGATAGAGACACACAGCTGG
>NC_140990.1:341561728-341574228 GCF_052327205.1 Somniosus microcephalus | reverse complement strand
CCATAAACAGAGGGACAACCAGTAAACCTAAGAAAAGAGTATATACAAATTATACGAATGTATATTTATACACTCAGGGATATATCTGTTTATACACTGTATGAATAGATCTGCGTTTATGTGTTCAACCATAAATGTTTTTCGATGCTTTGGCAACATAAGATGTACCTTATCATGCCAATAAAGCGATTTGAATTGAATTGAATTGAATTGGGAGACAGAGACAGAGAGAGACAGAGAGAGAGACAGAGGGAGAGAGGGCGAGAGAGAGACAGAGAGAGACAGACAGAGAGACAGAGAGAGAGAGACAGAGAGAGAGACAGAGAGAGAGAGAGAGAGAGACAGAGGGAGAGAGGGAGAGAGAGAGACAGAGAGAGACAGACAGAGAGACAGACAGAGAGAGCGACAGAGAGTCAGAGAGAGAGAGAGAGACAGAGATAGAGAGAGAGGGAGACAGAGAGGGACAGAGAGAGAGGGAGAGACAGAGCGAGAGAGACAGAGAGAGAGGGAGAGGGACAGATCGAGAGACAGAGAGAGAGAGAGAGACAGACAGACAGAGAGAGACGGAGAGAGAGACAGACAGAGAGAGAGAGAGAGAGAGAGACAGACACAGAAAGAGAGACAGGGACAGAGAGAGAGAGGCCATTCAGCCCCTCAAGCCTGTTACACAGGAACAGGAGGAGGCCATTCAGCCCCTCGAACCTGTTCCGCCATTCAATGTGATCAGGGCTGCTCTGTTCCTCAACGGCATTCACCCTCCTTAGCTCCATTTCCCTCGATAATTTTCGCAGGATGTTTACTGGGACGCAGGATGTCAGCAGAGAAACAGGATGATGAACAGAACATTAAGAAACCTGGTTTGAGATGAGAGAATATAAGACTGTTTCCCACAAAAGCCCGCAGCTAATTAGCGTTATAATCAACATTGCAACCAAGATATGCAACGTTGTAAAATGCGACAGGAAGAATATACGCTAAGAAAGAAAAGAAAGAACTTGCATTTCACAGAATCAGAGAAATTTACGGCACAGAAGGAGGCCATTCGGCCCATCGTGTCCGTGCTGGCCGACAAAGAGCTCTCCAGCCTAATCCCACTGTCCAGCTCTTGGTCCGTAGCCCTGTAGGTTATGGCACTTCAAGTGCTTATCCAAGTACTTTTTAAATGTGATGAGTGTTTCTGCCTCTACCACCCTTTCAGGCAGTGAGTTCCAGACCCCCACCACCCTCTGGGTGAAACAAGTTCTCCTCAACTCCCCTCTAATCCTTCCACCAATTACTTTAAATCTCTGCCCCCCACAGTTATTGACCCCTCTGCTAAGGGAAATAGGTCCTTCCTGTCAACTTTATCTATGCCCCTCATAATTTTATACACCTCAATAAGGTCTCCCCTCAGCCTCCTCTGTTCCAAGGAAAACAGACCCAGCCTATCCAATCTTTCCTCAGAGCTAAGATTCTCTACTCCCAGCAACATCCTTGTAAATCTCCCCTGTACCCTCTCTAGTGCAATCACATCTTTCCTGTAATGTGGTGACCAGAACTGCACGCAGTACTCTAGCTGAGGCCTAACTAGTGTGTTATACAGTTGAAGCATAACCCCCCTGCTCTTGTATTCTATGCCACGGCTAATAAAGGCAAGCATTCCGTATGCCTTCTTAACCACCTTATCTACCTGGCCTGCTACCTTCAGGGATCTGTGGACATGCACTCCAAGGTCCCTTTGTTCCTCTACACTACTCAGTGTCCTACCATTTAATGTGTATTCCCTTTCCTTGTTAGCCCTCCCCAAATGCATTACCTCACACTTCTCCGGATTGAATTCCATTTGCCACTGTTCTGCCCACCTGACCAATTTATTGATATCTTCCTGCAGTCTACAGCTTCCTTCTTCAGTATCAACCACACAGCCGATTTTAGTATCACCTGCAAACTTCTTAATCATGGCCCCTACATTGAAGTCTAAATCAATGGCCCTGAAATTCGGGTCTCCACGGGTGAGTACGCACGGGGTACTCACCCGTAAGCCCAATGGAAGTGCCGGTTTCCTGCATGCACTGTGCATCCGCGGGAAACCAGCACTTCCGTTCCGCTGAACGAAGGGGTTCAGAGTTCGAACGCGTGCGCGGGAGAGGCTGCGCGTGCGCATCGAACTTAGGTTTTTTTGCTGGTTTTCCCGGGAGGGTAAGTCTCCAGAATTTACACATTTAAAAAGCAGGTGTAAGGCCTGCTTTTTACAAGGTAAGTGGTGAATTAATTAAAATTATAACATTTTTTCCACAGGTTTATTATTTTTAAATACTTTAAAGCAAGGTAAGTTTATTTTTAGCCCCATTACAAAATAACATTATTTTTTCAAAAATTTAAATTATTGTTTAAAATAGTTATTTCATGTAATTTATAGTTTATTTAAAAAATGTGATCTTTTTAAAAAATGTATTTGAAGATTTAGTGATGTTTTGGGGCCCGTAGTATTTATAAATTTTGACAGCTCTTCCTCTCAAACTTATGAATGAAGCATTCCCTGCTCCAATTGGCTCCCCATGGCCCACGTGATCCCAGGGGACGCATCGAACTAACTGCACCCCTGGGATATGCAAGCACTGCGCGCCGGCAGCTGGACCAGGCCCAGGATCGGAATACCACGCGGGCCCACAGCACAACGGCCGGCACGCTAGGTAAGTGCAGGTCGGGGGCTTGCACCCACGGGAAGCCCCCGACCCGAATTTCTGGGCCATTGATATATACCACAAAAAGCAAAGGACCCAGTACTCATAGTCGTAGGGTTTCACAGCACAGAAAGAGGCCCTTCGGCCCATCGTGTCCGCGCCGGCCATCAAGCCCTGTCTATTCTAATCCCATTTTCCAGCACTTGCTCCGTAGCCTTGTATGCTATGGCATTTCAAGTGCTCATCTAAATGCTTGTTGAATGTTGTGAGGGTTCCTGCCTCTACCACCCTTTCAGGCAGTGAGTTCCAGATTCCAACCACCCTCTGGGTGAAAAGGTTTTTCCTCAAATCCCCTCTGAACCGCTTGCCCCTTACCTTGAAACTATGCCCCCTGGTTATTGACCCCTCTACTAAGGGGAAAAGTTCCTTTCTATCTACCCTATCTATGCCCCTCATAATTTTGTACACCTCAATCAGGTCCCCCCTCAGCCTTCTCTGCTCCAAGGAAAACAACCCCAGCCTGTCCTGTCTCTCTTCATAGCTGAAGCGCTCCAGCCCAGGTAACATCCTGGTGAATCTCCTCTGCACCTTCTCCAATGCAATCACATCCTTCCTATTGTGTGGCGACCAGAACTGCACACAGTATTCCAGCTGTGGCCTAACTAGCGTTTTGTACAGCTCCATCATAACCTCCCTGCTCTTATATTCTATGCCTCGGCTAATGAAGGCAAGTATCCCATATGCCTTTTTAACCACCTTATCTACCTGTCCTGTTGCCTTCAGGGACCTATGTACATGCGCACCAAGGTCCGTCTGATCCTCTGTCCTTCCTAGGGTCCTACCATTCACTGTGTATTCCCTTGCCTTGTTAGTCCTCCCAAAATGCATCACCTTACATTTTTCAGGGTTAAATTCCATTTGCCACTGAGCCCTGCGGAACCCCACTGGAAACAGCCTTCCAGTCACAAAAACACTCTTCGACTATTACCCTTTGTGTCCTGCCTCTGAGCCAATTTTGGATCCAACTTGCCACTTTGCCCAGGATCCCATGGACTTTTACATTTGTGACCAGTCTGCCATGTGTGACCTTGTCAAAAGTCTTGCTAAAATCCATATACACGACATCACACGCACGACCCTCATCGACCCTCCTTGTTACCTCCTCAAAAAATTCAATCACGTTAGTCAGACACGGCCTTCCCTTAACAAATCCATGCATTTATGTAGCACCTTTCACAACCCCAGGACATCCCAAAGTGCTTTACAAGAAGATTTAAGGTCATAAAACGAAATAGTAAAGTATTCTACAGATACATAAATAACAAAAGAAAAATCAGGTCGGGATAGGGCCGGGAATCAGAAGTACAATTTCCAAATTGGGGGGTGTAGTTAATACAGAGGAGGACTGCGACAAAATACAGGAAGACAGGAATAAAATTGCGTGTAGTTGGCACATGAACTTCAATATAGATAAGTGTGAAGAATAAGGAGGTCACATACTGCTTGGAAAATGTGTCTATGTGGGGTAGAGGAACAGGGATCGGGGGCAGAGAGTCACAAATCACTAAAAGTAGTGACGCAGGTTAATAAGGCCACTAAAAAAAAACAAATCAAGCCCTGGGGTTCATTTCTAGAGGGTAGAATTGTACTGAACCTTGGTTAGCCCACACTTGGAGCACTGTACATATTTCTGGCCTCCATATTAGAATAAGGATATAGAGGCTCTGGAGAAGGTGCAAAAAAGATTTTCAAGGATGATACCAGGAATGAGAGGTTGTACCTATCAGGAAAGACTGAACAGGCGGGGGTTCTTTTCTCTAGAAAATAGAAAACTGAGAAGTGACCTGACCGAGGTCTTTAAGATTATGAAGGGGTTCGACAGGGTGAACGTGGAGAGGATGTTTCCACTTGTGGGGAGACCAGAACTAGGGGCCATCAATATAAGATAGTCACTGATAAATCCAACAGGGAATTCAGGAGAAACTTCTTCACCCAGAGAGTGGGGAGAATGTGGAACTCGCTACCACAGGGAGTGGTTGAGGTGAATAGCAGAGATACATTTAAGGGGAAACTGGATAAACACACGAGGGAAAAAGGAATAGAAGGATATGTTGATGGGGTGAGATGAAGAGGGTGGGAGGAAGCTCGTGTGGAGCACAAGAACATAAGAACATAAGAACATAAGAAGTAGGAGCAGGAGTCAGCCATACGGCCCCTCGAGCCTGCTCCGCCATACGGCCCCTCGAGCCTGCTCCGCCATACGGCCCCTCGAGCCTGCTCCGCCATACGGCCCCTCGAGCCTGCTCCGCCATACGGCCCCTCGAGCCTGCTCCGCCATACGGCCCCTCGAGCCTGCTCCGCCATACGGCCCCTCGAGCCTGCTCCGCCATACGGCCCCTCGGGCCTGCTCCGCCATACGGCCCCTTGAGCCTGCTCCGCCATTCAATAGGATCATGGCTGATCTGAATCTAGACTCACGTCCACTTCCCTGCCCTCTCCCCGTAACCCCTAATTCCCTTATCTGCTAGGAAACTGTCTATCTCCATTTTAAATTTATTTAATGTTGCAGCTTCCACAGCTCTCTGGGGTAGCAAATTCCATAGATTTACTACCCTCTGAGTGAAGAAGTTTCTCCTCATCTCAGTTTTGAAAGAGCAGCCCCTTATTCTAAACACCGGCACGGACCTGTTGGGCCGAATGGCCTGTTTCTGTGCTGTGAATAGTGCTTCCACTCTCCCTGTTACATCCCACCCTCAGTATAAGGCTTCCGATTACAACACGCTGATTCCTGATTCCCTGGTCACGGGAAACGTTCTCGGGTTTCACTCTGCCTGTCGGCGGGAAGTTGTGAGTTAACAGTCTTGTGTCTGTGAGGTACGGCAGTGTCACTGGACTAACTGTTGGTGTTTGGGAACTCCCCGCCCCTCAGGTGAGAGGCTGGGTGGGTGGAGGAGCCCCTCTGAGGCTGTCAGTAATTATATCCACAATACGAGCCATTGGCCGCTTCTACCCTGGCTCCAGGGTGTCTCTGCTTTGTAAATTTAAACGCCGTGTGGGTGTTTTTTCTATAAACCTGAGCAGGTGAGCGATCACACAATCCTAGGAAAGAGTCTCTCAGCCGCTGACAGGTGATATATTCTCCTCATGCCCTGGAGGAAGGTGTATTCTGATCCCTGCTTGTCTGAGGAACGTGGGAAATGACTCAGCTCTGGAAAGACTCGTAAATTCTTCACAAACACCAATCACCTCAAATCCTGGGAATATTAAAAAACCCCAACCTCACGCAAGCTCAGTGTTCGAGGGACTGCTGGGGGATTCCGAGGATGAGGGAACAAAGACTGAGGTGAACCAAAAAGTGCTGGAAACACTCAGGAGGTCAGGCAGCATCTGTGGAGAGGGAAACAGCGTTAACGTTTCAGCTCAATGACCCTTCGTCACAACTAGAAGATGTCAGAGATTTAACAGGTTATAAACAAACTTGCATTTCTATAGCGACTTTCATGACCTCAGGACGTCCCAAAGCGCTTTACAGCCAATGAAGTAATGTCCTTGTTGTAATGTGGGAAACGCGGCAGCCAATCTGCCCACAGCAAGCTCTCACAAAAAGCAATGTGACAATGACCAGATCATCTGTTTTTTAGTGATGTTGGTTGAGGGATAAATATTGGCCAGGACACAGGGGAGAACTCCCCCTGCTCTTCTTCAAAGTAGAGCCATGAGATCCTTTACATCCACCTGAGAGAGCAGACGGGACCTCGGTTTAACAGCTCATCCGAAAGATGGCACCTGCAACAGTGCAGCACTCCCTCAGCACTGCCCCTCCGACAGTGCAACACTCCCTCAGCACTGCCCCTCCGACAATGCGGCACTCCCTCAGTACTGCCCTTCCGACAGTGCAACACTCCCTCAGTACTGCCCCTCCGACAGTGCAGCACTCCCTCAGTACTGCCCCTCCGACAGTGCAGCGCTCCCTCAGTACTGCCCCTCCGACAGTGCAGCGCTCCCTCAGTACTGCCCCTCCGACAGTGCAGTGCTCCCTCAGTACTGCCCCTCCGACAGTGCAGCGCTCCCTCAGTACTGCCCCTCCGACAGTGCAGCACTCCCTCAGTACTGCCCCTCCGAGAGTGCAGCGCTCCCTCAGTACTGCGCCTCCGACAGTGCAGCACTCCCTCATTACTGCCCCTCCGACAGTGCAGCACTCCCTCATTACTGCCCCTCCGACAGTGCAACACTCCCTCAGTACTGCCCCTCCGACAGTGCAGCGCTCCCTCAGTACTGCCCCTCCGACAGTGCAGCGCTCCCTCAGTACTGCCCCTCCGACAGTGCAACACTCCCTCAGTACTGCCCCTCCGACAGTGCAGCACTCCCTCAGTACTGCCCCTCCGACAGTGCAGCACTCCCTCAGTACTGACCCTCCAACAGTGCAGCTCTCCCTCAGTACAGCCCCTCCGACAGTGCAGCGCTCCCTCAGTACTGCCCCTCCGACAGTGCAGCGCTCCCTCAGTACTGACCCTCCGACAGTGTAGCACTCCCTCAGTACTGCCCCTCCAACAGTGCAGCACTCCCTCACTACTGCCCCTCCAACAGTGCAGCGTTCCCTCAGTACTGCCCCTCCGACAGTGCAATACTCCCTCATTACTGCCCCTCCAACAGTGCAGCGTTCCCTCAGTACTGCCCCTCCGACAGTGCAACACTCCCTCAGTACTGCCCCTCCGACAGTGCAGCACTCCCTCATTACTGCCCCTCCGAGAGTGCAACACTCCCTCAGTACTGCCCCTCCGACAGTGCAGCGCTCCCTCAGTACTGACCCTCCAACAGTGCAGCGCTCCCTCAGTACTGACCCTCCAACAGTGCAGGGCTTCCTCACTACTGCCCCTCCGACAGTGCAGCACTCCCTCAGTACTGCCCCTCCGACAGTGCGGCGCTCCCTCAGAACTGCCCTCCGACAGTGCAGCACTCCCTCAGTACTGCCCCTGTGACAGTGCAACACTCCCTCAGCACTGCCCCTCCGACAGTGCAGCGCTCCCTCAGTACTGCCCCTCCGACAGTGCAGCGCTCCCTCAGTACTGCCTCTCCAACAGTGCAGGAGTCCCTCAGTACTGCCCCTGTAACAGTGCAGCGCTCCCTCAGTACTGACCCTCCAACAGTGCAGCGCTCCCTCAGTACTGACCCTCCAACAGGGCAGGGCTTCCTCACTACTGCCCCTCCGACAGTGCAGCACTCCCTCAGTACTGCCCCTCCAACAGTGCGGCGCTCCCTCAGTACTGCCCTCCGACAGTGCAGCACTCCCTCAGTACTGCCCCGTGACAGTGCAACACTCCCTCAGCACTGCCCCTCCGACAGTGCAGCGCTCCCTCAGTACTGCCACTCCGACAGTGCAGCGCTCCCTCAGTACTGCCCCTCCGACAGTGCAGCGCTCCCTCAGTACTGCCCCTCCAACAGTGCAGGAGTCCCTCAGTACTGCCCCTGTAACAGTGCAGCACTCCCTCAGTACTGACCCTCCGGCAGTGCAGCGCTCCCTCAGTACTGCCCCTCCGACAGTGCAGCACTCCCTCAGTACTGCCCCTCCGACAGTGCAGCACTCCCTCAGTACTGCCCCTCCAACAGTGCAGCGCTCCCTCAGTACTGCCCCTCCGACAGTGCGGCACTCCCTCAGTACTGCCCCTCCGACAGTGCGGCACTCCCTCAGTACTGCCCCTCCAACAGTGCAGCGCTCCCTCAGTACTGCCCCTCCGACAGTGCAGCTCTCCCTCAGTACAGCACCTCCGCCAGTGCAGCGCTCCCTCAGTACTACCCCTCCGACAGTGCGGCACTCCCTCAGTACTGCCCCTCCGACAGTGCAGCACTCCCTCAGTACTGCCCCTCCGACAGTGCAGCGCTCCCTCAGTACTGCCCCTCCGACAGTGCAGCGCTCCCTCAGTACTGCCCCTCCGACAGTGCGGCACTCCCTCAGTACTGCCCCTCCGACAGCGCAGCGCTCCCTCAGTACTGCCCCTCCGACAGTGCGGCACTCCCTCAGTACTGCCCCTCCGACAGTGCAGCACTCCCTCAGTACTGCCCCTCCGACAGTGCAGCGCTCCCTCAGTACTGCCCCTCCGACAGTGCAGCGCTCCCTCAGTACTGCCCCTCCGACAGTGCGGCACTCCCTCAGTACTGCCCCTCCGACAGTGCAGCGCTCCCTCAGTACTACCCCTCCGACAGTGCGGCACTCCCTCAGTACTGCCCCTCCGACAGTGCGGCACTCCCTCAGTACTGCCCCTCCGACAGCGCAGCGCTCCCTCAGTACTGCCCCTCCGACAGCGCAGCGCTCCCTCAGTACTGCCCCTCCGACAGTGCAGCGCTCCCTCAGTACTGCCCCTCCGACAGTGCGGCGCTCCCTCAGTACTGCCCCTCCGACAGTGCAGCGCTCCCTCAGTACTGCGCTGGAGTGTCAGCCTAGATTTTGTGCTCAAGTCTCTGGAGTGGGACTTGATCCCACGACCTTCTGACTCAGAGGAAGCAGCGCTACTCACTGAGCCAAGCTGACACCTGGTTTGCAATAGGATGGCGAGCAGGAGTGACTAAATAACAAAAGGGGTGATGCTGCGAAGCAATAGCAGGTACATAACAACGGGCTCGAGGGGCTGAATGGCCTCCTCCTGTTCCTGTGTAATAGACTCGAGGGGCTGAATGGCCTCCTCCTGTGCCTGTGTAACAGGCTCGAGGGGCTGAATGGCCTCCTCCTGTTCCTGTGTAATAGGCTCGAGGGGCTGAATGGCCTCCTCCTGATTCTGTGTAACAGGCTCGAGGGGCTGAATGGCCTCCTCCTGAGGGACTGAATGGCCTCCTCCTGATCCTGTGTAACAGGCTCGAGGGGCTGAATGGCCTCCTCCTGATCCTGTGTAACAGGCTCGAGGGGCTGAACGGCCTCCTCCTGATCCTGTGTAACAGGCTCGAGGGGCTGAACGGCCTCCTCCTGTTCCTGTGTAACAGGCTCGAGGGGCTGAACGGCTTCCTCCTGATCCTGTGTAACAGGCTCGAGGGGCTGAACGGCCTCCTCCTGTTCCTGTGTAACAGGCTCGAGGGGCTGAACGGCCTCCTCCTGTTCCTGTGTAACAGGCTCAAGGGGCTGAATGGCCTCCTCCTGTTCCTGTGTAACAGGCTCGAGGGGCTGAACGGCCTCCTCCTGTTCCTGTGTAACAGGCTCGAGGGGCTGAATGGCCTCCTCCTGATCCTGTGTAACAGGCTCGAGGGGCTGAACGGCCTCCTCCTGTTCCTGTGTAACAGGCTCGAGGGGCTGAATGGCCTCCTCCTGATCCTGTGTAACAGGCTCGAGGGGCTGAACGGCCTCCTCCTGTTCCTGTGTAACAGGCTCGAGGGGCTGAACGGCCTCCTCCTGATCCTGTGTAACAGGCTCGAGGGGCTGAACGGCCTCCTCCTGTTCCTGTGTAACAGGCTCGAGGGGCTGAACGGCCTCCTCCTGTTCCTGTGTAACAAGCTCGAGGGGCTGAACGGCCTCCTCCTGATCCTGTGTAACAGGCTCGAGGGGCTGAACGGCCTCCTCCTGTTCCTGTGTAACAAGCTCGAGGGGCTGAACGGCCTCCTCCTGATCTTGTGTAACAGGCTCGAGGGGCTGAACGGCCTCCTCCTGATCCTGTGTAACAGGCTCGAGGGGCTGAACGGCCTCCTCCTGTTCCTGTGTAACAGGCTCGAGGGGCTGAACGGCCTCCTCCTGATCCTGTGTAACAGGCTCGAGGGGCTGAATGGCCTCCTCCTGTTCCTGTGTAACAGGCTCGAGGGGCTGAATGGCCTCCTCCTGATCCTGTGTAACAGGCTCGAGGGGCTGAATGGCCTCCTCCTGTTCCTGTTATCCGCCTTTGCTCTGTATCCTTGTACACCCTTACCCACCAAATTTCTATCGATCTCAGTCTTGAAATTTTCGATTGATCCCCAGCATCCCATCTTTTTTGGGGAGCCAGTTCTAGATTTCAACTACCCTGTGTGTGAAAATGTGCTTCCTGATTTCACCCCTGAACAGCCGGGCCCTAATTTAACGATTATTTTGGTAATTAGCGTACCTGTAAACTAAAGCTCCTCCAGAGCTACTCGTCTCTCACGATTTAGAAAATATTCCGATCTGTCTTTCTCGGATCCAAAGTGGATGACCTCACACTTCCCCACAGCGAACTCCATCTGCCACAGTGTTGCCCACTCGTTTAATCTGTTTAAGTGACTTTGCTGCCCCCGTCTACACTATTAACCGTGCTTCCCTGGTTGGGGCCTAATGATCTAACGGTAAGGGGGCAGAGTTCAGGGCGGGCTGGGTTTGGGGCCTAGTGACCTAACGGTGAGGGGGCAGAGTTCAGGGCGGGCTGGGTTTGGGGCCTAGTGATCTAACGGTGAGGGGGCGGAGTTCAGGGCGGGCTGGGTTTGGGGCCTAGTGATCTAACGGTAAGGGGGCAGAGTTCAGGGCGGGCTGGGTTTGGGGCCTAGTGACCTAACGGTGAGGGGGCAGAGTTCAGGGCGGGCTGGGTTTGGGGCCTAGTGATCTAACGGTGAGGGGGCAGAGTTCAGGGCGGGCTGGGTTTGGGGCCTAGTGACCTAACGGTGAGGGGGCAGAGTTCAGGGCGGACTGGGTTTGGGGCCTAGTGATCTAACGGTGAGGGGGCAGAGTTCAGGGCGGGCTGGGTTTGGGGCCTAGTGATCTAACGGTGAGGGGGCAGAGTTCAGAGCGGACTGGGTTTGGGCCCTAGTGATCTAACGGTGAGGGGGCAGAGTTCAGGGCGGGCTGGGTTTGGGGCCTAGTGATCTAACGGTGAGGGGGCAGAGTTCAGGGCGGGCTGGGTTTGGGCCCTAGTGATCTAACGGTGAGGGGACAGAGTTCAGGGTGGGCTGGGTTTGGGCCCTAGTGATCTAACGGTGAGGGGCAGAGTTCAGGGCGGGCTGGGTTTGGGCCCTAGTGATCTAACGGTGAGGGGCAGAGTTCAGGGCGGGCTGGGTTTCGGGCCTAGTGATCTAACGGTGAGGGGCAGAGTTCAGGGCAGGCTGGGTTTCGGGCCTAGTGATCTAACGGTGAGGGGGTGGAGTTCAGGGTGGACTGGGTTTGGGGCCTAGTGATCTAACGGTGAGGGGGTGGAGTTCAGGGCGGGCTGGATTTGGGGCCTAGTGATCTAACGGTGAGGGGGCAGAGTTCAGGGCGGACTGGGTTTGGGGCCTAGTGATCTAACGGTGAGGGGGTGGAGTTCAGGGCGGGCTGGATTTGGGGCCTAGTGATCTAACGGTGAGGGGGCGGAGTTCAGGGCAGGCTGGGTTTGGGGCCTAGTGATCTAACGGTGAGGGGGTGGAGTTCAGGGCGGACTGGGTTTGGGGCCTAGTGATCGAACGGTGAGGGGGTGGAGTTCAGGGCGGGCTGGGTTTGGGGCCTAGTGATCTAACGGTGAGGGGGCAGAGTTCAGGGCGGGCTGGGTTTGGGGCCTAGTGATCTAACGGTGAGGGGGCAGAGTTCAGGGCGGACTGGGTTTGGGGCCTAGTGATCTAACGGTGAGGGGGTGGAGTTCAGGGCGGGCTGGGTTTGGGGCCTAGTGATCTAACGGTGAGGGGGTGGAGTTCAGGGCGGGCTGGGTTTGGGGCCTAGTGATCTAACGGTGAGGGGCAGAGTTCAGGGCGGGCTGGGTTTGGGGCCTAGTGATCTAATGGTGAGGGGGTGGAGTTCAGGGCGGACTGGGTTTGGGGCCTAGTGATCTAATGGTGAGGGGGCAGAGTTCAGGGTGGGCTGGGTTTGGGGCCTAGTGATCTAACAGTGAGGGGGCAGAGTTCAGGGCGGACTGGGTTTGGGGCCTAGTGATCTAACGGTGAGGG
>NC_140990.1:341301728-341556728 GCF_052327205.1 Somniosus microcephalus | reverse complement strand
GTAAACCCGGTGGCTTACCCAATTCCGCAGGATTCCGAGTTTCATACTTTCGGCGTCCGTAGCGCCTGTGATGGCTACGGAATTGTCCAGGAAGAATTCCATACACTTAAACCAGTGTCCGAATCGTGCCGATGTGTCCGAAGCATGCTGGTCCAAATCCAAACGTTCGGGTTTCAAGAGTTGATCCATTGCGTTGAAAATTTAGTTAATAAAATTGATGTGCCTCAATGAATCCGAGACTCGACGTTAACGGAGCAAAGCAAGGCTTTTATTAACTAAGAAAGTAACACACAGTGGAGAAGTGTCTCCCATCCAAAGATCTGCTGCACTGCCTGTGAGACAGTGCAGCCTGCTTAAGTAGTGGCCAGGTATGGGCGGAGCCTTACACACAATACAGTACAGGTGGGGAAATGAAACTGAAACTAAACTAAACACAGAGAATACAGTGCCTGATGAACGGCATATTTCATCACAGTGAGTTCAAATCCCACCACGGCAGCTGGGGAATTTAAATTCAGTTAATTAAAAATCTGGAAAAAAAGCTAGTGTCAGTAATAGTAACCATGGACCTATTGGATTCTCGTAAAAACCCATCTGGTTCATTAAAGTCCTTTAGGGAAAACCACCGTCCTTACCTGGTCTGGCCTATAAGTGACTCTAGACCCACTGCCCTCTGAAATGACCTAGCAAGCCACTCAGTTATATACAACCACTACGACCTTCGCCACACGGACTGCAGCGGTTCAAGAAGGAGGCTCACCGGCACCTAGGGATGGGTAATAAATGCTGACCCAGGAACTAATTTAAAAAAAACTCCCACACAGTCAGGCATGCACACACCCAGACGCTCATACTCACAGATGCACACTGAAAGAGACATGCTCACACACACATGCTCACAGAAACAGACAGACAGATTCACACACAAACACAGGGGGGGAAAAATTCAGTTGTTTGCGCCTCCCGTTAGTGCCTTAAGAGGGTGCTAAGTGGGGCACAAACCAACCAGCGCCCGGGCACGGTGATATCTGCGCCTCTCGCGAAATTGACTGGACATTTTGCGGCGCCACTAAACAATACCGCCACGATCTCCTGCGCCGGCAGATCGTGACGTCAGTCGAGTGCGCAGCGCCCCGGTAGCGCCCCGGACCGGATATTGAGTGGCGCCCCCTGCCTTACCGCCTGCCGCTAGCAACGACAGGTTGAGGGGAGCGTTTTGCTGTCAGAAAGGGACTGGGGGAGCGCTATTTAAAGGCGACCGCTTCCTGCCTTTTGTTGGTGACATTTTTGCACCACGCATTCTGAGAGAGAGAGAGAGACTTCTGGAGAGATTCAACGCTGTGTGAAGGAGTTTTGGGTACTGAGCAGCACTTTGCAGGTTCATTTTGATTTGCCCTTCTTTGTATCGATTTAGAAGAGACTGTGGGGGCTGCACTCTGAGCTCTTTCCCTGGGCCTCTCCATTGTTCTTTCCAGCAGATTTGATGTACAGGTCTCTCCAGGCCGAGATTCAGGCCGAGATTCAAGGCTGCAATGAGCAGGATGTGGATTGAGACCAAGATAAACCCTCCCCTTTAAGATAAAAACAGAAAATGCAGGAGAAACTCAGCAGGTCAAGCAGCATCTGTGAAGAGAGAAACAGAGTTAATGTTTCAGGTCGATGACCATTCGTCAGAACTCCCCTTTAAGAATTGGCCAGTGCCAGTGTGTCTGTGTTCCATTGCTGACTGACATCACATGAGCTTCGCCAGCACTGTGAGGTAGCGCCTCGCTCCTCGGCCTTTGCGCCTTAAGACAGATGTGAAGCGCCTGATTTAGCGCTCCAATCACCTCCAGGGGCGATAAAAGCCAAGTTTGCAGTCAGAGGCGATAATTAGCGCCAGGCGCTAAACTTTGCGCCCGGCCGATAATTGCGCCCCAAATGGGGTGATACCGAATTTCTCCTCCAGGCTGTCTGCACAGAGCGGGATTAAATGGAGTGGACTTAAACAGGGTGTTTAATTTGGAAAGAGTGGAAATTCGGAGAAGAGGGGGAAGGAGTTGTTGCTTTTTGCCTCCACTACTTGTAGTGCTGTGTGTTACAGGCAGATATTTAAGTTCAGTACCCATAACTTAATCTAGATCAAGTAAATAGTCAAGAAACTACACTGTGAGCTATATTTAGAAATGTAATTAAATAAAACAAGGTCATATAGGGCTGGCAGTGCGGGCGGTGTGCCGTAACGGCAGCATGTGGGAGTTTGTGGAGAGCATTGTGATCCCGGACAACCACGTTTGCAGTAAGTGCCTGCATCTTGAGGAACTTCAGCTCAGAGTTGTTAAGCTGGCGCCAGGGTTAAAGACATCTCCTCGCGGCTGGGGAAGAACTTGGAGTGGGAGGGGGAGGATCCAGTTGTCGTGGTCCACATAGGAACCAACGACATAGGTAGAACTAAGAATGAGATTCTGCTGAGAGAGTTTGAGGAGTTGGGATCCAAATTAAAAAGCAGAACCTCAAAGGTAATAATCTCTGGATTGTAACCTGAGCCACGCGCAAATTGGCATAGGGACAAACAGATTCGAGGTTTAAATGCATGGCTCAAAGAGTGGTGTGGGAGGAAAGGGTTTCAGCTCATGGGGCACTGGCACCAGTACTGGGGAAAGAGGGAGCTGTTCCGTTGGGACGGGCTCCACTTCAACTGGTCTGGGACCAGAGTCCTGGCAAACTGAATAACTAGGGCAGTAGACAGGGCTTTAAACTAATGAAGGAGGTGTAGGCAGTTTTTACACTCCTTTTAACCCAGATCCTGCCGCTGGTCGCCAGGAGATGTAAACAGTTTTTGATCCTAGCCCAATTGCTAGACGGACGGTTCGAATCGCCCCCGCCTGACGGAAGTTCTATACCCGGGAATTATTATTCAGAGTGTAAATGAAATAAGTCACAGACAGGAATGCTTCGGTGAAAAATCAAACGTGCATTTATTTGGTCCAACATACACTGGCTAAAACATGCACTACTAAACGAAATCACTGTCCCTGTGGAGAATAAAATCCAGATTACAATCACCATACCTACAGTACAAAACTGGGGACTATAACAAGCAGTAATTCCCTTGTTGCTATGGTGGACTCTAACTCCACCCCTACCAACGAATTACCCAGTCGCATAAACCCCTTCGCCTGGCTGAACCAAGCGAAGCTCCCCCCCTCGGAATAGCCCAAAAACTTCACTTCTGAGAGACTATGCTTACCCCGGTTTCAATCGCGCTGCTCGTCGGCTTTCTCTGGTACTTGTCTTGTTAGAGCAGGAGCGGGAGAGAGAGTGGTGGAAAAGAATCTATCTTTATAGATACGATAGCAAAATACTGCAGATGTTGGAAATCCGAAATAACAACAGAAAATGCTGGAAAAACTCAGCAAGTCAGGCAACATCCGTGGAGAGAAATTTGAGTTGACGTTTCGGGTTTGACCCTAGTGGAATACACATACAGACACAGACAGGTATGACAGTGGTTTACCACATTCACCCCTTCTTTATAGATAGTCTGCCCGTCTTTTCCCACCAATCTTAAAAATCCATTTGCTTCTGAGCACTCCGGTGCTAAATCTGTGATGAGTCATCCTCAGACCCATGCGTATTGGGTTAATGGCCCTAAGTCTGGGACATCTTTCGGTCTTTGCTGGGTGAGCTGGTGGGTTCATTGTTCTGCTTCTCTTCTGAGATGGAGGTGAGAAGTGTTTTTGCATTTTAGAATGGTTTTTCTAATCAATTTCAATGGCCCACTTCCTTTTTCCAGGACTGTCAGGTGAACCATACATACTGGATGAGTTCTTTTGTCACAGCCAACTGCCATGCGTTGACACTATGCGATCAAGTATTCCCTGCCATCAGGGAGGTCCCAGAGAGAGATGGGCATCTCACCATTCCATGCTCCACGAAGGATCTCCTGTGTACTGTGCACGCTCTCCCCGTCCAATGACAGGCCAGTCAGTCTAACATCAGTGGGAGGGAAACTGTTAGACACAATAATCCAAGACTCACTTTGAAAAATATGAGTTAACAAATGACAGCCAGCATGGATTTATTAAAGACAAACCGTGTTTGACTGATTTGATTTGAGTCCTCTGAAGAAGTAATGGAGGGGGTGGATGAGGGGAGTGCGGTTGATGTGGTATATGTGGACTTTCGGAAGGCGTATCGTACCTTTACCCAGACATTCCCTTAAAGAGGGCATAACTGAGTAGGAATATCAACTACTAATCAATATAAATTAAAGATTAATAAATCGTTTTGGTTTTGCTCAATGTTGCTAATCCACCAAATGCTTGACTTTCAGATGATGGGAAGATTTTTTATGGCAGTGGAGTCGGTCATCCATTTGGACCTCGTTGTTACAAGGGTGACATCATGGGCTGCGGAATCATGTTCCCACGGGATTTCCACTTGGACAGTGAAGGTGTGTACACTCCATACTGGGAGCATGAGACATTCCAGAGTGAGGAAAGGCCAGTCAATCCCTGGAGTCCCGCTCCAACGACAGTCCGTGTCTGATTACAGCGGCAGCACTGATTCACTCTTCATCCAAGAATCAAAGATGGAGGGGGTTTGCCAATGGACTGTCGATACGGGGCATGGCTGGGCGAAGGGAAATGGTGCAAAGGCAGAGGGAATGTGATTGGCCAAAGCGGAAAACTCCCCCAGAATTGACTGAGGAGTCACCTTTAACCGTCACGAGTTATTGAGGAATCTTGCTTTGAACTCTGTCCCGCCTTCTCCAAGAACTCTGTCCCGCCTTCGCCCTAGACAGTCGAATTAAACTGCAGTGAGCAGGGAACAGGCAGAAATGGTGGAACACGGACCGTGTGACCTCACTACATCATCATTGCATACGCACACCCGGGAAAAAGTGGTCTGGTGCTAAAGTGGGAGGACATTCAACATTGCAGATTGCCAACCCACTTCCTGCTTGCCCCTCCACTTCCTCCTCACCCAATAAACACCTCAAAGCCGGGCCTCTAGGGTGAGGCCTCAGAGGGCGGCAATTGCCCAATGCCGTGGCAACAAGAGCAGGTCGGAGGCTGGGTATTCTGCGGCGAGTGTCTCACCTCCTGACTCCCCAAAGCCTTTCCACCATCTACAAGGCACAAATCAGGCGTGTGATAGGATACTCTCATAGAATCATGGAAAGTTACAGCACGGAAGGAGGCCATTTCGGCCCATCGTGTCCGCGCCGGCCAACAAAGAGCTATCCAGCCTAATCCCACTTCCCAGCTCTTGGTCCATAGCCCTGCAGGTTACCACATCCCAAGTGCACATCCAAGTACTTTTTAAATGTGATGAGTGTTCCTGCCTCTACCACCCTTTCAGGCAGTGAGTTCCAGACCCCCACAACCCTCTGGGTGAAGAAATTTCCCATCAAATCCCCTCTAAACCTTCTACCAATTACTTTAAATCTGTGCCCCCTGGTTTTTGACCCCTCTGCTAAGGGAAATATGTCCTCTGTATCCACTTTATCTAGGCCCCTCATAATTTTATACACCTCAATAAGGTCTCCCCTCAGCCTCCTCTGTTCCAAGGAAAACAGACCCAGCCTATCCAGTCTTTCCTCATAGCGAAGATTCTCTACTCCCAGCAACATCCTTGTAAATCTCCTCTGTACCCTCTCTAGTGCAATCACATCTTTCCTGTAATGTGGTGACCAGAACTGCACGCAGTACTCTAGCTGAGGCCTAACTAGTGTTTTATACAGTTGAAGCATAACCCCCCCTGCTCTTGTATTCTATGCCACGGCTAATAAAGGCAAGCATTCCGTATGCCTTCTTAACCACCTTATCTACCTGGCCTGCTGCCTTCAGGGATCTGTGGACATGCACTCCATGGTCCCTTTGTTCCTCTACACTACTCAGTGTCCTACCATTTAATGTGTATCCCCTTTCCTTGTTAGCCCTCCCCAAATGCATTACCTCACACTTCTCCGGATTGAATTCCATTTGCCACTGTCCTGCCCACCTGACCAATTTATTGATATCTTCCTGCAGTTTACAGCTTCCTTCTTCAGTACCAACCACACAGCCGATTTTAGTATCATCTGCAAACTTCTTAATCATACCCCCTATATTCGAGTCAAGATCGTTGATATATACCACAAAAAGCAAGGGACCTAGTACTGAGCCCTGCGGAACCCCACTGGAAACGGCCTTCCAGTCACAAAAACACCCATCGACCTTTACCCTCTGCTTCCTGCCTCCGAGCCAGTTTTAAATCCAACTTGACACTTTGCCTTGGATCCCCTGGACTTTTAACTTCGTGACCAGTCTGCCATGTGGAACCGTATCAAAAGCCTTGCTAAAGTCCATATACACTACATCAAACGCACTACCCTCATCTTCTTCTTAGGCAGTCCCTCGGAACCGAGGATGACTTGCTTCCACATTAAAAATGAGTTCTCAGGTGACTGATGAGTCCAATGCGGGACCTGCAGTCTCTGTCACAGGTGGGGCAGACGGTGGTTGAAGGGGCGGGTGGGTGGGGTGCTTGGGTCGACGAACGCTCCTTCCACTGCCTGCCCTTGGCTTCCGCTTGCTCCCGGCGAAGAGACTCGAGGTGTTCGGTGCCTTCCCGGATGCTTCTCCTTCACTTTGTGCGGTCTTGGGCCAGGGATTCCCAGGTGTCGGTGGGGATGTTACACTTTTTCAAGGAGGCTTTGAGGGTGTCCTTGAAGCGTTTCCTCTGCCCACCTGGGGCTCTCTTGCCGTGCCGGAGCTCCGAGTAGAGCGTTTGTTTTGGGAGTCTCGTATCGGGCATGCGGACAATGTGACCCGCCCATCGGAGCTGATTGAGCGTGGTCAGAGCTTCGATGCTGGGGATGCTGGCCTGAGCAAGAACACTGACGTTGGTGCGCCTATCCTGCCAATGGATTTGCAGGATCTTGCAGAGGCAGCGTTGGTGGTACCTCTCCAGTGCTTTGCGGTGCCTGCTGCACATGGTCCATGTCTCTGAGGTATACAGCAGGGTGGGTATCACTGCTGCTCTGTAGACCATGAGCTTAGTGCTAGGTTTGAGGTACTGGTCTTCAAACACTCTCTTCCTCAGGCGACCGAAGGCTGCACTGGCACACTGAAGGCGGTGTTGGACTTCGTCGTCGACGTCTGCCCTTGTTGACAGTAGGCTCCCGAGGTATGGAAAGTGGTCCACGTTGTCCAAGGCCTTGTCGTGGATTTTGATAATCGGGGGGCAGCACTGTGTGGTGGGGCAGGTTGGTAGAGGACCTTTGTCTTACGGATGTTTAGTGTAAGGCCCATGCTCTCGTACGCTTTGGTGAAGGTGTTTACAATGGTTTGGAGTTCGACCTCCGAGTGAGCGCAGACACAAGCATCGTCTGCATACTGTAATTCGATGACAGAGGATGGGACGACCTTGGATCTGGACTGGAGGCAACGGAGGTCCCTCCTTGTTACCCCCTCAAAAAATTCAATCAAGTTTGTCAGACACGACCTTCCCTTAACAAATCCGTGCTGACTATCCTTGATTAATCCGTGTCTTTCTCCACTTGCCTGGATGAGTGAAGCTTGACACTATCCAGGACAAAGCAGCCCACTTGATCTGCACCCCATCCACTACCGCATACATTCACTCCCTCCACCACCGGCGCACCGTGGCTGCAGTGTGTACCATCTACAAGATGCACTGCAGCAACTCGCCAAGGCTTCTTTGGCAGCACCTCCCAAACCCGTGACATCAACCACCTAGAAGGACATGGTGTGGAGATGCCGGAGTTGGACTGGGGGGAACAAATGTAAGAAATCACACAACACCAGGTTATAGTCCAACAGCTTTATTTGAAATCACAAGCTTTCAGAGCGCTGCTCCTTCTTCAGGTGAAGTGGAGAAATGCATAAAGACACAGCTTATATAGTCAGAGAATCATGTCAGATGTTTACAGGTAACCTTTCCAACTGCCATTTATCGCACCTCGGCAGAGAGATAATCACAGCAGTCAAAGGTGTGAATGGTGTCCAAACAGGTCAGTCAGGGAAACATTACATCAAAGAACAATGGGGTGGGGTCACAAGGGGTCAAATATTGCAGATGCTGGGGTCTGTATGAAAAACAAAAAAACAGACAAAAAACATTTTTTTTGGCTGGAAATCACAGCAGGTCCAGCCGCATCTGTGTAGAGAGAACAAGCCAATGTCGACTCGAGTCTGGATGACCCTGCATCAGGTGGGGTTACATGTAGCGTGACATGAACCCAAGATCTCGGTTAAGGCCGTCCTCATGGGTGCGGAACTTGGCTATCAGTTTCTGCTCGACGATTTTGCGTTGTCGTGTGTCTCGAAGGCCACCTTGGAGAATGCTTACCCGAAGATCGGAGGCTGAATGTCCTTGACTGCTGAAGTGTTCCCCGACTGGGAGGGAACACTCCTGCCTGGTGATTGTTGCGCGGTGTCCGTTCATCCGTTGTCGCAGTGTCTGCATGGTCTCGCCGATGTACCATGCTCCGGGGCATCCTTTCCTGCAACGTATGAGGTAGACAACGTTGGCCGAGTCACATGAGTATGTACCATGTACCTGGTGGGTGGTGTCCTCACGTGTGATGATGGTATCTGTGTTGATGATCTGGCATGTCTTGCAGAGGTTGCTGTGGCAGGGTTGTGTGGTGTCGTGGTCGCTGTTCTCCTGGAAGCTGGGTAATTTGCTGCGAACGATGGTCTGTTTGAGGTTAGGCGGCTGTTTGAAAGCGAGTAGTGGAGGCGTGGGGATGGCCTTAGCGAGGTGTTCGTCGTCATCGATGACATGTTGAAGGCTGCGAAGAACATGGCGTAGTTTCTCCGCTCCGGAGAAGTACTGGACGACGAAGGGTACTCTGTTGGTTGTGTCCCGTGTTTGTCTTCTGAGGAGGTCTATGCGATTTTTCACTGTGGCCCGTCGGAACTGTCGATCAACGAGTCGAGCGTCATATCCCGTTCTTACAAGGGCGTCTTTCAGTGTCTGTAGGTGTCCATCGCGTTCCTCCTCGTCTGAGCAGATCCTGTGTATTCGCAGGGCTTGTCCATAGGGGATGGCTTCTTTAACGTGGTTAGGGTGGAAGCTGGAGAAGTGAAGCATCGTGAGGTTGTCCGTGGGCTTGCGGTAGAGTGAAGTGCTGAGGTGTCCGTCTTTGATGGAGATTCGTGTGTCCAGGAATGAGACTGATTCTGAGGAGTAGTCCATGGTGAGTTTGATGGTGGGATGGAACTTGTTGATGTTATCGTGTAGTCTTTTCAGTGATTCTTCGCCGTGGGTCCATAGGAAGAAAATGTCGTCGATGTATCTGGTGTATAGCGTTGGTTGGAGATCCTGTGCAGCGAAGAAGTCTTGCTCGAACTTGTGCATGAAGATGTTTGCATATTGGGGTGCGAATTTGGTCCCCATGGCTGTTCCGTGTGTTTGGGTAAAGAACTGGTTGTCGAAGGTGAAGACATTGTGGTCAAGGATGAAGCGGATGAGTTGTAGGATGGCATCTGGAGATTGGCTGTTGTTGGTGTTGAGTACTGAGGCTGTCGCAGCGATGCCGTCATCGTGGGGGATACTGGTGTAGAGTGCCGAGACGTCCATCGTGGCGAGGAGTGTTCCTGGTTCAACTGGTCCGTGGGTGCTGAGCTTCTGTAAGAAGTCTGTAGTGTCGCGACAGAAGCTGGGGGTTCCCTGTACGATGGGTTTCAGGATGCCCTCGACATATCCAGAGAGGTTCTCACACAGGGTTCCGTTGCCTGATGCGATAGGACGTCCAGGTGTGTTGGCTTTGTGTATCTTTGGGAGGCAGTAGAAGTCTCCCACGCGGGGAGTACGTGGGATGAGAGCATGTAGGATGCTTTGAAGGTCTGGATCGAAGGTTTTGATCAGTCTGTTGAGTTGGCGGGTGTGTTCTTTGGTCGGATCTGCGGGTAACTGTCTGTAGAGGACACCACCCACCAGGTACATGGTACATACTCATGTGACTCGGCCAACGTTGTCTACCTCATACGTTGCAGGAAAGGATGCCCCGGAGCATGGTACATCGGCGAGACCATGCAGACACTGCGACAACGGATGAACGGACACCGCGCAACAATCACCAGGCAGGAGTGTTCCCTCCCAGTCGGGGAACACTTCAGCAGTCAAGGACATTCAGCCTCCGATCTTCGGGTAAGCATTCTCCAAGGTGGCCTTCGAGACACACGACAACGCAAAATCGTCGAGCAGAAACTGATAGCCAAGTTCCGCACCCATGAGGACGGCCTTAACCGAGATCTTGGGTTCATGTCACGCTACATGTAACCCCACCTGATGCAGGGTCATCCAGACTCGAGTCGACATTGGCTTGTTCTCTCTACACAGATGCGGCTGGACCTGCTGTGATTTCCAGCCAAAAAAAATGTTTTTTGTCTGTTTTTTTGTTTTTCATACAGACCCCAGCATCTGCAATATTTGACCCCTTGTGACCCCACCTCATTGTTCTTTGATGTAATGTTTCCCTGACTGACCTGTTTGGACACCATTCAAACCTTTGACTGCTGTGATTATCTCTCTGCCGAGGTGCGATAAATGGCAGTTGGAAAGGTTACCTGTAAACATCTGACATGATTCTCTGACTATATAAGCTGTGTCTTTATGCATTTCTCCACTTCACCTGAAGAAGGAGCAGCGCTCCGAAAGCTTGTGATTTCAAATAAAGCTGTTGGACTATAACCTGGTGTAGAAGGACAAGGGCAGCAGGCGCATGGGAACACCATAGAATCATAGAATGGTTACAGCACGGAGGGAGGCCATTCGGCCCGTCGAGCCCGTGCCGGCTCTCTGCAAGAGCACTTCAGCTAGTCCCACTCCCCCGCCCTTTCCCTGGAGCCCTGCAAATTTGTTTCCTTCAGGTACTTATCCAACTCACTTTTGAAAGCCGTGATTGAATCTGCCTCCACCACCCTCTCAGGCAGTGAATTCCAGATCCTAACCACTCGCTGCATAAAAAAGTTTTCCTCATGTCGCCTTTGGTTCTTTTGCCAATCACCTTAAATCTGTGTCCTCTGGTTCTCGACCCTTCCGCCAATGGGAACAGTTTCTCTCTCTCTACTCTGTCCCGACCCCTCATGATTTTGAACACCTCTATCAAATCTCCTCTCGACCTTCTCTGCTCCAAGGAGAACAACGCCAGCTTCTCCAGTCTATCCACGTAACTGAAGTCCCTCATTCCTGGAATCATTCTCGTAAATCTTTTCTGCACCCTCTCTAAGGCCTTCACATCCTTCCTAAAGTGCGGTGCCCAGAATTGGACACAATACTCCAGTCGAGGCCGAACCAGTGTTTTATAAAGGTTCATCATAATTTCCTTGCTTTTGTACTCTATGCCTCTATTTATGAAGCCCAGGATCCCGTAAGCTTTTTTAACCCATTTCTCAACCTGTCCTGCCACCTTCAATGATTTGTACACATACACCCCCAGGTCTCTCTGTTCATGCACCCTCTTTAGGATTGTACCATTTGTACCATGGTACCATGTCTTTCCTCATTCTTCCTACCAAAATGTATCACTTCACACTTTTCTGCGTTAAATTTCATCTGCCACGTGTCCGCCCATTCCACCAGCCTGTCTATGTCCTCTTGAAGCCTATCACTCTCCTCCTCACTGTTCATTATATTTCCAAGTTTTGTGTCATCTGCAAATTTTGAAATTGTGCCCTGTACACCCACATCCAAGCCATTAATATGAAAAGCAGTGGTCCTCGTACCGACCCCTGGGGAACACCACAGTGTACCTTCCTCCAGTCCGAAAAACAACTGTTCACCACTACTCTCTGTTTCCTGTCACTTAGCCAATTCCGTATCCATGCTGCCACTGTCCCTGTTACTCCATGGGATTCAACTTTACTGGCAAGCTATTATGTGGCACTTTATCAAACACCTTTTGGAAATCCATGTACACCACGTCAACCGTATTGACCTCATCAACCCTCTGTTACCTCATCAAAAAACTCGATCAAGTTGGTTAAACACGATTTGCCTTTAACAAATCTGTGCTGACTTTCCTTAATTAATCCACACTTGTCCAACTGACTGTTAATTTTGTCCCGGATTATTGTTTCTAAAAGCTTTCCCACCACTGAGATTAAACTGACTGGCCTGTAGTTGCTGGGTTTATCCTGACACCCTTTTTTTGAACAAGGGTGAAACCTTTGCACTGAGAAGGTGGTGATGGGCCTTCTTGAGCAGTTGGTGGTGGTTTGATACGACTGAGTGACCACTTCAGCGGGCAGTTAAGAATGAATTACGTTGGTGCGGGAATGGAGTCACGTGTAGGCCCAGACCGGGTATGGACGGCAGGATTCCTTCCCTGAACCCGTTGGGTTTTTATGACAATCTGCCAGCTTCATGTCTGAATTCAAATTCTCAAAGCTGCCAGGGTGGAATTTGAATGCACGTTCTCTGAACTATTACCCACTAACAGAAGCACGACATCACCGCACCCCTTGGGTCGGGCTACGGGACGGGGGGTGGGGGGGGAGGGGAGGGAGGGAGCTGGACACCAAATTTAGCACCACCAAAATCCGGTTGCACCCAATCACCAAGGCACAAGATCAGCGATTCGCTCAGGACATTAAAGGTGTGTCTCGGCCTTTATCGACTCTTTTTTATTACAGGCGAGTGCGACAATGACGGGAAAGAGGCTCTCGGGGGATGCAAAGGCAAAGTAAGGCAGCCAAAGGGCGCAATCTTGTACTACACAGACTCCGAGGAGGAGGAAGATGATGATGAAGAGGAATGCAGAGAGAGTCAGCACCAGTCACAGAAAGTGGTGGTGAGTCACAACACCAGCAAATCCCAGCAACATCTGCCGAAACTTCCAGTTCAAAGGACAGCGTCAGTGTTTCTGGTTTTATTAATTATATTCCCCCAGCCTGGAAGGAAGAATGAATTTGCATTTCTATAGCGCCTCTCACGACCACATTCGTCCCAAGGCGTTTTACAGCCAATCAGTGCACAGCAAGCTCCCACAAACAGCGATGTGATAATGACCGGATCATCTGGTTTGTTAGTGATGTTGATTGAGGGGTAACTAGTGGCCGGGACACCGAGGCGCAACGCCCTCCTCTTCTACCAAATAATGCCATGGGATCTTTTACATCCACCTGAGAGGGCAGGCGGGGCCACGGTTTAATATCTCTTCTGAAAGGCGGCACCTCCGACAGTGCAGCGCTCCCTCAGTACTGCCCCTCCAACAGTGCAGCGCTCCCTCAGTACTGCCCCTCCGACAGCGCAGCACTCCCTCAGTACTGCCCCTCCGACAGTGCGGCTCTCCCTCAGAACTGCCCCTCCGACAGTGCAGCGCTCCCTCAGTACTGCCCCTCCGACAGTGCAGCGCTCCCTCAGTACTGCCCCTCCGACAGTGCGGCTCTCCCTCAGTGCTGCCCCTCCGACAGTGCAGCATTCCCTCAGTACTGCCCCTCCGACAGTGCAGCGCTCCCTCAGTACTGCCCCTCCGACAGTGCGGCACTCCCTCAGTACTGCCCCTCCGACAGTGCAGCGCTCCCTCAGTACTGCCCCTTCGACAGTGCAGCGCTCCCTCAGTACTGACCCTCCGACAGTGCAGCGCTCCCTCAGTACTGACCCTCTGACAGTGCAGCGCTCCCTCAGTACTGCCCCTCTGACAGTGCAGCGCTCCCTCAGTACTGACCCTCCGACAGTGCAGCTCTCCCTCAGTACTGCCCCTCCGACAGTGCAGCACTCCCTCAGTACTGCCCTTCCGACAGTGCAGCGCTCCCTCAGTACTGACCCTCCGACAGTGCAGCGCTCCCTCAGTACTGACCCTCCGACAGTGCAGAGCTCCCTCAGTACTGACCCTCCGACAGTGCAGCGCTCCCTCAGTACTGCCCCTCTGACAGTGCGGCACTCCCTCAGTACTGACCCTCTGACAGTGCAGCACTCCCTCAGTACTGCCCCTCCGTCAGTGCTCAGTCTCACATAGGATGCTGAGGTTGTGAACGGCCTGGTTCAGTTTGAGATAGAGACCTGATGGAGGGAGGGGGCTGGTGAAGTGAGTGGGGAATCGGGGGGGGACTTGGGAACAATGTTTTTATTGCCGGCTATGTGTTGAGGGTAGACAGTGAGGTGTGATGGACTTTGCTACGACACTCACGAGATCGGTCTCTGGCCCGTGCTGAGTGTGCTGAGCTGACCCGGTGTGTACGTGAGAAAGAGGGTCCCAGGTTCCGTCTCTGTTACTGCGCTCAGAGATTTCATCTCCCCCGGGGCTGCACCAATTGACCTCAGCGCCTTTGATGGGGCAAGCGGGAGTGAGGGGAAATCACCATGAATTTATTGCCTGTGGATTTTGGGTGAGCTCAATTGAAGTCTGTCCCTGACCATATCATAAGAACGTAAGAATTAGGAGCAGGAGTCGGCCTCACGGCCCCTCGAGCCTGCTCCGCCATTCAATAAGATCATGGCTGATCATTGATATACCTATCAATTCCTCCAATAAAAGGCGAAGAGTTACGAAGGTGACTAAAGGTTTTTATTGACTAAATAACAGAGCCCACTCTCGTGGGTGATCCGATCCAAGCAGGAGGAATACCAGCCAGTCGCTCACCTTTATACCTGGCCTGGTGGGTGGAGCCAAGGCGGAGTCGGCAGTGGTCATCCCAGGTATAGCAGTGTGGCAAGAGGCGACCTCGTACCGTGATACAATAGTGGTCAGTGATACAGTTATAACGAACAGTGGTGAACAGTGCTAACTACTAACAGTGATACGATAGTGAACGTGGTTTACCACATTCACCCCTTGTTTAGAATTAAGTCCGGCGGGGTGAAGTGTACTACCAATTCTGGTAGGTCAGTCTGTCCGGAGGCTTCGTAAGCCTCTCCGATCGCCGCAGCGGTGGTGTTGCCTTATCCGGTGCTGGTGCCTTATCCGGTGTTGATGCTGGTGTTTGCGTGGTCGGCGAGGGCTCGTGGGGTTCCGGCATGCCGTCTACCTGGACTGAGGTTGGGGGGGGTGGTGGCGGTGTTTCCGGATCGGCTGAGGGTGCGAGGTCTCGTAGGGAGACAGTGTCCTCCCGCCCGTCTGGGTACGCCACGTAGGCGTACTGGGGGTTGGCGTGCAGGAGGTTCACCCTCTCGACCAGGGGGTCCGTTTTATGGGTCCTCACGTGTTTCCGCAGCCAGACCGGCCCCGGGGCGGTCAGCCAGGTTGGTAGAGTGGTTCCCGTAGTCGACTTCCTGGGGAAAACGAACATTCGTTCATGGGGGGTGGTGTTAGTGGCCGTGCAAAGTAATGACCGGATGGAGTGCAGCGCTGTCGGGAGGACTTCTTGCCAGCGGGAGGTTGGGAGGCCCTTAGACTTTAAGGCTAAGAGGACGGCCTTCCATACCGTCGCGTTCTCTCTTTCCACCTGACCGTTACCTCTGGGGTTGTAGCTGGTGGTCCTGCTTGCTGCAATACCTCTCTCTAGGAGGAATTGCCGGAGTTCCTCGCTCATGAAGGAGGAGCCCCGGTCGCTGTGTATATAGTTCGGGAACCCGAACAAGGCGAAGAGGGCATTCAGGCACTTAATGACCGTGCTACTGGTCATGTCGGGGCAGGGGAAGGCAAAGGGGAAACGGGAGTACTCATCAACGATGTTGAGGAAGTACACATTACGGTCAGAGGACGGGAGGGGCCCCTTAAAGTCGATGCTCAGGCGCTCGAAGGGGCGGGTGGCCTTGATCAGGCTTGCTCGGTCCGGCCTATAGAAGTGCGGTTTGCACTCCGCACAGGTCTGGCAGTTCCTGGTCATGGTCCTGAACTCCTCGATGGAGTAGGTCAGGTTGCGGGCCTTAATGAAATGGTAGAGTCTGGTGACTCCGGGGTGGCAGAGCTGGTCGTGGAGGGTCTGAAGCCTATCGATATGCGCGCTGGCGCATGTCATTCGTGAAAGGGCATCAGGGGATTCGTTCAGCTTGCCTGGCCGGTACAAGATCTCATAATCGTAGGTGGAGAGCTCGATTCTCCATCTCAAAATCTTGTCATTCTTGATTTTGCCCTTCAGCTTGTTATTAAACATGAAAGCCACCGAACGCTGGTCGGTGAGGAGGGTAAATCGTTTGCCTGCCAGGTAGTGCCTCCAGCGCCGTACTGCCTCCACGATCGCCTGGGCCTCTTTCTCGACCGACGAATGTCGGATCTCGGGGCCCTGTAGGGTCCTTGAGAAGAAGGCCACTGGCCTCCCCTCCTGGTTTAGGGTGGCGGCTAAGGCGAAGTCGGATGCGTCGCTCTCCACCTGAAAGGGGATGGACTCGTCCACTGCGTGCATCGTGGCCTTGGCTATGTCTCCCTTAATGAGGGAGAAGGCCGCGCACGCCTCCTCCGTGAGGGGGAAGGAAGTGGCTTTCAGGAGGGGTCTGGCTTTGTCCGCGTAATTGGGTACCCATTGGGCATAGTAGGCGAAAAGCCCCAGGGTTCTCCTAAGTGCTTTAGGGCAGTGGGGGAGGGGTAGCTCCATGAGGGGGCGCATTCTTTCTGGGTCGGGGCCGATGATTCCGTTCTCCACTACGCAGCTGAGGATGGCAAGGCGCGTGGTGTTAAACACGCATTTCTCCTTATTGTAGGTGAGGTTCAGCCGTTGGGCCGTACGGAGGAATTTCTCCAGATTCGCGTCATGTTCCTGCCAGTCGCGGCCGCAGATAGTGACGTTATCTAGGTAGGGGAATGTAGCCTGCAGTTCGTTCTGGTCAACCATCTGGTCCATCTCCCTTTGGAAGACCGAGACCCCATTAGTGACACCGAAGGGGACCCTAAGGAAGTGGTATAGGCGCCCATTCGCCTCGAAGGCGGTATACTGGCGGTCCTCAGGGTGGATAGGGAGTTGGTGGTAGGCCGACTTCAGGTCGATGGTCGAGAATACTTTATACTGTGCAATCTGATTGACCATGTCAGATATGCGGGGGAGGGGGTATGCGTCCAGCTGGGTATATCTGTTTATGGTCTGGCTGTAGTCGATGACCAGGCGGTTTTTATCGCCGGTCTTTACGACTACGACCTGGGCACGCCAGGGGCTGCTGCTCCCCTCGATAACGCCCTCTTTCAGGAGGCGCCGCACCTCAGAGCTAATGAAGGCTCTGTCCCCGGCGCTATACCGCCTGCTCTTGGTAGCGACGGGTTTGCAGTCAGGGGTAAGGTTAGCAAACAGAGAGGGTGGCGGGACCTTGAGGGTGGAGAGGCTGCAGGTGTTACGCGGTGGGCAGTTTAACGTTTGCTGGTTGTTGACTGTGAGTGGGGGGAGGGGTCCACCGTATGCTAGGGTTACGCTTTGGAGGTGGGATTGGAAGTCCAGCCCTAGTAGGACGGCAGCGCAGAGATGGGGGAGGACGAGGAGTTTAAAGTTTTTATACTCCGTGCCCTTAACCGACAGGGTCACGACACAGTAGCCGCTGATGTCCGTGGCGTGGGACCTCGATGCCATCGAGATTCGGCTGCGCGTTGGTAGGACAGAGAGGGAGTAGTGGCTCACCGTGTCTGGGTGGATGAAGCTCTCCGTGCTTCCGCTGTCGAACAGGCAGGTCGTGGCGTGGCCGTTCACTTTGATGTCCATCATTGACTTGGACAGATGGTGCGGGCGGGCTTGGTCCAGGGTGACGGAAGCTAGTGTGTAGCTGAGCGAGTCGTTGTCATCTGCGGGCGAGGCGGTCGGGCGTGGTGAGTAAAATGGCGTCTCCCACGAGGTAGGGCCCCATGAGGCACTATTGGGGTCGGTTGCCTTAATCAAAGATGGCCGCCCCCATGACTCATGTGTGGGGATGCTGGCCTCAGTTGCCCTAAACAAAGATGGCCACCCCATGACTCATGTGTGGGGATGCTGGCCTCAGTTGCCCTAAACGAAGATGGCCGCCCCCATAGTTCGCATGCGGCACTGCTGGCCTCTGAGGATCCGCTCCTGCAGGCCTTGGAGAAGTGGCCTTTCTTCAGGCAGGTTTTACATATGGAGTTCTTGGCTGGGCAGCGCGACCTCGGGTGCTTCTCCTGGCCACAAAAAAAACAGCCGGCGGCCCGATCGCGGATGCCCGATGTCGGGGCCGGTGCCGGGGGTGGCGGGGCCGGTCGGGTCCGGGACGCCGACGCAGAGGTAGGTCCCGGGGGCGGCGCTGGGAAGGGTGCTGTGGTAGGGGTCGGGCCCGAGTCCCAGGGTCGCGAGCAGTACCTGGTGAATGCTTCCTGATCTTGGTGGGCCACTTCCAGGGAGATAGCGAGGGCTTCAGCTTTTTCCATGCTGAGGTCTTTAGCTTCCAGCAGTCTTTGCCGTGAGTACTCGGACCGTAGGCCTTTCAGGAATGCGTCGCGGATATTATCTTCAGTATTTTCGGCTGCCGACACCGATTTAAAGTCACAGTTCCTGGCGAGTGCATATAGCGCCTGTGAGAATTCGGCTACTGATTCTCCTGGCTGTTGCGGCCGTGATCTTAGGAGGTGCCTAGCATACATGTAGTTTACCGGGGTCCGGTACTTCTGTTTCAGCAGGTTGATGGCGGTCTCGTAGGTAGTCATGTCCTCGATGAGAGTGTATACTCTCGGGCTCAGTTGTGCCTGCAGGACACTTAGTTTGGATGCCTGAGGGACGCTGGATTCTCTCAGGTATGATTCGAAGCAGACCAGCCAGTGTTTAAAGTCTGCGGCTGAGTTTGCTGCTCGTGGGTTCAGGTCCAGGTACGGCGGTCTGAGGGCTCGCAGCCAAGCTGGCTGGTGTGGCTGTGCTCCTGGGAGCTGCGCTGGTGGCTCCTCCGCCGGTTGTGACTCGTTGTCGGACATCATTAAATTTAGTCAATAAAATTGATATACCTATCAATTCCTCCAATAAAAGGCGAAGAGTTACGAAGGTGACTAAAGGTTTTTATTGACTAAATAACAGAGCCCACTCTCGTGGGTGATCCGATCCAAGCAGGAGGAATACCAGCCAGTCGCTCACCTTTATACCTGGCCTGGTGGGTGGAGCCAAGGCGGAGTCGGCAGTGGTCATCCCAGGTATAGCAGTGTGGCAAGAGGCGACCTCGTACCGTGATACAATAGTGGTCAGTGATACAGTTATAACGAACAGTGGTGAACAGTGCTAACTACTAACAGTGATACGATAGTGAACGTGGTTTACCACAATCATCGACCTCAACTCCACTCTCCTGCCCAATCCACATATCCCTTGATTCCCCTAGAGTCCAAAAATCTATCGATCTCTGTCTTGAATATACTCAACGACTGAGCC
This sequence comes from Somniosus microcephalus, assembly GCF_052327205.1. Taxonomy (NCBI): domain Eukaryota; kingdom Metazoa; phylum Chordata; class Chondrichthyes; order Squaliformes; family Somniosidae; genus Somniosus; species Somniosus microcephalus. The sequence goes on along the minus strand of NC_140990.1, from coordinate 341,537,508 downwards.
TCCACAGCCCTCTGGGGCAGAGAATTCCAAAGATTCATCACCCTCTGAGTGAAGAAATTTCTCCTCATCTCAGTCTTAAATGGCCGACCCCTTATCCTGAGACTATGCCCCCTAGTTCTAGACACTCCAGCCAGGGGAAACAACCTCTCAGCATCTACCCTGTCAATCCCCCTCAGAATCTTGTATGTTTCAATGAGATCACCTCTCATTCTTCTAAACTCCAGAGAGTATCGGCCCAATCTACACAATCTCTCCTCATAGGACAGCCCTCTCATCCCAGGAATCAATGTAGTATTCCTCCCGCCATATCCTGTTTCTGACTGCATCTCTCACCCCTGACCCCAGTTATCTGACTGTGTCTCCCTCTTTCTCCCATTCCAGGTGTTTTTCTCCCGCAACGGAAAGATAATCGGGAAAAAGGAGAGCTGGATCCCGCTTGGTGGATTCTACCCCACCATCGGGATGCTCAGCTCGGAGGAGAAAGTGAAGGTGGAGTTCCGCCCACTGAGTGGCTGAGGTGAACTGTTACAGGTGGATGAAAGAACTGAGAGCTCGGAGAACGTTTATAAGCAGTGAGACTGAAACTTCAAATATCGCCTGTACGGTATTTTGTTCTGATGGTGGGGCTTTGAGTTCAAGCAAGTTCCTTGGAGAGACAGTTATTTAATTCCCCCTTTACTTCTTACCCTCACAATGGGTCGAATGGACCCCTTCACTGCCGTATGATTCGAAGATATGACCTGTTGAGGACCTGACACAGAATCACACAAACTGATCTTCCATTGATCCTACAAATGGCATCACTGTCCTACCTCCTCTTGCTGGACTCTGTGACTCTGCAATTCAGCTCCACAGACAGCAAACCCCCACGCACCATCCCCCAGCTCTTCAATCTTCACGGTTTTTGATTTTAGACAGCGAGTGGCTGCAAGCTGTTCCAGCATGGGTGGGGGTGGGGGTGGGGGTGGGGGGGGGAGGTGGCGGGACGAGAGCTCAGACCCATCCCATGCTCACCCAGTCTTCCCCTCTCTAACCCTGGTTCGCTGAGGCCCATATGGAGACCGCCTCTCCCTCGCTCCCTCAGTCGCCTCGTCAGCTTCTGATCGGCTTCCACCCTGGGCAATGGGGCTGTCCTCCAGCCACCTTCATGACAATCTGTAACTTCACTCCACAACGTTACTGAGACAAGCTGCAAACCTCCGACCCAGGTAGAGGGGCAAGCAGCTGTGACGGTGGGGCAGGCATTGGCCTCCCACCCCTAGAACATGGCCTGAATTCAAGACCCGGCTGAAAGTCTATGGTGTAAGTCTTCTGTTCATAGAGCGAGCTTTACTCTGCATCTAACCCGTGCTGTACCTGCCCTGGGAGTGTTTGATGAGACAGTGTAGAGGGAGCTTTACTCTGTATCTAACCCGTGCTGTACCTGCCCTGGGAGTGTTTGATGGGACAGTGTAGAGGGAGCTTTACTCTGTATCTAACCCGTGCTGTACCTGCCCTGGGAGTGTTTGATGAGACAGTGTAGAGGGAGCTTTACTCTGTATCTAACCCGTGCTGTACCTGCCCTGGGAGTGTTTGATGGGACAGTGTAGAGGGAGCTTTACTCTGTATCGAACTCGTGCTGTACCTGCCCTGGGAGTGTTTGATGGGACAGTGTAGAGGGAGCTTTACTCTGTATCTAACCCGTGCTGTACCTGCCCTGGGAGTGTTTGATGGGACAGTGTAGAGGGAGCTTTACTCTGTATCTAACCCGTGCTGTACCTGCCCTGGGAGTATTTGATGGTACAGTGTAGAGGGAGCTTTACTCTGTATCTAACCCGTGCTGTACCTGCCCTGGGAGTGTTTGATGGGACAGTGTCGAGGGAGCTTTACTCTGTATCTAACCTGTGCTGTACCTGCCCTGGGAGTGTTTGATGGGACAGTGTAGAGGGAGCTTTACTCTGTATCTAACCCGTGTACTGAACTCTGTCCGATGAACTATGGGATTGCCACTGCCACCTCTCCCGGTCCACGTTGTAGATATTGTTAATGTTTTGCTTCCATCATGTTCTGTTTTCTGACCTGAAGCTCTTTAAAATGTTCCAAAAATTGGTTCTTTCCCAAGTGTCTGATCCACTTGAACCCAAATAGCTTCAGTTGTCCCGACAAAGCACAGTCGCCCCTCAGCTTTGAGCAACATAAAATTCAGCAAAAACATTTAGCAGAAGAGTTTGCACTCTGAGTTTATTTTGCCACACAGTAAAATATAAATGTCCCGCCCACTGTTGCTGAGGCCCCTCACTGTGCAGCAGGCAGCCTATTGGAAGGGGAGAGAGTTTATTGACTGCTGTGTACAGTGACTCCCAGTGACCAGGGCCCCGGAAAATTCACCCTGTGTTTTTAACAGATCAAAAATGGCAATCAACAAGTTGAAAGGGTTAATGGTTAGATTGAATCATTTGCTGCTGAGGTTTTCAGCGAATTGTGTTCAGTGAATTGTGAATAAAACCAGCCTGAAATCATCGGCCGCCAGCTTGAATTATTTACAAATTATCCGGTGTTACTTGCAATTTAGCAAATGATCGGAGCTGGAAAAACACAGGGAAAAACACTCAAGAAATACAGGAAAACCACAGCGGGAAATCACACAGGTAGGTGGGTCAGTGGGATTGAGATCAATCAGCAGGTGGGTCAGGGGGCTCGTGGGTCGGTGGGTCATAGGGGGGTCGGGGGTTGGGGGTCGGTGGGATTGAGATTGTTGTGTATGTAATATGTGTGCTACTTTGAACCTATGGACAGGACTGCACTACTTGTAGGGCGTAGTGATACGCAGTACCACTCCTGGCCATAGGGGTATAAATAGTACTGTGGGTACTGATCTCCCCTCAGTTCCCGCCTGTGGGCATGAAGTAAAGACCTACGTGCAGTCCCTACCTCCAACCAGTAAAGACCTGTTTGAGTTATACGTTTAAGTCTTTGTGTTAATTGTTCAATACAATACACATACTTAACACTGGCGACGAGTCAGGTTCTTACCCTGCGGCAGTTGAAGAGAGGTTTCAAACATCACCACCCCACTAGAAGCGACAGGCTTTAGGACTCTGAAGCCTCCATCAGCGACTGAGCACTGGAGTGCAGCAGCCATCCTGACAGCTTCCAGCGACTGACAGAAGTCTTTCTGCAGTTTCCTTGTTCAACCTAGGTGGTGGGGTAAGCCGTGCAGCGTCGGCTGCAAAGACAGGGCTGGGGAAGTTGGAGAAGATAAGGGCGATCGCAATCCCTGATAAGAGCCGCGGTGAAACGCGTGAGCGGGTAAGCCAGAGCCCGGGAGGGAGCGAGCAAGAGCCGCTTCGGTCGGGAGCCACTTCGCGATCCAGCGATCGCATCCGCTGATAAGGGCCGCACTCGGGCGATCGCGGCGAAGATAAGGGCCGCACTCGGGGGCTGAAGGGAGACGGCGTCGGGGGACGGGTGAAGACCGCCAAGCGCGGGAAAACCGCCATTTTGTGGGCGGAGGACGACGGCAAGAGCGGGAAGCCGCCATCTTTGATAACAAGTAAACAAAATAAAATCTGAGAAATTGCAAATCGACAATGCCTAAACACGGGAATATTAGCAACTTTGATAGTGACCTCGAAGATTGGGCCATATATGTTGAAAGAGTAAAAAATTATTGTAAGGCCAATAAAATTCGTGACCAAGATAAAGCTCTAACATTATTAAATTTAATGGGTGCGAAGACATACGGGCAATTGAAACACCTGTTATCACCAGATGAACCGGCGGATAAGACGTTCGATGAGATTGTTACTGTCCTGAAAGATCATCTAAACCCCACGCCGCTGATGCTAGCGGAACGATTTAAATTTTACGACAGAAGGCAGCTACAGCATGAAAGCAATGCTGAATATTTGCTGGAATTGCGTAAATTAGCAAAATATTGCCAGTTTGGAACGGGACTGACAGATGCACTACGAGACAAATTTGTGTGTGGTTTATTTAAACAGGATACACAAAAGCGACTGCTCGAGGAGAATGAGCTGACACTTGAGAAGGCGGTCACTATGGCAGCAGCACACGAAGCCGCAGCGAGAGGCACGGCAGCAATGCAGCTACGGTCACCGGAGCTCAGTGCACACAAATTGGGTGTGAGTTCTGGCAAATGTTATCGTTGTGGAAAGACAACGCATGATCAGAACCAGTGTTGGTTTAAAAACCAAGAATGTAGAACTTGTGGTAGGCTTGGACATATAGCTAGAGTATGCAGGTCAGGGAAGAAGACCAGCAACAAGAAGTCACCGCAAGGAAAATACGCAAAGGTACACAAGGTGACCGAACAGGGGTCCGATTCAGACGCTAGCAGTAATGAACTGGCTAGCTTAAGCTGTAATGAACTGGCTAGCTTAAGAGTACTCAACGCTGGTAAGGGTGCAGACCTCCAGACAATTTGGGTCACTCTTCAGATAGAAGGAGTCCAAGTAAAACTGGAATTGGACACTGGATCGGCATTGACGGTCATAAATAAGAAAGATTACGGAAAGTTATTCCAACATATTCCCCTACAGGATACGGGGATTATATTGAAAACATACACGGGGCAAAGAGTGTACCCCATCGGGAAAATAGAGGTTGCAGTGGTCCACAAGGGTGAAGATAGTCAAATAATGGACTTATATGTGATATCTGAAGGAGGTTCTCCACTACTAGGACGGGAGTGGATTAGGAAAATGAATATGGACTGGCATTTCCTACAAACAATAATGAGTGAGAACTCGGTGAAGATAGTCGGCCCAGACTCTGGAACGGATGATGGTAAGCCCAACTCAGGTGCAAAAGACAAAGTTTCAGCACAGAATTCCACTGAGCAACAACAACATAGTTTAACTGTGGATTCTGAGTCTGGCAAGTCCACTGATGTGCCCATTTCTGAGGGACACCGGGCCCGAACTCAACTCCATTTCAAACTACAACAGCAATTAGAACAAATGCTTCGCCGTTTTGAGCAAGAGTTGAATGCAACGAAAGAGTTCTTTGATATAGAGTTGGAGAATCTGGAAAGACAACAGAAGCAGCTGATGGAGAAAATGGAGCAGGAGCACACAAAACGTCTGATGTCAGAGGAGTTAACGGTCAGCCAACTCCTGCATATGCTGAAGGACAGGACTCTGAAATGGGAAAAACTTGAACACGAACTTCAATATTCAAACGAAAGGGGTTCGGAGCTCTCAAAGGTTATTGGAAGAGCTGAGGTGGCAACACAGACTGAGATGACTGCAACAGAGCAGCCCTTGGATGCCAAAAGTACGCTGACTCACGTCAACGTAGAACAACAGACCGCTGAAACAGCTGCTCCGGTAGAGGGATTGAATAGTCCGATCAATCAATCTCCAAAAGAAGTTGAAGTAGTAAAATCTCAAATGAGGTCATTAGTAAACGACTTGCTGACAGCCCAGAAAAAGCTGGATGAAGAGGTACGCATGAAGAAGTCTCTTCAGGAAAGATGTCTGGACTTGGAACAAAAGCTGGCTAACGCCCAGCTGGGTATGGAGGAAATAGAAGACCCTCTCGCTGGCCTAGATCAGGACGACACCGAATATTACTATGTCCTGTCCTGCCCAACTTGTAACTTCGACTCCCACCATACAGAAATCATGGAGGAGCACCGAAAGTCTACGGAGCATCGGGAGAAGGTGGCTCTACTACGGAAAAAGGAGGAAGAGAAGGAGGAACTGCGCATGCAGCTGGCAGCTGACAGTGGAGCCCAGAGAGTCTCCAAGAAGCAGAAAAGGAAAAGTCGAAACAGAAGATGACCCATCTGAACCATTATTACCTCTACCAGATCACACACGTGGTCCCTCCGAACGGAGCCAATTCAGTTCGGAAGTTCAAACTGTTAAATCCATGGAAGGACTATTGAATGAGTCACTCCAGCAACGTGAACTGACTACACCACAGAGATTGAATCTGTGAACTGTTTTCCGCAGAGACTGAATCTGTGATCTGTTTTGACATGAAGTTATCTATGTATCTATGTTATTCTGTTATGTAAACCTGAAGTTATATATGTATATAATTTATTACGTTATGTTAAATGGGGAGATGACTGTAAAGCTAGGAAGGGAGGAATGTTGTGTATGTAATATGTGTGCTACTTTGAACCTATGGACAGGACTGCACTACTTGTAGGGCGTAGTGATACGCAGTACCACTCCTGGCCATAGGGGTATAAATAAGAACATAAGAACATAAGAAATAGGAGCAGGAGTAGGCCAATCGGCCCCTCGAGCCTGCTCCACCATTCAATAAGATCATGGGTGATCTGATCCTAACCTCAAATCTTCTATCACTCTGCATCCACCCGAACCCATGTGATCTCCCGGGAGAGGCGAAAAACCAGATAAAGACCCAATGGCCAATTTGGGAGAAAAAAATCTGGGAAATTCCTCTCCGACCCATCTGGGCGATCGAAATTCTTCCAGGAGATCACTCTGTCCCTATATTTTCCACAGTACTTACCTTCTGTAAAGGCGATCTCCACCCCAGCCAGGAACAGGAATAAAACCATCTCCTGAAATCTAACAGAATTAGAACACAGTAGGAGCAGAACAAGGCTACACGGCCCCTGGGCCCACTCCACTACCCACAGGGCCATGTCCGAACCCAGACTCATGTCCAATTTCCTGCCCGCTCCCCGTAACCCTTAATTCCCTTTACTTCTAGGAGACTATCTATTTCTGTTTTAAATTTATTTAATGATGTAGCTTCCACAGCTTTCTGGGGCAGCAAATTCCACAAACCTACCACCCTCTGAGTGAAGAAGTTTCTCCTCATCTCAGTTTTGAATGAGCAGCCCCTTATTTTAAGATTATGCCCCCTAGTTCTAGTTTCACCCATCATTGGGAACATCCTCACCGCATCCACCCGATCAAGCCCCTTCACAATCTTATATGTTTCAATAAGATCGCCTCTCATTCTTCTGAACTCCAATGAGTAGAGTCCCAATCTACTCAACCTCTCCTCATATGACCACCCCCTCATCCCCGGGATTAACCGAGTGAACCTTCTTTGTACTGACTCGAGAGCAAGTATGTCTTTTCTTAAGTATGGACACCAAAACTGTATGCAGTATTCCAGGTGCGGCCTCACCAATACCTTGTACAACTGCAGCAATACCTCCCTGTTTTTATATTCCAACCCCCTAGCAATAAAAGCCAACATTCCATTCCACTGTGGGTACTGATCTCCCCTCAGTTCCCGCCTGTGGGCATGAAGTAAAGACCTACATGCAGTCCCTACCTCCAACCAGTAAAGACCTGTTTGAGTTATACGTTTAAGTCTTTGTGTTAATTGTTCAATACAATACACATACTTAACAGAGATCAATCAGAAAACGACTATTTGGCTCTTTGGGCTTTTGCTGTTCCTAAAACTCTCTGTGATAACTTTTTCTGTTACGAAAGAGCTAAGACATATCCTGGGGCCTCAGAGCCAGCTCCCGTGGAAAGTGTCCCAGTTCTGCACTCACCTGCCTGAACATCACCTTCAGATTCTTGTTTACTGCATCTCATGGACAATAATGAAAGAATTGGATCAAACTCTCTCCTCCCAGGTGAAATTTTACTCAGTCTTCTTCCAGACTTTCTCTGCCTGACTGACAGAGTGATGCGCTATCAATTACTCATAAAAGACGGAGAGTTAGGAGAGTAACTAAAGGCTTTTATTAGCAAAGAACAGAGCATGTCTCTCGTGGTTGACTGGGTTCCAAGAAGGCAGGGGGCTGCCGAGCGGTCACCTTTATACCTGGGCCTGTGAGTGGAGCCAGGGGCGGAGCCAGCAGAGACATGCTGAGGCATGCATAGGTACAACAGTGTGCAACAACAACAACAACAATAACAGTGGTTTACCACATTCACCCCTTGTTTAAAATTGAGTCCGGCGGGGTGAAGTGTACTAAAGGTTCGTGTAAGTAAGTCTATCAGGTGGCCTTGTATGCCGTCCTGATCATCGTGGTGGCGGCGGTGATGGTGCAGCATCCAACGTTGAATCAGGCATCTCATTGAGTGGTTGGGTGGTCAATGACGGGTCCTGAGGCTGCGGCATGCCGTCTAGCGGGGTTGGGTTGTGGGTAGTGGTGGATGGCAATGGTAGTGTTTCAGGGGCACCCGAAGGTGCGAGATCTCGTGTGGAGGCTGTGTCCTCCCGCCCGTCCGGGTACGCTACGTAAGCGTACTGGGGGTAGGCGTGGGTAGTGGTGGGTGGCGAAGGAGGTGTTTCGGGGGCACCCGAAGGTGCGAGGTCTCGTATGGAGACTGTGTCCTCCCGCCCGCCCGGGTACACCACGTAAGCATACTGAGGGTTGGCATGGAGGAGGCTCACCCTCTCGACCAGGGGGTCCGTCTTATGGGACCTCACGTGCTTCCGCAGTAGGACGGGTCCTGGAGAAGTCAGCCATGTCGGTAACGAGATCCCCGATGTGGACTTCCTGGGGAAGGAGAACATTCTCTCATGAGGGGTGGCATTGGTGGCTGTACAGAGCAGTGACCGAATGGAATGGAGCGCCGCAGGGAGGACCTCCTGCCAGCGAGAGGTCGGAAGGCCCTTAGATTTCAAGTTTAAAAGGACTGCCTTCCAGACCGTCGCATTCTCCCTTTCCACCTGGCCATTCCCCCGGGGGTTGTAGCTGGTGGTCCTGCTTGTAGCAATACTTCTCGCGAGCAGGTACTGACGAAGTTCGTCGCTCATAAAGGATGAGCCCCTGTCGCTATGAATATAGCTAGGGAAACCGAACAAGGCGAAGAGGTCATTCAGACATTTAATGACCGTGGTACTGGTCATGTCTGAGCAAGGGATGGCAAACGGGAAACGGGAGTACTCATCAATTATGTTGAGGAAGTACACATTGCGGTCAGAGGAGGGGAGGGGCCCTTTAAAATCGACGCTCAGCCGTTCAAAGGGGCGCGTGGCTTTGATCAGGCTTGCTCTGTCTGGCCTATAAAAATGCGGTTTGCACTCGGCACAGATTTGGCAGTTCCTGGTCATGGTTCTGACCTCCTCGATGGAGTAGGGCAGGTTACGGGATTTGATGAAGTGAAAAAACCTGGTGCGGGTGGCAGAGGTCATTGTGGAGGGTCTTCAGTCTATCAACCTGCGCGTTGGCGCATGTACCACGTGATAGGGCATCTGGGGGCTCATTGAGTTTCCCGGGCCGGTACAAGATATCGTAATTGTAGGTGGAGAGTTCAATTCTCCACCTCAAGATCTTGTCATTCTTGATTTTGCCCCTCTGCTTATTATTAAACATAAAAGCTACTGAACGCTGGTCAGTGAGCAGGGTAAATCGTTTTCCGGCCAGGTAATGCCTCCAATGTCGCACAGCTTCCACAATGGCCTGGGCCTCCTTTTCGACAGAGGAGTGTTGAATCTCGGGGCCCTGGAGGGTCCTTGAGAAAAAGGCCACGGGTCTCCCCGCCTGGTTAAGGGTTGCAGCTAGGGCAAAGTCGGATGCGTCGCTCTCCACTTGGAAAGTGATGGACTCATCCACTGCGTGCATCGTGGCCCTCGCAATATCTCTTTTTATGAGAGTGAAGGCTGCACAGGCCTCTGCTGCCAGGGGGAAGGAGGTGGACTTGATGAGGGGTCTGGCTTTGTCCGCATAGTTGGGCACCCACTGAGCATAGTACGAGAAAAACCCTAGGCATCTCTTCAGTGCTTTTTGGCAGTGGGGGAGGGGGAGCTCCATAAGGGGGCGCATCCTGTCGGGGTCGGGGCTGATGACTCCGTTCTCCACTACACAGCCAAGAATGGCAAGGCGCTTGGTACGAAACATACATTTGTCCTTGTTGTATGTTAGGTTCAGCCGCTGGGCCGTACGGAGGAATTTCTCTGGGTTAACATCATGGTCCTGCTGGTCATGGCCGCAGATGGTGACGTTGTCTAGATAGGGGAAAGTGGCCTGGAGCGCGTTCTGGTCAACCATCCGGTCCATCTCCCGTTGGAAGACTGAAACCCCGTTGGTGACGCCGAAGGGAACTCTGAGGAAGTGGTAGAGACGACCGTCAGCTTCAAAAGCTGTGTACTGGCGGTCCTCAGCCCTGATGGGGAGCTGGTGGTATGCCGACTTTAGATCAATCATCGAGAACACCCGGTATTGTGCTATCTGATTGACCATGTCAGATATGCGGGGGAGTGGGTATGCATCTAGCTGGGTGTAGCGATTGATCGTCTGGCTGTCGTCAATAACTAGGCGCTGTTTTTCGCCAGTCTTCACTACCACCACTTGTGCTCGCCATGGGCTGGTGCTACTTTCAATAATCCCTTCCTTCAGGAGTCTCGCTACCTCGGATTTAATGAAGCTCCTATCCCCGGCACTGTAACGCCTGCTTTTGGTAGCGATGGGCTTACAGTCATGGGTGAGGCTAGCGAACAAGGAGGGGGGGGGAACTTTAAGGGTGGAGAGGCTGCAAATGGTGCGCGGCGGGCGATTTAAAAGCTGCTGGCTGCAGACTGTGAGTGGGGGGAGGGGTCCATCGTACGCTAATGTGACACTCTTAAGGTGGCACTGAAACTCCAACCCCAGTAGAACGGCAGCGCAGAGATGGGGCAGGACCAGGAGTTTAAAATTTTTGTATTCTGTGCCCCTTACTGAAAGGGTCACTACACAGTAGCCACCGACGTCCGCTGACTGGGCTTTGGAAGTCAAAGAGATCCGATGGCGCGTCGGCAGGACCGGGAGAGAGTAACTGCGCACCATGTCGGGGTGGATAAAGCTCTCCGTGCTCCCGCTGTCAAAAAGGCAGGTAGTGGCGCGGCCGTTTACCGTAATGTCCATCATGGACCTGGACAGTTGATGAGGGAGAGATTGGTCCAGCGTCACGGAGGCCAGCGTATGGTCAAGCAAGTCGATGTGGTCGTCAGATGAGGTGGTGGTTTGAGTCCGGGTCCCCCGTGGTTGAAGTTGGAGACGTCCAAGATGGCAGACAAAATGGCGGCGCCCATGATCCCGATCCCCACGCGGCTGGGGGAGCCCAAGATGGCGGACAAGATGGCTGCCCCCACGGTTCACACGCGACGCTGCTGGCGTTAGCGGTTTTACCTTTGCAGGCGCTGACATAGTGTCCTTTCTTCCCGCAGCCGGAGCAGGTAGCGTTTCTCGCCGGGCAGCATGCTATGGGGTGCTTTGCCTGGCCGCAAAAATAACATTTCTCTGCCTTGGACATCGCAGCAGCAGTTGAAGGTGGCGGTCCCATGACCCAAGGTTGTGGCATCCACGTTGCGGAGCGGTTAGGGGAGAAGGCGTCCATATTCCTGTGGGCCGCGTCGAGCAAGAGCGCGAGGGACACTGCCTTTCTCAGGTCCATTTCTCCCTTTTCCAACAGTCTCTGCCGGGAGTAGTCGGACCTTAGACCTGCAACGAAAGCATCTCGGATCAGTCCCTCCGTGTGTGCTGCGGCTGATACTTCTTTGCAATCGCAGCCTCGGCCGAGTATCCGTAGTGCCCGTAGGAAGGCCTCCACCGACTCCCCGGGCTGCTGTCTGCGGGATCTTAAGAGGTGCCTGGCATAGACCGTATTTACCGGGCGTGCGTATTGCCCTTTTAGCAGATCGATAGCCGCCGCATAGGTCGTCGCGTCCTGGATTATTGTATAAACTTGGTGGCTCACCTTTGAGGCCAGGATTTCCAACTTGTTTTCGTCCAGGGTCACAGTTGAGGCTTGCAGGTAGGCCTCGAAGCAACGCAGCCAATGCGCGAATTTGGTAGCCGAACCCGCTTCTTGGGGGTCTAGGTCCAGGCATGTTGGTCTGAGGGCTCGCAGCAGCTCCTGCTGCTCAGCGTTTGGTGTAGCAGCCTGCTGCTCAGCGTTTAATGTCGACATTTTGTTTTTGCTAATAAAATTGATGCGCTATCAATTACTCATAAAAGACGGAGAGTTAGGAGAGTAACTAAAGGCTTTTATTAGCAAAGAACAGAGCATGTCTCTCGTGGTTGACTGAGTTCCAAGAAGGCAGGGGGCTGCCGAGCGGTCACCTTTATACCTGGGCCTGTGGGTGGAGCCAGGGGCGGAGCCAGCAGAGACATGCTGAGGCATGCATAGGTACAACAGTGTGCAACAACAACAACAACAATAACAGTGGTTTACCACACAGAGGTTGTGAAATGGTGAAGGAACCTGCACTATCGGAGCAACCCGCTGGCAATTCATTGATGGCACGTTAATTAAACGAGACATTGTGATTGGTGTAAAACAAACAGGTACAAGGGCTTGGAATCATTCTGCCAGGAACACAGAAAATGCCCTGAGCATTGCTGCCTGCATCCTCATGTCAAGTTCGAAATCAATGACTAATATCTGCCAATCACTAACCACTGAATGAGGCAGATTCTCAGAGCATAACAGACACTGACTCTCACTGACGTCCAATCCCTCTACACCTCCATCCCCCACCAGGATGGCCTGAGGGCGCTCCGCTTCTTCCTTGAACAGAGGCCCAACCAGTCCCCATCCACCACCAGCCTCCTCCGCCTGGCTGAACTTGTTCTCACATTGAAAAACTTCTCCTCTGACTCCACTCACTTCCTCTAAATTAAAGGTGTTGCTATGGGTACCCGCATGGGTCCTAGCTATGCCTGCCTGTTCATGGGATATGTGGAACATTCCTTGTTCCAGTCCTACTCAAGTCCCCTCCCTCACCTCTTTTTCCGGTACATCGATAACTGTATCGGTGCCGTTTCCTGCTCTTGCCCTGAACTAGATAAGTTCATTCACTTTACTTCCAATTTCCACCCTTCCCTCACCTTCACATCGTCCAGCTCTGACTCTTCCCTTCCCTTCCTTGACTTCTCCGTCTCCATTTCTGGCGATCGGCTTTCGACAAACATCCGCTACAAGTCCACTGACTCCCACAGCTACCTGGACTACACTTCCTCCCACCCCGCTTCCTGTAAGGACTCTATAGTAATCTGGGATGTTATGATTAAGGTTATCCACCAGGTGGTGCTGTAGCCAATGCTGCTGCTAAGGTCAGGGGTTGCTTCCTGTTAAGGTCAGGGGTTAGCTTCCTGCTAAGGTCAGCAAAGGTGCAATGCCTGGAAGCAGGCCTGCCTGGTTGTCTCGCAGTCATTCAATAAAGTACTCGTCTTAATCCGCATACCTCGCCTCTTCGAGTTCCTTGTCTCACTACATGGATTTATCACATTTGGCGACGAGGTAAAACAGGACCCTGAATAAGAGAAGTCTGCCAGGACGTTTAAACAACAAAATCACGAGCTGCAGTTAGCTACCAGTTGGAAGAGAGCATGGTTGCCACGGTAGGAATGGTCTCCGCTTTTGATATTCAAGCACAAACTTGGGAGGAATACTGTGAAGTGTTGTGTTATTTTTTCGAAGCAAATGAAATAAATGATGCCGGAAAAAGGAAAGCCATTCTGCTTAGTTCAGTGGGAAGCCAAATCTACAGTTTGATGAAGAACCTGCTCAGTCCTGAAAAGCCTGGAGACAAATCATTTGTTGAATTAGTGGCTGTGCTAAAAGAACATTTCAACCCTAAGCCTAGTGAGGTTGTACAGCGGTTCAAGTTTAATTCAAGGAACAGAAAAGCGGAAGAGAGTGTAATGGACTATGTAGCGGTGTTGCGTAAATTGGCACAAGATTGCAATTATGGGAACAACCTGAAGGAAATGCTGAGAGATAGGCTAGTTTGCAGAATAATGGACGACCGAATGCAGCGCAGATTATTATCCGAGACTGGGCTTACTTATGAAAAAGCATTGGAACTTGCTCAAGCCATAGAGACAGCGAACCGAGATGTAAAAGAAATACAGGGTTCAGACAGGGCTAATGCTACGCAAGTTGCAGGTCAGGTTGTTGTGCACAAGTTGAACATGCATCAGAAACCACAACGTGAGCATGTGAAGGCATGTTATAGATGCAAGGGCGAGTGAATGCCGGTTTCTGGAGGAAAAGTGCTACAAGTGTGGGAAACAAGGACACATAAAACGAGCTTGCAGGGCGAAATCACCTGTGGAGGAATCCAAACCAAAAGGGGGAGGACAGCAAAACCAAGGGAGAAAAGTGAAAAAACATGGAGCACACCACATCAACGGGGAAGCTGAGGAAGAAGAGGACATGTTCATAATGTATGGCATGTTAGAGAACATTCCAAAAGTGGCTCCTATCGCATTGCAACTGACAGTAAATGACTCTAAGGTGAACTTTGAAGTGGATACAGGGTGCGGCGTGACCATAATGAACAAGGCAGAGTACTCAAAATTGTGGAACCGTGCAAAAGTTCCAGAGTTAAAGCCTTGCTCCCTGCATCTTAAAACATATACAGGTGAATGAGTAGTGACATTAGGTACAGCTAAGGTAACTGTGCAACACAGGGACACAGTGGAACAGCTACCTGTAGTTATAGTATCGGGTACCGGACCAAACCTGTTAGGTCGGGGCTGGATAAACAGAACTTAAATTAGACTGGGGAGCAGTACATCAAATAGATGCGGGCAAACAGATAACTTTGCAAGAAGTGTTGAGTGAACATGAGAATGTGTTCAAGGAGGAACTTGGCACATTTAATGGCCTCCCAGCTAAGATTTATGTAGACAAGGAGGCACCGCCAAGGTTTTTTAAACAACGACCTGTGCCTTATGCCATGAAGCCAAAGGTAGAGGCTGAGCTTGACCGTCTATTGAGAGAGAGCATACTGGAGCCAGTGAAATGTTCGGAATGGGCAGCTCCCATAGTACCTGTTTTAAAACTGGACAATTTGGTAAGACTCTGTGGAGACTATAAATTGACAGTCAATTGGGTGTCCAAACTAGAGCAGTATCCTATTCCCAAAACAGAGGATCTCTTTGCAAACCTGGCTGGAGGAAAGAAATTCACAAAGTTGGATATGAGTCATGCCTACTTGCAGATTACACTGGATGACGAATCAAAGAAGTATGTCACCATAAATACACACAAGGACTTGTTTACATATAACCGCTTACCGTTTGGTGTCTCATCTAGTCCAGCTATCTTCCAGAGGACAATCGAAGGTGTACTGCAAGGGATTCCACATGTTTCCATCTATCTGGATGACATTCTGGTGACGGGAAGAACCGACCAGGAGCATCTGAGCACTCTGAGAGAGGTACTACAGAGATTGGAGAGGGCAGGGTTCTGGCTCAAGAGGAGTAAATGCACTTTCCTGGGGAATGAGGCAGTGTTCCTGGGACACAGAGTGGATGCCACCGGGCTCCATCCACTCAAGGAGAAGGTACAAGAACTGCAGGACACCCCTGCTCCTACAAATGTGGCTGAGTTAAAAGCTTACCTGGGACTGCTGAACTATTATAACAGGTTTTTACCAAACTTGTCAACTGTTTTAGCACCTCTTCACAAACTACTGCGCAAGGAGACACAGTGGCAGTGGGGAGAGGAGCAGGGGGTTTCATTTGAACAGTCCAAGAAACTGATGCTGTCGTCGGATGTGCTGGTTCACTACAATGCAGAGAAAGACATCATTCTCTCTTGTGACGCTTCACCTTACGGGGTGGGGGCAGTTCTTTCACACTGCATGGAAGATGGAACTGAAAGACCAATAGGGTTTATGTCCCGAACTCTAACACCAGCGGAAAAAAACTATTCCCAGTTAGACAAAGAGGGGTTAGCAGTAATGTTTGGGTTACAGAGGTGCCACAAGTACATATATGGCTCGAAGTTCACCATATGCACCGATCATAAACCTCTTATCTCTCTTTTCAATGAAATGAAAGCAGTTCCACAGATGGTGTCACCCCGGATCCAGAGGTGGGCTGTGACGTTGAGGGCATATGAGTATGTCATCGTCTACAAGGTGGGCAAGTACCATGGGAACGCAGATGCCTTGAGCCGTCTTCCACTGCCATGCACACCTATCCGTGCAGCTCCAGAGGACAGAGTGTTGATGTTGGAGGACACTGACACAGCACTTGTGACTGCAGAGCAAGTAAGAACATGGACAGGTAAAGATCCAATACTGTCTAGAGTTCGAGAATATGTGGTGAGGGGTGTTAAGTCTGTGTGTTATAGTGAGAATTACTACACAGACCACAAGAGTAAATTCAACAGGTCTTTACTGGTTGGAGGTCGGACTATACTGAATACAATATTATTACACTGTGCTTATATACCGGTGTGGTCACCACCGGTATTACGTATACAGCAGCCAAAGAAAGTAGTACCTTTCTTAAGGTGGACCAGGCTTAAGTTCTCTTAAGGTGGAACAGGTTACATACACCACAATCCTCCCTTTTTAGCTTAACAGTCATATCCCCAAATAAACATAACATATATACATATATAACTTCAGGTATAACAGTTCAAAGGTTCAGTCTCTCAGGAGGCTCTCTGATTCGGCTTGGATAACGCCTTTCAGTGGTCTCTGATTCTTGTTGTTGAGGTGCCTCCTCTAGTTGGTTGCCAATGTATTGGGTGTCATCATCATCAAATACATTCTCGGCCGAAGTAGATGCTTCAGGTTCATGAACGTCTTCCACAGCTGTCTCTGTCACAACCATGGGTTCGACCCTTGCTCTCGACTCTACCAGTTGATCCGCATGACGCCTTATCACATTATGACCAATATCTACGGTGTACATCAGAGGTCCTTGTCTGGCCCGGATTGTTCCGGACTGCCATTTGTCGTTTCCATAGCCCCTTGCCATCACTGGTTGTCCTACGTCGAAAGTTCGAGTGGTCTTGCTGTTAATATGCCGAAACTGTTTGTTTTCCACTTCCCTCCGCACATTTGGTTTTAACAAGTCCAACTTGGACCGCAACCTCCTGTTATAAAACATCATAGCAGGACTTTGGTTAGTCACGGCATGATCGGCGTTTCTATATGACATCAGGAACTTATCGACCTTGTGTTGCAGCGGAATCTGATCATCATTCATGGCCTTAATAGCCTTTTTGAATGTCTGGACAAATCTTTCAGCCAACCCGTTTGTCGCCGGATGATATGGGGCAGAGGTATAATGTTTAACTCCATTCTTCTTTAAGAATTGTTGGAATTCTTCCGATACAAACTGTGGTCCGTTGTCCGAACAGATCTGTTCTGGCAATCCGTTCCTTGCGAATATTGTTCTTAACACCGCAATTGTCTTTTCTGAAGTAGTGGTATTCATCTTGATGACTTCTGGCCATTTGGAATGTGCGTCCACCGCGATTAGGAACATGGAGCCCATGAATGGACCAGCAAAGTCTGAAGGCCATTCCCATGGGTGTAGCGGTGCTATCGGAGGTGCATTTTGCACTTTTTGACACCCAGCGCAGCTTTTCGTTAACTCCTCAATCTGTTGGTCAATACCCGGCCACCATACGTAAGCCCTAGCAAGACTTTTCATTTTAACTCCCCCCAGATGACCTTCATGTAGTTCTTTTAAAACTCTTTCCCTTAACTTGGGAGGAATAATCACTCTTGTCCCGTACATCAAAGTACCATGGCAGACGGACAGCTGGTCTCGCCTTGCCGAGAATGCCGGTAACAGAGGATCACCCCGTGTTGGCCATCCTTTCACTGTCACCTCGTAGACTCTGGACAGTGTCGGGTCGTTCCTGGTTTCTCTTTCAATACTTGCGTTGGTGACAGGTAAACACTCGATAATGGTCGAATGAAATAACTCAACAGGGTCAACTTCCGTCATGTCTTCATCTTCAGGTAGTGGCAGGCGCGACAGGCCATCAGCATTGCCATGCTGTTTCGTACCTTTGAATTCTATCTGATATTGATGTGCCCCTAAGAAAAGAGACCATCTCTGGAGACGCTGTGCTGTCATCACCGAAACACCCTTCTTAGGGTTAAAAATGGACACCAACGGTTGATGGTCCGTCAGAAGTGTGAACTTTTGGCCCTGTAGGTAATGATTAAACTTCTTCAATCCCCATACAAGGCTAAGGGCCTCCCTATCGATCTGCGCATAGTTGCGCTCAGCGGAGGTCAATGATCTGGATGCAAACGCGACTGGCCTTTCCGTGCCATTTGGCAATTTATGTGAGAGTACTGCCCCAATACCATATGGAGAAGCATCACAAGCCAACCGAATAGGCAGTGTCGGGTTGAAGTGAGCCAACACTTCCTCTGAGGTGATCAATTCTTTGCTTTTGCGAAATGCCTTCTTACAGTTTTCGCCCCAGTCCCATGGTACCCCTTTCTGTAAAAGAGCGTTCAACGGATGCAGCACCGTGGATAGATTTGGCAGAAATTTATGGTAGTAGTTAATTAATCCTAGAAACGACCTCAACTGAGAGACATTCTCCGGAGCGGGAGCCTTTACAACTGCCGCTATCTTGTCAGGAGACTTATGAAGCCCCTCCCGGTCAATGACATGACCACAGTACGAGATCCGCTTCTGGAAGAACTCACATTTCTGCCGATTTACCCTAAGTCCATACTCTTTCAGTCTGTTGAGCACCAGTTCCAAGTTAGCGAGATGCTGTTCATCACCATCACCTGTGATCAGAATGTCGTCCAGGCAACATTGTGTGCCTGGAATTCCCTGTAATACCTGCTCCATGGCCCTCTGCCAAATTGCTGGAGCTGATGCCACACCAAAAACCAGCCTATTGTACCGGTACAACCCTCGATGCGTGTTGATCGTGAGGTATTGGCGTGACTCTTCTTCAACCTCCATCTGCAAGTACGCCTGCGCCAGGTCTATCTTGGTGAAGTGTTTCCCGCCAGACAGTGAAGCGAAAATATCCTCAATCCGTGGAAGCGGATACTGCACCGTGTGAAGCACCGGATTAACGGTGATCTTGAAATCTCCATAGATGCGAACCTTCCCTCGATCTCCTGGCTTATTGTTCGCAGGACGTTTCATAACGGGAACAATGGGCGTAGCCCACTCACTCCAATCTACTTTAGAAAGTACCCCTGAACGTTCTAGTGCTTCCAGCTCCGCTTCAACCGCAGGTCGTATTGCATAGGGTACCGGTCTGGCTTTAAAAAATTTTGGTTGTGCATGTTCATCAATCTTGATGTTTGCCGTAATTCCTCTCAGTGTTCCCAGTCCCGGCTGGAACACCTCTTTAGCCTCATCCAATATTCTGGACAATCGTTTAGGTTTGACAGCTGTTTCCCCGGAATCTACCGTTAGTGCTTTCAAGGAGTGCCAGTCCATATTCATTTTCCTAATCCACTCCCGTCCTAGTAGTGGTGGACCTCCTTCAGGTAGCACATATAAGTCCATTACTTGGCTTCCTTCGCCCTTGTGGACCACTTCTACCTCTATTTTTCCGATGGGGTACACTCTTTGCCCCGTGTACGTTTTCAATATAATCTCCGTATCCTGTAAGGGAATATGTTGGAATAACCTTCTGTAATCTTTCTTATTCATGACCGTCAATGCCGATCCAGTGTCCAATTCCATTTTTACTTGGACTCCTGCTATCTTAAGAGTGACCCAAATTGTCTGGAGGTCTGTATCCTTACCAACGTTGTGTATTCTTAAGCTATCCAGTTCATTACTGCTAGCGTCTGAATCTGACTTCTGTTCAGTCAAACTGTTCTTTGTCACCTTGTGTACCTTTGCATATTTTCCTTGCGGTGACTTTTTATTGCTGGTCTTCTTTCCTGACCGGCATACTTTAGCTATGTGGCCAAACCTGCCACACGTTCTGCATTCTTGGTTTTTAAACCAACACTGGTTCTGATCGTGCGTTGTCTTTCCAAAACGATAACATTTGACAGAACTCAAACCCAATTTGTTTGTACCAAGTTCCGGTGGCCGTAGCTGCATTACTGCCGTGCCTCTCGCTGCAGCCTCGTGTGCTGCTGCCATAGTGACCGCCTTCTCGAGAGACAGCTCATTCTCCTCGAGCAGTCGCCTTTGTGTATCCTGTTTAAATAAACCACACACAAATCTATCTCAAAGTGCCTCTGTCAGTCCCGTTCCAAACTGACAATATTTTGCTAGCTTACGTAATTCCATCAAATATTCAGCATTGCTTTCATTTTGCCGCTGTCTTCTATTGTAAAATTTAAATAGTTCCGCTAGCATCAGCGGCGTGGGGCTAAGATGATTTTTTAGGACAGTAACAATCTGTTCGAACGTCTTATCCGCCGGTTCATCTGGTGATAACAGGTGTTTCAATTGCCCGTATGTCTTTGCACCCATTAAGTTTAGTAATGTTAGTGCTTTATCTGTCTCAGGAATTTTATTTGCCTTACAATAGTTTTGTATGCGTTCTACATACATAGCCCAGTCTTCTATATCACTGTCGAAGGCATTAATGTTCCCATGTTTAGGCATCGTAGCAATTTATCGTATTTTTAATGTTATCTAAGATGGCGGCTTCCCGCTCTTGCCGTCGTCCTCCGCCCACAAAATGGCGGTTTTCCCACGCTTGACGGTCTTCACCCGTCCCCCGACGCTGTCTCCACTTCACCGCGGTTCTCGCGCCTTCAGTTTCCCCAGACGCTGCGCCTTTAGCCCGAATGCGGCCCTTATCTCCGGTCACGATCGATGTCCCGCGCTGCGCCTCTCGCTCGAAAGCGGCCCGGCCCTTATCTCTGGTCGCGATCGACCTCACCGCCCTTATTCCTCCGTCTTCCCAGCCCCGTCTGTACAGCCAACGCGGTTGACTTTCTGTCGCATCGCTGCCCGGCTTACCCACCATGAGGTAGTAGGAGAAGCTGACAGTCGCTGATGGAGGCTTCGAGGTCAGGATGTCTTCTGCACTCCGGTTGCTCGATGCCTGCCGCTCGACGTGTCTTCCCGTAGGTGATGAGGGTGGAAACCTCTCTTCGACGACCTGTCTGTGGACGAAGTCGCCGTGGAAATTACTGCAGCAGGGTAAGAATCGGACTCGTCGCCACTGTTAAGTCTGTGTGTTATAGTGAGAATTACTACACAGACCACAAGAGTAAATTCAACAGGTCTTTACTGGTTGGAGGTCGGACTATACTGAATACAATATTATTACACTGTGCTTATATACCGGTGTGGTCACCACCGGTATTACGTATACAGCAGCCAAAGAAAGTAGTACCTTTCTTAAGGTGGACCAGGCTTAAGTTCTCTTAAGGTGGAACAGGTTACATACACCACAAGGGGATGGCCACAGCATCCGGAAGGGGCTGACTTCACACCCTACAGTATCAGGAAAACAGAGCTGACTGTGCAGGATGGTTGCGTGTTGTGGGGAGCACGAGTGATTATTCCACAGCCAGCACGACAGTCTATCCTAGAGCAACTACATCAGTGTCATCCTGGGGTCTCGCGTATGAAAGCCTTGGCTAGGAGTTACTTGTGGTGGCCAAAGCTAGATGAGGAGATAGAAAATCTAGTCAAGACATGCAGCACTTGTCAGGAACACCGGAAGGCACCAGCAGCGGCTCCTCTCCACCCCTGGGAGTGGCCGGATAAACCATGGAGAAGATTGCACTTAGATTATGCGGGTCCATTCATGGGGAGATGTTCCTCATAATCATTGATGCACATTCCAAATGGATGGATGTTTATCCTGTAAATTCTGCTTCCACCACTACTACTATAGACTGCCTGCATCGGAGCTTCAGTAATCAAGGGCTACCGGAGATCGCGGTAAGTGACAATGCCACTTGTTTTGTGAGTACAGAGACAAAAGAGTTCTTGAGAAAAAATGGCATAGTGCAGGTGACCTCGGCCCCATATCATTCGTCCTCAAATGCACTTGCGGAGAGAGCCATACAAACATTTAAAGAGATGATGAAAAAAAGTGCAGAAGGGAGTTTAGCAGCCAAAGTGTCACGGGTTCTGTTCAGCTACAGAATAACACCTCAACCCACCACAGGACTCTCTCCTGCTGAGATGTTATTAGGTCGTAGACTACGCTCCACTCTTGACCTTGTCCACCCAGACCTAAAAAGGAAAATGGAAAACAGACAAAACAAACAAAAAGAGAACCATGACAAAAGAACAAAGAGCCGAAGTTTTGGAGAAGGAGATGCGGTCCTTACCAAGAATTTCAGTTATGGACCCAAGTGGATTCCTGGCTTCATAGACTCAATGACCAGTCCCGTATCATCCAAGGTCATGTTGGGTGATGGTAGGGTAGTACGCAGACATGTAGATCAGATACTTACCAGACAAGGGGAAATTGAAATGAAGGTTCCAGATACAATGGCTGAGGACAGGTTAGCCCCCAGTTATCCAAGTGCATCTGTGGTGCCACCACCAGGGACAGAGACAATTCCCAATTCCACAGGAACCCATTCATCAAGAGGAAACCATCGTTGCAGAGTCAGATACTCCGATCACTGCTTAGGAGCAGCTGGTGGCTTCACCACAAACAAGCAGGGACTTTACTGTCAGACGTTCACAAAGGTCTCGCAAGCCACCAGAGAGATTGATACTGACCTGTTAGATTCGTCAAGTATGGAACATGGTGAATGGAGACTTCTTATGTGGCCCTTAGGAATGGTTGTGTGTTAAGAAAGTCATACTGAAATCTTAAGGGGGGAGGGATATAGTAATCTGGGATGTTATGATTAAGGTTATCCACCAGGTGGTGCTGTAGCCAATGCTGCTGCTAAGGTCAGGGGTTGCTTCCTGTTAAGGTCAGAGGTTAGCTTCCTGCTAAGGTCAGCAAAGGGACAATGCCTGGAAGCAGGCCTGCCTGGTTGTCTCGCAGTCGTTCAATAAAGTACTCGTCTTAATCCTCATACCTCGCCTCTTCGAGTTCCTTGTCTCACTACATGGATTTATCACAGACTCTATTCCATTCTCCCAGTTTCTCTGTCTCCGCCGCATCTGCTCTGACGATGCCACCTTCCATACCAGTGCTTCCATAAGAACATAAGAACATAAGAAATAGGAGCAGGAGTAGGCCAATTGGCCCCTCGAGCCTGCTCCGCCATTCAATAAGATCATGGCTGATCTGATCCTAACCGCCAATCCACTATCACAGAACCATCTCCTGAATCTAACAGAATGAGACACATGAAATAGGAGCAGGATCAGGCTACACAGCCCCTGGGCCCGCTCCGCTACCCACAGGGCCATGACCGATCCGAACCTAGACTCATGTCCAAATTCCTGCCCGCTCCCCGTAACCCTTAATTCCCTTTACTTCTAGGAAACTGTCTATTTCTGTTTTAAATTTATGTAATGATGCAGCTTCTACAGCTTTTTGGGGCAGCATATTCCATGGACCTACCACCCTCTGAGTGAAGTAGTTCCTCCTCATCTCAGTTTTGAAAGAGCAGCCCCTTATTCTAAGACTATGCCCCCTAGTTCTAGTTTCACCCATCATCGGGAACATCCTCCCCGCATCCACCCGATCCAACCCCTTCACAATCTTATATGTTTCAGTAAGATTGCCTCTGATTCTTCTGAACTCCAATGAGTAGAGTCCCAATCTACTCAACCTCTCCTCATATGTCCATCCCCTCATCCCCGGGATTAACCGAGTGAACCTTCTTTGTACTGACTCGAGAGCAAGTATGTCCTTTCTTAAGTATGGACACCAAAACTGTACGCAGTATTCCAGGTGCGGTCTCACCAGTGACTCTCACTGGGGTACAGTTTCACAGACACTGACTCTCACTGGGGTACAGTTCCACAGACACTGACTCTCACTGGGGTACAGTTCCACAGACACAGACTCTCACTGGGGTACAGTTCCACAGACACTGACTCTCACTGGGGTACAGTTCCACAGACACTGGCTCTCACTGGGGTACAGTTCCACAGACACTGACACTCACTGGGGTTCAGTTCCACAGACACAGACTCTCACTGGTGTACAGTTCCACAGATATTGACACTCACTGGGATACAGTTCCACAGGCACTGACTGTCACTGTGGTACAGTTCCACAGACACTGACTCTCACTGGGATACAGTTCCACAGACACTGACACTCACTGTGGTACAGTTCCACAGACACTGACTCTCACTGGGGTACAGTTCCACAGACACTGACACTCACTGTGGTACAGTTCCACAGACACTGACTCTCACTGGGGTACAGTTCCACAGACACTGACTCTCACTGGGGTACAGTTCCACAGACACTGACACTCACTGTGGTACAGTTCCACAGACACTGACTCTCACTGGGGTACAGTTCCACAGACACTGACTCTCACTGGGGTACAGTTCCACAGACACTGACTCTCACTGTGGTACAATGCCACAGACACTGACTCTCACTGGTGTGCAGTTCCACAGACACCAACTCTCACTGGGGTACAGTTCCACAGACAGTGACTCTCACTGAGGTACAGTTCCACAGACACTGACTCTCACTGGGGTACAGTTCCACAGACACTGACTCTCACTGGGGTACAGTTCCACAGACACTGACTCTCACTGGGGTACAGTTCCACAGACACTGACTCTCACTGGGGTACAGTTCCACAGACACTGACTCTCACTGGGGTACAGTTCCACAGACACTGACTCTCACTGGGGTACAGTTCCACAGACACTGACTCTCACTGGGGTACAGTTCCACAGACACTGACTCTCACTGGGATACAGTTCCACAGACACTGACTGTCACTGTGGTACAGTTCCACAGGCAATGGGCTTGATTTTGCCAGGCCCGAGGAGGCGGGATTGAAGGTGTGTGAGGTGGTAAAATCGCAAAAATGGCGGGTGGGCCTGATCCCGCCTCCAGCCCGCCTCCGAGCAATTTTCCCACATGTGAGTTTTCTGACCCCGTTTCCATCCTGCCTCCAAGAGGCGGGATTGGCACCTAAGGCCCTTAACGACCACTTAATTGCCTCTATTATCCCATTTTAAGAGGCCTTTCTGATTTTCCCACTTTTCCCCCGTGCTGCATGTCTCCTCTGGAACACGCCAGTTAATCCTGGCGACCTCACGTGGATTACTTACTAACAGCTGCAGCTCCACCATTACAATGGAGTTTTCACCAATGATCATTTGCAGGTGGCAGAACTTTGTTGTCTCAGGTCTGGGAGGACTTTTACCAGGCCTACTCATTGTTCTGGAAGTTTGGAGCTTGACACCCATCTCCAGTGTGACCTCCTGGAAAACCCCTCTTGCCACCTTGACTGAGCGATTCCTCAACTGAGGTATATACCAGAAGAATGGGAACCATTTATTTCCTTTCCTCCTGGACATCAGATTCGGACGAAGGCCAGCCGCAGCAGCAGCAGAACCCTGAACAACAGCAGCACCAACAGCAGGAGCATCAACAGGAGCTCCAAGCTGCTGCTCACCCACCTGAAGCTGCACAGGCCAGAAGGCGCCAGCACATGGAAGCACGTCGCCGCAGGAGATACCCCCAAACAGGGTCTACAGACAGAGGATGAGCTACCGCAACATGACTGAGCAGCAGTGCCAAAGGAGGCTCAGACTTTCGCGAGAGGTAGTGGGTGACATCTGTGCAATGCTGCAACAAGACCTGGAGCCCAGAGGACCAGGTGGACAACCCTTACCAGTGACTGTCAAAGTCACCACCGCACTCAATTTTTTTGCTTCAGGCTCATTCCAGGGATCAACAGCAGACATCAGCGGTGTCTCCCAGGCGGCCGCACATACTTGCATCTCGCAGGTAACCGATGCCCTTTTTGCCATCGCGCACAATTACATAAACTTTTCCAAGGATCGTGCAAGTGTAACCGCGCGTGCGGTTGGGTAGCTAATCTGGCAGACTTTCCAAGGGTGCAGGGCATCGTTGACTGCACACCCGTGGCCCTTAAGGCAGCCCATCACAATCCAGGTATTTTTGTCAACCGCAAGGGCTTCCACTCCCTCAACGTGCAGCTGGTGTGTGACCACAAGAAGGACATTTTGCATGTTTGCACCAAGTACCCTGGCAGTTGCCATGTCTCCTTCATACTGCGCCAGTCTAGTGTGCCTCCGCTCTTCAGTCCGCCAGACCAACTTAACGGATGGCTACTTGGAGACAAGGGCTATCTCCTGAAGACGTGGCTAATGACGCCATTGAGGAGACCATCCAATGAAGCTGAGGAGCGCTACAACTCCAGCCACATTTCCACCAGATCCATTATCGAACAAACCATCGGTTTGCTGAAGATGCGATTCAGATGCCTGGATAGATCAGGTGGAGCCCTGCAGTACTCAGCAGCCAGGGTCTCCAGAATCATCGTGGTTTGCTGTGCACTTCACAACATGGCACAGCATCGTGGCTTGCAGATGCCTGAGGAACAAGTGGCTGATCGCATAGCCTCCTCAGATGAGGAGGAGGAGGAGGAGGAGGAGAGTGACAACAAACAGCTTGCAGAGGCGCATCAACCAGCGGCAGCAGCATGCGAGCACATTGCTGGCTGGGATGCAAGGCACGCAATCATCTTGACCAGATTTGCTTAGCCTAGCTAATCAAGCACTTTTGCCTCGCAGCTTCTTACCAGAGCATCGACAATGGCCAAGAACCTGTGGTTCCTACCACTCTGACCACTATACTGCATGTCATCCTAAGCCCTCAATGTGGAAGCCCCATTAGCGATATGACACACGCCACAACCGCAACAGTTGACATCAGAATTTTTAATGACAATAACCAACTGATGGCTTTTCAACATTAAACATAACATTTCACCCAAGTGACTACCCTTGTGGCTTCTTGTGCATTATCTTCCTCTTACGCATGCTTCTACGTGGTGCTACCCCTGTGGCTTCAGCAGGTGTGGAGGCCCCTTGCTCACTTTCTTGCTGCTCCTATCTCAACACCTTTGGTGGGCGTCCTCTGGGGTTGCGAACCTGTGAGGGCTCGGCAACAGCCTGCTGCTCCTGCGGCTGTGCAGGGGTTGAGGTGCCGATCTCAGTTGGCTGGGGTCTCTGGTGGGGCTCTGACCGAGGGCACTGCAGTGACATAGCTGTGTGACCGCTTGGAGAGGAGCCCCCACTTCCTTGTTGTCTGCCACCAACATCCCTCTCATGGGTCAGCCCCACTTCAGAGCTAGCAAGTGGCTTGACAGCACCTTGCTGCAATTCAGGGGGGCCATGAGGACCCGTTTCTGTACTGGAAGTCCTACTCCCGAGGACTTGCCTGAAGGCCTGGTTTGTTTGCTCAAGAGCTGACCATCGCTCCTCAACAGATGTCAGTCTATTCTGAACAAAGACCATGTTTTCCATACCCTGGCGACTAAGCTCCTCCATGGCCGTCGCCATCCATTCCTCTACCGTAGCCATCCTCTCCTCTACCGTAGCCAGCCTCTCCTCTATGGTAGCTATCCTTTCCACGGAGGTTGCCATCCTTTGCGTGGTGATGCGTTCATGCGCCAATGCCTCCACAATGGCTCTGCTCATGTTAGCGATGACTCCTCCATTCGCTCCACACTCGCAGTGACCCTGGAGACAAAACCTGCCAGCGACTCCTGCACCTCTTCTTGGAGTTCCAGCACCGCTTTTCTTCTGGATGGACCTGGAGGCAGAGGGTCGACATGCAGCTGAGCCGAGCTGGCAGAGTCCTGCGCCCTCTGACTAGGACTCTCCACTGCTGTCCCTGTCTCCACCATCTACTGATGCTCACTTGTGAGCTGTGATACACCAGCTGACAACACTACTCTATCTCGCGAAGGTCCCACCGAGGTGTGAGTGTCTGCGCTAGTGCTGGGTGCACTTAGTTCTGCTGATGCTGCGCCCTCAGAGGTTGCAGCTTCCTCTAAGGAGTCGGGGGGCTCAGGCTGTTCCTCCTGGACAGTGGGGATGGGGGCTTTCGATGGTCCTGTGGGGGAGTAAAGGAAAGAGTCAGAGATGTGAGGCCAAGGTTACATGCACATTGCATATTGCAGATAATCAAAAGTCAATCTGTTAGAGCTTCAGAATCATTATCGGTGACTCATGCAATGTCACTGAGAGAGATGATAAACTATTCTGTCACCAGCTTGCTGTGATGCACCTGTCTGTCCGTCCCCCACTTGCGCATCGTCCTCCACTCCCACGATCTCCAGGGCCGCCTCCTCCCAGGGGGTGAGCTGGTCTACTGAGGGTGGCCCTCCTCCTGTCCTCGCTCTTTCTCTCTTATTGTGAGCTCTCTTTTCCTGCAATGAGGGAGACAAGTGGAGGTTGAGTGAGAATGAAGGAGCGAGTGTATAGAATCCATATCATTGATGGTTAGAAGGAGACAAAGATGGAGTGAGGTGGCAAGACCAAGGGCCCTCCCTGTGTGTTGTAAGTTGTTTTCATAGCATCACAGCGATTGGGAGTGTGAGGGCTGCATAGTCAAACAGTTAGGTGACTGTGACCATAGAGAGAGAGGGAATGGGTAAAGGTGCATGGATGTCAGTGTCAAGTGGGATGTGGAGGAAGAGGTTGTCAAAGCTGAGTGCTGGTGAGGAGAGGCAATAGAGATCAGATTGAGGGTGATGGGAAATTCATAATCACATTTCCAGTGAGCAGAAGTTCATGAAACCTCTTCCGGCCCTGATGCCAGGTTCTGCGGCACATCAACAAAGTGTAGACCTACTGGGCCACTTGCATCCACACAGCTTTCATCTGCTGGGGAGGCTCCTTCATCCCTGAGGAAGGGAAGAGCACCTCATTATTTCCTCGTGCGGTAGATTGGGAGCAGGTCATGCGGTAGATTGAGATCGGGTCGTGCTGTAGATTGAGATCGGGTCGTGCTGTAGATTGGGATCAGTTCGTGCGGTAGATTGGGATCGGGTCGTGCTGTAGATTGGGATCGGGTCGTGCGGTAGATTGGGATCGGGTCGCGCGGTAGATTGGGATCGGGTCGTGCTGTAGATTGGGATCGGGTCGTGCGGTAGATTGGGATCGGGTCGTGCTGTAGATTGGGATCAGTTCGTGCGGTAGATTGGGATCGGGTCGTGCTGTAGATTGGGATCGGGTCGTGCGGTAGATTGGGATCGGGTCACGCGGTAGATTGAGATCGGGTCGAGCGGTAGATTGAGATCGGGTCGTGCGGTAGATTGAGATCGGGTCGTGCGGTAGATTGAGATCGAGTCGTGCTGTAGATAGGGATTGGGTCGTGCTGTAGATTGGGATCGAGTCATGCTGTAGATTGGGATCGGGTCGTGTGATAGATTGAGATCGGGTCGTGCTGTAGATTGAGATCGGGTCGTGCTGTAGATTGAGATCGGGTCGTGCTGTAGATTGGGATCGGGTCGTGCTGTAGATTGGGATCGGGTCGTGTGGTAGATTGAGATCGGGTCGTGCTGTAGATTGGGATCGGGTCGTGCGGTACATTGAGATCGGGTCGTGCGGTAGATTGGGATCGGGTCGTGCTGTAGATTGGGATCGGGTCGTGTGGTAGATTGAGATCGGGTCGTGCTGTAGATTGGGATCGGGTCGTGCTGTAGATTGGGATCGAGTCGTGCAGTAGATTGGGATCGGGTCGTGCTGTAGATTGGGATCGGGTCGTGCTGTAGATTGGGATCGGGTCGTGCTGTAGATTGGGATCGGGTCGTGCTGTAGATTGAGATCGGGTCGTGCTGTAGATTGGGATCGGGTCGTGCTGTAGATTGGGATCGGGTCGTGCTGTAGATTGGGATCGGGTCGAGCTGTAGATTGAGATCGGGTCGTGCTGTAGATTGAGATCGGGTCGTGCTGTAGATTGGGATCGGGTCGTGCTGTAGATTGGGATCGGGTCGTGCTATAGATTGGGATTGGGTCGTGCTGTAGATTGAGATCGGGTCGTGCTGTAGATTGGGATCGGGTCGTGCTGTAGATTGGGATCGGGTCGTGCTGTAGATTGAGATCGGGTCGTGCTGTAGATTGAGATTGGGTCGTGCGGTAGATTGGGATCGAGTCGTGCTGTAGATTGGGATCGGGTCGTGCGGTAGATTGAGATTGGGTCGTGCGGTAGATTGGGATCGAGTCGTGCTGTAGATTGGGATCGGGTCGTGCTGTAGATTGGGATCGGGTCGTGCGGTAGATTGAGATTGGGTCGTGCGGTAGATTGGGATCGAGTCGTGCTGTAGATTGGGATCGGGTCGTGCGGTAGATTGAGATTGGGTCGTGCTGTAGATTGAGATCGGGTCGTGCTGTAGATTGAGATCGGGTCGTGCTGTAGATTGGGATCGGGTCATGCTGTAGATTGGGATCGGGTCGTGCTGTAGATTGAGATCGGGTCGTGCGGTAGATTGGGATCGGGTCGTGCTGTAGATTGAGATCGGGTCGTGCTGTAGATTGGGATCGGGTCGTGCTGTAGATTGGGATCGGGTCGTGCTGTAGATTGGGATCGGGTCGTGCTGTAGATTGGGATCGGGTCGTGCTGTAGATTGGGATCGGGTCGTGCTGTAGATTGGGATCGGGTCGTGCGGTAGATTGGGATCGGGTCGTGCTGTAGATTGAGATCGGGTCGTGCTGTAGATTGGGATCGGGTCGTGCTGTAGATTGGGATCGGGTCGTGCTGTAGATTGGGATCGGGTCGTGCGGTAGATTGGGATCGGGTCGTGCGGTAGATTGGGATCGGGTCGTGCTGTAGATTGGGATCGAGTCGTGCTGTAGATTGAGATCGGGTCATGCTGTAGATTGAGATCGGGTCGGGCTGTAGATTGAGATCGAGTCGTGCTGTAGATTGAGATCGAGTCGTGCTGCAGATTGAGATCGGGTCGAGCTGTAGATTGGGATCGGGTCGTGCAGTAGATTGAGATTGGGTCGTGCTGTAGATTGGGATCGGGTCGTGCTGTAGATTGGGATCGGGTCGTGCTGTAGATTGGGATCGGGTCGTGCGGTAGATTGAGATCGGGTCGTGCTGTAGATTGAGATCGGGTCGTGCTGTAGATTGAGATCGGGTCGTGCTGTAGATTGAGATCGGGTCGTGCGGTAGATTGAGATCGGGTCGTGCGGTAGATTGAGATCGGGTCGTGCGGTAGATTGAGATCGGGTCGTGCTGTAGATTGGGATCGGGTCGTGCTGTAGATTGAGATCGGGTCGTGCTGTAGATTGAGATTGGGTCGTGCTGTAGATTGAGATCGGGTCGTGCTGTAGATTGAGATCGGGTCGTGCTGTAGATTGGGAACAGGTCGTGCTGTAGATTGGGATCGGGTCGTGCTGTAGATTGAGATCGGGTCGTGCTGTAGATTGAGGTCGGGTCATGCTGTAGATTGGGATCGGGTCGTGCTGTAGATTGGGATCGGGTCGTGCTGTAGATTGGGATTGGGTCATGCTGTAGATTGAGATCGGGTCGTGTGGTAGATTGAGATCGGGTCGTGCGGTAGATTGGGATCGAGTCGTGCTGTAGATTGGGATCGGGTCGTGCTGTAGATTGGGATCGGGTCGTGCTGTAGATTGGGATCGGGTCGTGCTGTAGATTGGGATCGGGTCGTGCTGTAGATTGGGATCGGGTCGTGTGGTAGATTGAGATCGGGTCGTGCTGTAGATTGGGATCGGGTCGTGCTGTAGATTGGGATCGGGTCGCGCGGTAGATTGGGATCGGGTCGTGCTGTAGATTGGGATCGGGTCGTGCGGTAGATTGGGATCGGGTCGTGCTGTAGATTGGGATCAGTTCGTGCGGTAGCTTGGGATCGGGTCGTGCTGTAGATTGGGATCGGGTCGTGCGGTAGATTGGGATCGGGTCGCGCGGTAGATTGAGATCGGGTCGAGCGGTAGATTGAGATCGGGTCGTGCGGTAGATTGAGATCGGGTCGTGCGGTAGATTGAGATCGAGTCGTGCTGTAGATTGGGATCGGGTCGTGCTGTAGATTGGGATCGAGTCATGCTGTAGATTGGGATCGGGTCGTGTGATAGATTGAGATCGGGTCGTGCTGTAGATTGAGATCGGGTCGTGCTGTAGATTGAGATCGGGTCGTGCTGTAGATTGGGATCGGGTCGTGCTGTAGATTGGGATCGGGTCGTGTGGTAGATTGAGATCGGGTCGTGCTGTAGATTGGGATCGGGTCGTGCGGTACATTGAGATCGGGTCGTGCGGTAGATTGGGATCGGGTCGTGCTGTAGATTGGGATCGGGTCGTGTGGTAGATTGAGATCGGGTCGTGCTGTAGATTGGGAGCGGGTCGTGCTGTAGATTGGGATCGGGTCGTGCTGTAGATTGGGATCGGGTCGTGCTGTAGATTGGGATCGGGTCGTGCTGTAGATTGGGATCGAGTCATGCTGTAGATTGGGATCGGGTCGTGCTGTAGATTGGGATCGGGTCGTGCTGTAGATTGGGATCGGGTCGTGCTGTAGATTGGGATCGGGTCGTGCTGTAGATTGAGATCGGGTCGTGCTGTAGATTGGGAGCGGGTCGTGCTGTAGATTGGGATCGGGTCGTGCTGTAGATTGGGATCGGGTCGAGCTGTAGATTGAGATCGGGTCGTGCTGTAGATTGAGATCGGGTCGTGCTGTAGATTGGGATCGGGTCGTGCTGTAGATTGGGATCGGGTCGTGCTGTAGATTGGGATTGGGTCGTGCTGTAGATTGAGATCGGGTCGTGCTGTAGATTGGGATCGGGTCGTGCTGTAGATTGGGATCGGGTCGTGCTGTAGATTGAGATCGGGTCGTGCTGTAGATTGAGATTGGGTCGTGCGGTAGATTGGGATCGAGTCGTGCTGTAGATTGGGATCGGGTCGTGCGGTAGATTGAGATTGGGTCGTGCGGTAGATTGGGATCGAGTCGTGCTGTAGATTGGGATCGGGTCGTGCTGTAGATTGGGATCAGGTCGTGCGGTAGATTGAGATTGGGTCGTGCGGTAGATTGGGATCGAGTCGTGCTGTAGATTGGGATCGGGTCGTGCGGTAGATTGAGATTGGGTCGTGCTGTAGATTGAGATCGGGTCGTGCTGTAGATTGAGATCGGGTCGTGCTGTAGATTGGGATCGGGTCGTGCTGTAGATTGGGATCGGGTCGTGCTGTAGATTGAGATCGGGTCGTGCGGTAGATTGGGATCGGGTCGTGCTGTAGATTGAGATCGGGTCGTGCTGTAGATTGGGATCGGGTCGTGCTGTAGATTGGGATCGGGTCGTGCTGTAGATTGGGATCGGGTCGTGCTGTAGATTGGGATCGGGTCGTGCTGTAGATTGGGATCGGGTCGTGCTGTAGATTGGGATCGGGTCGTGCGGTAGATTGGGATCGGGTCGTGCTGTAGATTGAGATCGGGTCGTGCTGTAGATTGGGATCGGGTCGTGCTGTAGATTGGGATCGGGTCGTGCTGTAGATTGGGATCGGGTCGTGCGGTAGATTGGGATCGGGTCATGCGGTAGATTGGGATCGGGTCGTGCTGTAGATTGGGATCGAGTCGTGCTGTAGATTGAGATCGGGTCGTGCTGTAGATTGAGATCGGGTCGGGCTGTAGATTGAGATCGAGTCGTGCTGTAGATTGAGATCGAGTCGTGCTGCAGATTGAGATCGGGTCGAGCTGTAGATTGGGATCGGGTCGTGCAGTAGATTGAGATTGGGTCGTGCTGTAGATTGGGATCGGGTCGTGCTGTAGATTGGGATCGGGTCGTGCTGTAGATTGAGATTGGGTCGTGCGGTAGATTGGGATCGAGTCGTGCTGTAGATTGGGATCGGGTCGTGCGGTAGATTGAGATTGGGTCGTGCGGTAGATTGGGATCGAGTCGTGCTGTAGATTGGGATCGGGTCGTGCTGTAGATTGGGATCGGGTCGTGCGGTAGATTGAGATTGGGTCGTGCGGTAGATTGGGATCGAGTCGTGCTGTAGATTGGGATCGGGTCGTGCGGTAGATTGAGATTGGGTCGTGCTGTAGATTGAGATCGGGTCGTGCTGTAGATTGAGATCGGGTCGTGCTGTAGATTGGGATCGGGTCATGCTGTAGATTGGGATCGGGTCGTGCTGTAGATTGAGATCGGGTCGTGCGGTAGATTGGGATCGGGTCGTGCTGTAGATTGAGATCGGGTCGTGCTGTAGATTGGGATCGGGTCGTGCTGTAGATTGGGATCAGGTCGTGCTGTAGATTGGGATCGGGTCGTGCTGTAGATTGGGATCGGGTCGTGCTGTAGATTGGGATCGGGTCGTGCTGTAGATTGGGATCGGGTCGTGCGGTAGATTGGGATCGGGTCGTGCTGTAGATTGAGATCGGGTCGTGCTGTAGATTGGGATCGGGTCGTGCTGTAGATTGGGATCGGGTCGTGCTGTAGATTGGGATCGGGTCGTGCGGTAGATTGGGATCGGGTCGTGCGGTAGATTGGGATCGGGTCGTGCTGTAGATTGGGATCGAGTCGTGCTGTAGATTGAGATCGGGTCATGCTGTAGATTGAGATCGGGTCGGGCTGTAGATTGAGATCAAGTCGTGCTGTAGATTGAGATCGAGTCGTGCTGCAGATTGAGATCGGGCCGAGCTGTAGATTGGGATCGGGTCGTGCAGTAGATTGAGATTGGGTCGTGCTGTAGATTGGGATCGGGTCGTGCTGTAGATTGGGATCGGGTCGTGCTGTAGATTGGGATCGGGTCGTGCGGTAGATTGAGATCGGGTCGTGCTGTAGATTGAGATCGGGTCGTGCTGTAGATTGAGATCGGGTCGTGCTGTAGATTGAGATCGGGTCGTGCGGTAGATTGAGATCGGGTCGTGCGGTAGATTGAGATCGGGTCGTGCGGTAGATTGAGATCGGGTCGTGCTGTAGATTGGGATCGGGTCGTGCTGTAGATTGAGATCGGGTCGTGCTGTAGATTGAGATTGGGTCGTGCTGTAGATTGAGATCGGGTCGTGCTGTAGATTGAGATCGGGTCGTGCTGTAGATTGGGAACAGGTCGTGCTGTAGATTGGGATCGGGTCGTGCTGTAGATTGAGATCGGGTCGTGCTGTAGATTGAGGTCGGGTCATGCTGTAGATTGGGATCGGGTCGTGCTGTAGATTGGGATCGGGTCATGCTGTAGATTGGGATCGGGTCGTGCTGTAGATTGAGATCGGGTCGTGCTGTAGATTGGGATCGGGTCGTGCTGTAGATTGGGATTGGGTCATGCTGTAGATTGAGATCGGGTCGTGTGGTAGATTGAGATCGGGTCGTGCGGTAGATTGGGATCGAGTCGTGCTGTAGATTGGGATCGGGTCGTGCTGTAGATTGGGATCGGGTCGTGCTGTAGATTGGGATCGGGTCGTGCTGTAGATTGGGATCGGGTGGTGCTGTAGATTGGGATCGGGTCGTGTGGTAGATTGAGATCGGGTCGTGCTGTAGATTGGGATCGGGTCGTGCTGTAGATTGGGATCGGGTCGCACGGTAGATTGGGATCGGGTCGTGCTGTAGATTGGGATCGGGTCGTGCGGTAGATTGGGATCGGGTCGTGCTGTAGATTGGGATCAGTTCGTGCGGTAGCTTGGGATCGGGTCGTGCTGTAGATTGGGATCGGGTCGTGCGGTAGATTGGGATCGGGTCGCGCGGTAGATTGAGATCGGGTCGAGCGGTAGATTGAGATCGGGTCGTGCGGTAGATTGAGATCGGGTCGTGCGGTAGATTGAGATCGAGTCGTGCTGTAGATTGGGATCGGGTCGTGCTGTAGATTGGGATCGAGTCATGCTGTAGATTGGGATCGGGTCGTGTGATAGATTGAGATCGGGTCGTGCTGTCGATTGAGATCGGGTCGTGCTGTAGATTGAGATCGGGTCGTGCTGTAGATTGGGATCGGGTCGTGCTGTAGATTGGGATCGGGTCGTGTGGTAGATTGAGATCGGGTCGTGCTGTAGATTGGGATCGGGTCGTGCGGTACATTGAGATCGGGTCGTGCGGTAGATTGGGATCGGGTCGTGCTGTAGATTGGGATCGGGTCGTGTGGTAGATTGAGATCGGGTCGTGCTGTAGATTGAGATCGGGTCGTGCTGTAGATTGGGATCGGGTCGTGCTGTAGATTGGGATCGAGTCATGCTGTAGATTGGGATCGGGTCGTGCTGTAGATTGGGATCGGGTCGTGCTGTAGATTGGGATCGGGTCGTGCTGTAGATTGGGATCGGGTCGTGCTGTAGATTGAGATCGGGTCGTGCTGTAGATTGGGAGCGGGTCGTGCTGTAGATTGGGATCGGGTCGAGCTGTAGATTGAGATCGGGTCGTGCTGTAGATTGAGATCGGGTCGTGCTGTAGATTGGGATCGGGTCGTGCTGTAGATTGGGATCGGGTCGTGCTGTAGATTGGGATTGGGTCGTGCTGTAGATTGAGATCGGGTCGTGCTGTAGATTGGGATCGGGTCGTGCTGTAGATTGGGATCGGGTCGTGCTGTAGATTGAGATCGGGTCGTGCTGTAGATTGAGATTGGGTCGTGCGGTAGATTGGGATCGAGTCGTGCTGTAGATTGAGATGGGGTCGTGCGGTAGATTGGGATCGAGTCGTGCTGTAGATTGGGATCGGGTCGTGCGGTAGATTGAGATTGGGTCGTGCTGTAGATTGAGATCGGGTCGTGCTGTAGATTGAGATCGGGTCGTGCTGTAGATTGGGATCGGGTCGTGCTGTAGATTGGGATCGGGTCGTGCTGTAGATTGAGATCGGGTCGTGCGGTAGATTGGGATCGGGTCGTGCTGTAGATTGAGATCGGGTCGTGCTGTAGATTGGGATCGGGTCGTGCTGTAGATTGGGATCGGGTCGTGCTGTAGATTGGGATCGGGTCGTGCTGTAGATTGGGATCGGGTCGTGCTGTAGATTGGGATCGGGTCGTGCTGTAGATTGGGATCGGGTCGTGCGGTAGATTGGGATCGGGTCGTGCTGTAGATTGAGATCGGGTCGTGCTGTAGATTGGGATCGGGTCGTGCTGTAGATTGGGATCGGGTCGTGCTGTAGATTGGGATCGGGTCGTGCGGTAGATTGGGATCGGGTCGTGCGGTAGATTGGGATCGGGTCGTGCTGTAGATTGGGATCGAGTCGTGCTGTAGATTGAGATCGGGTCGTGCTGTAGATTGAGATCGGGTCGGGCTGTAGATTGAGATCGAGTCGTGCTGTAGATTGAGATCGAGTCGTGCTGCAGATTGAGATCGGGTCGAGCTGTAGATTGGGATCGGGTCGTGCAGTAGATTGAGATTGGGTCGTGCTGTAGATTGGGATCGGGTCGTGCTGTAGATTGGGATCGGGTCGTGCTGTAGATTGGGATCGGGTCGTGCGGTAGATTGAGATCGGGTCGTGCTGTAGATTGAGATCGGGTCGTGCTGTAGATTGAGATCGGGTCGTGCGGTAGATTGAGATCGGGTCGTGCGGTAGATTGAGATCGGGTCGTGCGGTAGATTGAGATCGGGTCGTGCTGTAGATTGGGATCGCGTCGTGCTGTAGATTGAGATCGGGTCGTGCTGTAGATTGAGATTGGGTCGTGCTGTAGATTGAGATCGGGTCGTGCTGTAGATTGAGATCGGGTCGTGCTGTAGATTGGGATCGGGTCGTGCTGTAGATTGGGATCGGGTCGTGCTGTAGATTGAGATCGGGTCGTGCTGTAGATTGAGGTCGGGTCGTGCTGTAGATTGGGATCGGGTCGTGCTGTAGATTGGGATCGGGTCGTGCTGTAGATTGGGATTGGGTCATGCTGTAGATTGAGATCGGGTCGTGTGGTAGATTGAGATCGGGTCGTGCGGTAGATTGGGATCGAGTCGTGCTGTAGATTGGGATCGGGTCGTGCTGTAGATTGGGATCGGGTCGTGCTGTAGATTGGGATCGGGTCGTGCTGTAGATTGGGATCGGGTCGTGCTGTAGATTGGGATCGGGTCGTGTGGTAGATTGAGATCGGGTCGTGCTGTAGATTGGGATCGGGTCGTGCTGTAGATTGGGATCGGGTCGTGCTGTAGATTGGGATCGGGTCGTGCTGTAGATTGGGATCGGGTCGTGCTGTAGATTGAGATCGGGTTGTGCAGTAGATTGGGATCGAGTCGTGCGTTAGATTGAGATCGGGTCGTGCTGTAGATTGAGATCGGGTTGTGCAGTAGATTGGGATCGGGTCGTGCGGTGGATTGAGATCGGGTCGTGCTGTAGATTGAGATCGGGTTGTGCAGTAGATTGGGATCGAGTCGTGCGGTAGATTGGGATCGGGTCGTGCTGTAGATTGAGATCGAGTCGTGCTGTAGATTGGGATCGGGTCGTGCTGTAGATTGAGATCGGGTCGTGCAGTAGATTGGGATCGGGTCGTGCTGTAGATTGAGATCGGGTCGTGCTGTAGATTGAGATCGGGTCGTGCTGTAGATTGAGATCGGTTCGTGCTGTAGATTGAGATCGGGTCGTGCTGTAGATTGAGATCGGGTCGTGCGGTAGATTGGGATCGGGTCGTGCTGTAGATTGAGATCGGGTCGTGCGGTAGATTGAGATCGGGTTGTGCGGTAGATTGGGATCGGGTCGTGCTGTAGATTGGGATCGGGTCGTGCTGTAGATTGGGATCGGGTCGTGCGGTAGATTGAGATCGGGTCGTGCGGTAGATTGGGATCGGGTCGTGCTGTAGATTGAGATCGAGTGTTGCGGTAGATTGGGATCGGATCGTGCGGTAGATTGGGATCAGGTCGTGCGGTAGATTGGGATCGGGTCGTGCGGTAGATTGAGATCAGGTCGTGCTGTAGATTGGGATCGGGTCGTGCGGTAGATTGAGATCGGGTCGTGCGGTAGATTGAGATCGGGTCATGCTGTAGATTGGGATCGGGTCGTGCGGTAGATTGAGATCGGGTCGTGCGGTAGATTGAGATCGGGTCGTGCGGTAGATTGAGATCGAGTGTTGCGGTAGATTGGGATCGGATCGTGCGGTAGATTGGGATCAGGTCGTGCGGTAGATTGGGATCGGGTCGTGCGGTAGATTGAGATCAGGTCGTGCTGTAGATTGGGATCGGGTCGTGCGGTAGATTGAGATCGGGTCGTGCGGTAGATTGAGATCGGGTCATGCTGTAGATTGGGATCGGGTCGTGCGGTAGATTGAGATCGGGTCGTGCGGTAGATTGAGATCGGGTCGTGCTGTAGATTGGGATCGGGTCGTGCTGTAGATTGGGATCGGGTCGTGCTGTAGATTGGGATCGGGTCGTGCGGTAGATTGAGATCGGGTCGTGCTGTAGATTGAGATCGGGTCGTGCGGTAGATTGGGATCTGGTCGTGCGGTAGATTGGGATCGGGTCGTGCTGTAGATTGAGATTGGGTCGTGCTGTAGATTGGGATCGGGTCGTGCTGTAGATTGTGATCGGGTCGTGCTGTAGATTGGGATCGGGTCGTGCTGTAGATTGAGATCGGGTCGTGCTGTAGATTGGGATCGGGTCGTGCTGTAGATTGAGATCGGGTCGTGCTGTAGATTGGGATCGGGTCGTGCTGTAGATTGAGATCGGGTCGTGCTGTAGATTGAGATCGGGTCGTGCGGTAGATTGAGATCGGGTCGTGCTGTAGATTGAGATCGGGTCGTGCGGTAGATTGGGATCGGGTCGTGCTGTAGATTGAGATCGGGTCGTGCAGTAGATTGGGATCGGGTCGTGCTGTAGATTGAGATCGGGTCGTGCTGTAGATTGGGATCGGGTCGTGCTGTAGATTGGGATCGGGTCGTGCTGTAGATTGGGATCGGGTCGTGATGTAGATTGAGATCGGGTCGTGCTGTAGATTGAGATCGAGTCGTGCTGTAGATTGGGATCGGGTCGTGCTGTAGATTGAGATCGGGTCGTGCAGTAGATTGGGATCGGGTCGTGCTGTAGATTGAGATCGGGTCGTGCTGTAGATTGGGATCGAGTCGTGCTGTAGATTGAGATCGAGTCGTGCTGTAGATTGGGATCGGGTCGTGCTGTAGATTGGGATCGGGTCGTGCTGTAGATTGAGATCGGGTCGTGCTGTAGATTGGGATCGGGTCGTGCTGTAGATTGGGATCGGGTCGTGCTGTAGATTGAGATCGGGTCGTGCGGTAGATTGGGATCGGGTCGTGCTGTAGATTGGGATCGGGTCGTGCTGTAGATTGAGATCGGGTCGTGCAGTAGATTGGGATCGGGTCGTGCTGTAGATTGAGATCGGGTCGTGCTGTAGATTGAGATCGGGTCGTGCTGTAGATTGAGATCGGGTCGTGCTGTAGATTGGGATCGGGTCGTGCTGTAGATTGAGATCGGGTCGTGCTGTAGATTGAGATCGGGTCGTGCGGTAGATTGGGATCGGGTCGTGCTGTAGATTGGGATCGGGTCGTGCTGTAGATTGAGATCGGGTCGTGCTGTAGATTGAGATCGGGTCGTGCTGTAGATTGGGATCGGGTCGTGCTGTAGATTGGGATCGGGTCGTGCTGTAGAATGAGATCGGGTCGTGCTGTAGATTGAGATCGGGTCGTGCTGTAGATTGGGATCGGGTCGTGCTGTAGATTGAGATCGGGTCGTGCTGTAGATTGAGATCGGGTCGTGCTGTAGATTGGGATCGGGTCGTGCTGTAGATTGGGAGCAGGTCGTGCTGTAGATTGAGATCGGGTCGTGCGGTAGATTGGGATCGGGTCGTGCTGTAGATTGAGATCGGGTCGTGCTGTACATTGAGGTCGGGTCGTGCTGTAGATTGAGATCGGGTCGTGCTGTACATTGAGATCGGGTCGTGCTGTAGATTGAGATCGGGTCGTGCTGTACATTGAGATCGGGTCGTGCTGTAGATTGAGATCGGGTCGTGCTGTAGATTGGGATTGGGTCGTGCTGTAGATTGAGATCGGGTCGTGCGGTAGATTGGGATCGGGTCGTGCTGTAGATTGAGATCGGGTCGTGCTGTAGATTGGGATCGGGTCGTGCTGTAGATTGAGATCGGGTCGTGCGGTAGATTGGGATCGGGTCGTGCTGTAGATTGAGATCGGGTCGTGCGGTAGATTGAGATCGGGTCGAGCTGTAGATTGGGATCGGTTCGTGCAGTAGATTGGGATCGGGTCGTGCTGTAGATTGAGATCGGGTCGTGCTGTAGATTGAGATCGGGTCGTGCTGTTGATTGAGATCGGGTCGTGCGGTAGATTGGGATCGGGTCGTGCGGTAGATTGGGATCGGGTCGTGCTGTAGATTGGGATCGGGTCGTGCTGTAGATTGAGATCGGGTCGTGCTGTAGATTGAGATCGGGTCATGCGGTAGATTGAGATCGGGTCGTGCTGTAGATTGGGATCGGGTCGTGCTGTAGATTGGGATCGGGTCGTGCTGTAGATTGAGATCGGGTCGTGCTGTAGATTGAGATCGGGTCGTGCTGTAGATTGAGATCGGGTCGTGCTGTAGATTGGGATCGGGTCGTGCTGTAGATTGGGAGCAGGTCGTGCTGTAGATTGAGATCGGGTCGTGCGGTAGGTTGGGATCGGGTCGTGCTGTAGATTGAGATCGGGTCGTGCGGTAGATTGGGATCGGGTCGTGCTGTAGATTGAGATCGGGTCGTGCTGTAGATTGGGATCGGGTCGTGCTGTAGATTGAGATCGGGTCGTGCGGTAGATTGGGATCGGGTCGAGCTGTAGATTGAGATCGGGTCGTGCGGTAGATTGAGATCGGGTCGAGCTGTAGATTGGGATCGGGTCGTGCAGTAGATTGGGATCGGGTCGTGCTGTAGATTGAGATCGGGTCGTGCTGTAGATTGAGATCGGGTCGTGCTGTTGATTGAGATCGGGTCGTGCGGTAGATTGGGATCGGGTCGTGCGGTAGATTGGGATCGGGTCGTGCTGTAGATTGGGATCGGGTCGTGCTGTAGATTGAGATCGGGTCGTGCTGTAGATTGAGATCGGGTCGTGCTGTAGATTGGGATCGGGTCGTGCTGTAGATTGAGATCGGGTCGTGCTGTAGATTGAGATCGGGTCGTGCTGTAGATTGAGATCGGGTCGTGCTGTAGATTGGGATCGGGTCGTGCTGTAGATTGGGAGCAGGTCGTGCTGTAGATTGAGATCGGGTCGTGCGGTAGATTGGGATCGGGTCGTGCTGTAGATTGAGATCGGGTCGTGCAGTAGATTGGGATCGGGTCGTGCTGTAGATTGAGATCGGGTCGTGCTGTAGATTGGGATCGGGTCGTGCTGTAGATTGGGATCGGGTCGTGCTGTAGATTGGGATCGGGTCGTGCTGTAGATTGAGATCGGGTCGTGCTGTGGATTGAGATCGAGTCGTGCTGTAGATTGGGATCGGGTCGTGCTGTAGATTGAGATCGGGTCGTGCAGTAGATTGGGATCGGGTCGTGCTGTAGATTGAGATCGGGTCGTGCTGTAGATTGGGATCGGGTCGTGCTGTAGATTGAGATCGAGTCGTGCTGTAGATTGGGATCGGGTCGTGCTGTAGATTGGGATCGGGTCGTGCTGTAGATTGAGATCGGGTCGTGCTGTAGATTGGGATCGGGTCGTGCTGTAGATTGGGATCGGGTCGTGCTGTAGATTGAGATCGGGTCGTGCGGTAGATTGGGATCGGGTCGTGCTGTAGATTGGGATCGGGTCGTGCTGTAGATTGAGATCGGGTCGTGCAGTAGATTGGGATCCGGTCGTGCTGTAGATTGAGATCGGGTCGTGCTGTAGATTGAGATCGGGTCGTGCTGTAGATTGAGATCGGGTCGTGCTGTAGATTGGGATCGGGTCGTGCTGTAGATTGAGATCGGGTCGTGCGGTAGATTGGGATCGGGTCGTGCTGTAGATTGGGATCGGGTCGTGCTGTAGATTGAGATCGGGTCGTGCTGTAGATTGAGATCGGGTCGTGCTGTAGATTGGGATCGGGTCGTGCTGTAGATTGGGATCGGGTCGTGCTGTAGATTGAGATCGGGTCGTGCTGTAGATTGAGATCGGGTCGTGCTGTAGATTGGGATCGGGTCGTGCTGTAGATTGAGATCGGGTCGTGCTGTAGATTGAGATCGGGTCGTGCTGTAGATTGGGATCGGGTCGTGCTGTAGATTGGGAGCAGGTCGTGCTGTAGATTGAGATCGGGTCGTGCGGTAGATTGGGATCGGGTCGTGCTGTAGATTGAGATCGGGTCGTGCTGTAGATTGGGATCGGGCCGTGCTGTAGATTGAGATTGGGTCGTGCTGTAGATTGGGATCGGGTCGTACTGTAGATTGGGATCGGGTCGTGCTGTAGATTGGGATCGGGTCGTGCTGTAGATTGAGATCGGGTCGTGCTGTAGATTGAGATCGAGTCGTGCTGTAGATTGGGATCGGGTCGTGCTGTAGATTGAGATCGGGTCGTGCAGTAGATTGGGATCGGGTCGTGCTGTAGATTGAGATCGGGTCGGGCTGTAGATTGAGATCGGGTCGTGCTGTAGATTGGGATCGGGTCGTGCTGTAGATTGGGATCGGGGCGTGCTGTAGATTGAGATCGAGTCGTGCTGTAGATTGGGATCGGGTCGTGCTGTAGATTGAGATCGGGTCGTGCTGTAGATTGGGATCGGGTCGTGCTGTAGATTGAGATCGGGTCGTGCAGTAGATTGGGATCGGGTCGTGCTGTAGATTGAGATCGGGTCGTGCTGTAGATTGGGATCGGGTCGTGCTGTAGATTGGGATCGGGTCGTGCTGTAGATTGAGATTGGTTCGTGCGGTAGATTGGGATCGGGTCGTGCTGTAGATTGAGATCGAGTCGTGCTGTAGATTGAGATCGAGTCGTGCTGTAGATTGAGATCGGGTCATGCTGTAGATTGGGATCGGGTCGTGCTGTAGATTGAGATCGGGTCGTGCTGTAGATTGGGATCGGGTCGTGCTGTAGATTGGGATCGGGTCGTGCTGTAGATTGGGATTGGGTCGTGCTGTAGATTGAGATCGGGTCATGCTGTAGATTGAGATCGGTCGTGCTGTAGATTGAGATCGGGTCGTGCTGTAGATTGAGATCGGGTCGTGCTGTAGATTGAGATCGGGTCGTGCTGTAGATTGAGATCGGGTCGTGCTGTAGATTGGGATCGGGTCGTGCTGTAGATTGAGATCGGGTCGTGCTGTAGATTGAGATCGGGTCGTGCTGTAGATTGGGATCGGGTCGTGCTGTAGATTGGGATCGGGTCGTGCTGTAGATTGAGATCGGGTCGTGCTGTAGATTGAGATTGGGTCGTGCTGTAGATTGGGATCGGGTCGTGCGGTAGATTGGGATCGGGTAGTGCTGTAGATTGAGATCGGGATGTGCTGTAGATTGGGATCGGGTCGTGCTGTAGATTGGGATCGGGTCGTGCGGTAGATTGAGATCGAGTCGTGCTGTAGATTGAGATCGGGTCGTGCGGTAGATTGGGATCGGGTCGTGCGGTAGAT
This sequence comes from Somniosus microcephalus, assembly GCF_052327205.1. NCBI lineage: Eukaryota > Metazoa > Chordata > Chondrichthyes > Squaliformes > Somniosidae > Somniosus > Somniosus microcephalus. Next base: position 341,493,575 of record NC_140990.1, on the reverse strand, counting down.
TGGGATCGAGTCGTGCGGTAGATTGAGATCGGGTCCTGCGGTAGATTGGGATCGGGTCGTGCTGTAGATTGAGATCGGGTCGTGCTGTAGATTGGGATCGGGTCGTGCTGTAGATTGGGATCGGGTCGTGCGGTAGATTGGGATCGGGTCGTGCGGTAGATTGGGATCGGTCGTGCGGTAGATTGTGATCGGGTCGTGCTGTAGATTGGGATCGGGTCGTGCTGTAGATTGGGATCGGGTCGTGCTGTAGATTGGGATCGGGTCGTGCTGTAGATTGGGATCGGGTCGTGCTGTAGATTGAGATCGGGTCGTGCTGTAGATTGAGATCGGGTCGAGCTGTAGATTGAGATCGGGTCGTGCTGTAGATTGGGATCGGGTCGTGCTGTAGATTGAGATCGGGTCGTGCTGTAGATTGAGATCGGGTCGAGCTGTAGATTGAGATCGGGTCGTGCTGTAGATTGGGATCGGGTCGTGCTGTAGATTGAGATCGGGTCGTGCGGTAGATTGGGATCGGGTCGTGCTGTAGATTGAGATCGGGTCGTGCGGTAGATTGGGATCGGGTCGTGCTGTAGATTGAGATCGGGTCGTGCTGTAGATTGGGATCGGGTCGTGCTGTAGATTGGGATCGGGTCGTGCTGTAGATTGAGATCGGGTCGTGCTGTAGATTGGGATCGGGTCGTGATGTAGATTGAGATCGGGTCGTGCTGTAGATTGAGATCGGGTCGTGCGGTAGATTGAGATCGGGTCGAGCTGTAGATTGGGATCGGGTCGTGCAGTAGATTGGGATCGGGTCGTGCTGTAGATTGAGATCGGGTCGTGCTGTAGATTGAGATCGGGTCGTGCTGTTGATTGAGATCGGGTCGTGCGGTAGATTGGGATCGGGTCGTGCGGTAGATTGGGATCGGGTCGTGCTGTAGATTGGGATCGGGTCGTGCTGTAGATTGAGATCGGGTCGTGCTGTAGATTGAGATCGGGTCATGCGGTAGATTGAGATCGGGTCGTGCTGTAGATTGGGATCGGGTCGTGCTGTAGATTGGGATCGGGTCGTGCTGTAGATTGAGATCGGGTCGTGCTGTAGATTGAGATCGGGTCGTGCTGTAGATTGAGATCGGGTCGTGCTGTAGATTGGGATCGGGTCGTGCTGTAGATTGGGAGCAGGTCGTGCTGTAGATTGAGATCGGGTCGTGCGGTAGGTTGGGATCGGGTCGTGCTGTAGATTGAGATCGGGTCGTGCGGTAGATTGGGATCGGGTCGTGCTGTAGATTGAGATCGGGTCGTGCTGTAGATTGGGATCGGGTCGTGCTGTAGATTGAGATCGGGTCGTGCGGTAGATTGGGATCGGGTCGAGCTGTAGATTGAGATCGGGTCGTGCGGTAGATTGAGATCGGGTCGAGCTGTAGATTGGGATCGGGTCGTGCAGTAGATTGGGATCGGGTCGTGCTGTAGATTGAGATCGGGTCGTGCTGTAGATTGAGATCGGGTCGTGCTGTTGATTGAGATCGGGTCGTGCGGTAGATTGGGATCGGGTCGTGCGGTAGATTGGGATCGGGTCGTGCTGTAGATTGGGATCGGGTCGTGCTGTAGATTGAGATCGGGTCGTGCTGTAGATTGAGATCGGGTCGTGCTGTAGATTGGGATCGGGTCGTGCTGTAGATTGAGATCGGGTCGTGCTGTAGATTGAGATCGGGTCGTGCTGTAGATTGAGATCGGGTCGTGCTGTAGATTGGGATCGGGTCGTGCTGTAGATTGGGAGCAGGTCGTGCTGTAGATTGAGATCGGGTCGTGCGGTAGATTGGGATCGGGTCGTGCTGTAGATTGAGATCGGGTCGTGCAGTAGATTGGGATCGGGTCGTGCTGTAGATTGAGATCGGGTCGTGCTGTAGATTGGGATCGGGTCGTGCTGTAGATTGGGATCGGGTCGTGCTGTAGATTGGGATCGGGTCGTGCTGTAGATTGAGATCGGGTCGTGCTGTGGATTGAGATCGAGTCGTGCTGTAGATTGGGATCGGGTCGTGCTGTAGATTGAGATCGGGTCGTGCAGTAGATTGGGATCGGGTCGTGCTGTAGATTGAGATCGGGTCGTGCTGTAGATTGGGATCGGGTCGTGCTGTAGATTGAGATCGAGTCGTGCTGTAGATTGGGATCGGGTCGTGCTGTAGATTGGGATCGGGTCGTGCTGTAGATTGAGATCGGGTCGTGCTGTAGATTGGGATCGGGTCGTGCTGTAGATTGGGATCGGGTCGTGCTGTAGATTGAGATCGGGTCGTGCGGTAGATTGGGATCGGGTCGTGCTGTAGATTGGGATCGGGTCGTGCTGTAGATTGAGATCGGGTCGTGCAGTAGATTGGGATCCGGTCGTGCTGTAGATTGAGATCGGGTCGTGCTGTAGATTGAGATCGGGTCGTGCTGTAGATTGAGATCGGGTCGTGCTGTAGATTGGGATCGGGTCGTGCTGTAGATTGAGATCGGGTCGTGCGGTAGATTGGGATCGGGTCGTGCTGTAGATTGGGATCGGGTCGTGCTGTAGATTGAGATCGGGTCGTGCTGTAGATTGAGATCGGGTCGTGCTGTAGATTGGGATCGGGTCGTGCTGTAGATTGGGATCGGGTCGTGCTGTAGATTGAGATCGGGTCGTGCTGTAGATTGAGATCGGGTCGTGCTGTAGATTGGGATCGGGTCGTGCTGTAGATTGAGATCGGGTCGTGCTGTAGATTGAGATCGGGTCGTGCTGTAGATTGGGATCGGGTCGTGCTGTAGATTGGGAGCAGGTCGTGCTGTAGATTGAGATCGGGTCGTGCGGTAGATTGGGATCGGGTCGTGCTGTAGATTGAGATCGGGTCGTGCTGTAGATTGGGATCGGGCCGTGCTGTAGATTGAGATCGGGTCATGCTGTAGATTGGGATCGGGTCGTACTGTAGATTGGGATCGGGTCGTGCTGTAGATTGGGATCGGGTCGTGCTGTAGATTGAGATCGGGTCGTGCTGTAGATTGAGATCGAGTCGTGCTGTAGATTGGGATCGGGTCGTGCTGTAGATTGAGATCGGGTCGTGCAGTAGATTGGGATCGGGTCGTGCTGTAGATTGAGATCGGGTCGGGCTGTAGATTGAGATCGGGTCGTGCTGTAGATTGGGATCGGGTCGTGCTGTAGATTGGGATCGGGGCGTGCTGTAGATTGAGATCGAGTCGTGCTGTAGATTGGGATCGGGTCGTGCTGTAGATTGAGATCGGGTCGTGCTGTAGATTGGGATCGGGTCGTGCTGTAGATTGAGATCGGGTCGTGCAGTAGATTGGGATCGGGTCGTGCTGTAGATTGAGATCGGGTCGTGCTGTAGATTGGGATCGGGTCGTGCTGTAGATTGGGATCGGGTCGTGCTGTAGATTGAGATTGGTTCGTGCGGTAGATTGGGATCGGGTCGTGCTGTAGATTGAGATCGAGTCGTGCTGTAGATTGAGATCGAGTCGTGCTGTAGATTGAGATCGGGTCATGCTGTAGATTGGGATCGGGTCGTGCTGTAGATTGAGATCGGGTCGTGCTGTAGATTGGGATCGGGTCGTGCTGTAGATTGGGATCGGGTCGTGCTGTAGATTGGGATTGGGTCGTGCTGTAGATTGAGATCGGGTCATGCTGTAGATTGAGATCGGTCGTGCTGTAGATTGAGATCGGGTCGTGCTGTAGATTGAGATCGGGTCGTGCTGTAGATTGAGATCGGGTCGTGCTGTAGATTGAGATCGGGTCGTGCTGTAGATTGGGATCGGGTCGTGCTGTAGATTGAGATCGGGTCGTGCTGTAGATTGAGATCGGGTCGTGCTGTAGATTGGGATCGGGTCGTGCTGTAGATTGGGATCGGGTCGTGCTGTAGATTGAGATCGGGTCGTGCTGTAGATTGAGATTGGGTCGTGCTGTAGATTGGGATCGGGTCGTGCGGTAGATTGGGATCGGGTAGTGCTGTAGATTGAGATCGGGATGTGCTGTAGATTGGGATCGGGTCGTGCTGTAGATTGGGATCGGGTCGTGCGGTAGATTGAGATCGAGTCGTGCTGTAGATTGAGATCGGGTCGTGCGGTAGATTGGGATCGGGTCGTGCGGTAGATTGGGATCGAGTCGTGCGGTAGATTGAGATCGGGTCATGCGGTAGATTGGGATCGGGTCGTGCTGTAGATTGAGATCGGGTCGTGCTGTAGATTGGGATCGGGTCGTGCTGTAGATTGGGATCGGGTCGTGCGGTAGATTGGGATCGGGTCGTGCGGTAGATTGGGATCGGTCGTGCGGTAGATTGTGATCGGGTCGTGCTGTAGATTGGGATCGGGTCGTGCTGTAGATTGGGATCGGGTCGTGCTGTAGATTGGGATCGGGTCGTGCTGTAGATTGGGATCGGGTCGTGCTGTAGATTGAGATCGGGTCGTGCTGTAGATTGAGATCGGGTCGAGCTGTAGATTGAGATCGGGTCGTGCTGTAGATTGGGATCGGGTCGTGCTGTAGATTGAGATCGGGTCGTGCTGTAGATTGAGATCGGGTCGAGCTGTAGATTGAGATCGGGTCGTGCTGTAGATTGGGATCGGGTCGTGCTGTAGATTGAGATCGGGTCGTGCGGTAGATTGGGATCGGGTCATGCTGTAGATTGAGATCGGGTCGTGCGGTAGATTGGGATCGGGTCGTGCTGTAGATTGAGATCGGGTCGTGCTGTAGATTGGGATCGGGTCGTGCTGTAGATTGGGATCGGGTCGTGCTGTAGATTGAGATCGGGTCGTGCTGTAGATTGGGATCGGGTCGTGATGTAGATTGAGATCGGGTCGTGCTGTAGATTGGGATCGGGTCGTGCTGTAGATTGGGATCGGGTCGAGCTGTAGATTGGGATCGGGTCGTGCTGTAGATTGGGATCGGGTCGTGCTGTAGATTGAGATCGAGTCGTGCTGTCGACTGAGATCGGGTCGTGCTGTAGATTGGGATCGGGTCGTGCTGTAGATTGAGATCGAGTCGTGCTGTAGATTGAGATCGGGTCGTGCTGTAGATTGAGATCGGGTCGTGCTGTAGATTGGGATCGGGTCGTGCTGTAGATTGGGATCGGGTCGTGCTGTATATTGAGATCGGGTCGTGCTGTAGATTGAGATCGGGTCGTGCTGTACATTGAGATCGGGTCGTGCTGTAGATTGGGATCGGGTCGTGCTGTAGATTGGGATCAGGTCGTGCTGTAGATTGGGATCGGGTCGTGCTGTAGATTGGGATCGGGTCGAGCTGTAGATTGGGATCGGGTCGTGCAGTAGATTGAGATCGGGTCGTGCTGTAGATTGGGCTCGGGTCGTGCTGTAGATTGGGATCGGGTCGTGCGCTAGATTGGGATCGGGTCGTGCTGTAGATTGGGATCGGGTCGTGCGGTAGATTGGGATCGGGTCGTGTGGTAGATTGAGATCGGGTCGTGCGGTTGATTGGGATCGGGTCGTGCTGTAGATTGGGATCGGGTCGAGCTGTAGATTGGGATCGGGTCGTGCTGTAGATTGAGATCGGGTCGTGCTGTAGATTGAGATCGGGTCGTGCGGTAAATTGGGATCGGGTCATGCTGTAGATTGGGATCGGGTCGTGCTGTAGATTGAGATCGGGTCGTGCTGTAGATTGGGATCGGGTCGTGCTGTAGATTGAGATCGGGTCGTGCTGTAGATTGGGATCGGGTCGTGCTGTAGATTGGGATCGGGTCGTGCTGTAGATTGGGATCGGGTCGTGCTGTAGATTGAGATTGGGTCGTGCTGTAGATTGGGATCGGGTCGTGCTGTAGATTGAGATCGGGTCGTGCTGTAGATTGAGATCGGGTCGTGCGGTAGATTGGGATCGGGTCGTGCGGTAGATTGGGATCGGGTCGTGCTGTAGATTGGGATCGAGTCGTGCTGTAGATTGGGATCGGGTCGTGCTGTAGATTGAGATCGGGTCGTGCTGTAGATTGAGATCGGGTCGTGCTGTAGATTGAGATCGGGTCGTGCGGTAGATTGGGATCGGGTCGTGCTGTAGATTGAGATCGAGTCGTGCTGTAGATTGGGATCGGGTCGTGCTGTAGATTGAGATCGGGTCGTGCTGTAGATTGAGATCGGGTCGTGCTGTAGATTGAGATCGGGTCGTGCTGTAGATTGGGATCGGGTCGTGCTGTAGATTGGGATCGGGTCGTGCTGTAGATTGGGATCGGGGCGTGCTGTAGATTGAGATCGAGTCGTGCTGTAGATTGGGATCGGGTCGTGCTGCAGATTGAGATCGGGTCGTGCTGTAGATTGGGATCGGGTCGTGCTGTAGATTGAGATCGGGTCGTGCAGTAGATTGGGATCGGGTCGTGCTGTAGATTGAGATCGGGTCGTGCTGTAGATTGGGATCGGGTCGTGCTGTAGATTGGGATCGGGTCGTGCTGTAGATTGAGATCGGGTCGTGCGGTAGATTGGGATCGGGTCGTGCTGTAGATTGAGATCGAGTCGTGCTGTAGATTGAGATCGAGTCGTGCTGTAGATTGAGATCGGGTCGTGCTGTAGATTGAGATCGGGTCGTGCGGTAGATTGGGATCGGGTCGTGCTGTAGATTGAGATCGAGTCGTGCTGTAGATTGGGATCGGGTCGTGCTGTAGATTGAGATCGGGTCGTGCTGTAGATTGGGATCGGGTCGTGCTGTAGATTGAGATCGGGTCGTGCTGTAGATTGGGATCGGGTCGTGCTGTAGATTGAGATCGGGTCGTGCAGTAGATTGGGATCGGGTCGTGCTGTAGATTGAGATCGGGTCGTGCTGTAGATTGGGATCGGGTCATGCTGTAGATTGGGATCGGGTCGTGCTGTAGATTGAGATCGGGTCGTGCGGTAGATTGGGATCGGGTCGTGCTGTAGATTGAGATCGAGTCGTGCTGTAGATTGAGATCGAGTCGTGCTGTAGATTGAGATCGGGTCATGCTGTAGATTGGGATCGGGTTGTGCTGTAGATTGAGATCGGGTCGTGCTGTAGATTGGGATCGGGTCGTGCTGTAGATTGGGATCGGGTCGTGCTGTAGATTGGGATTGGGTCGTGCTGTAGATTGAGATCGAGTCGTGCTGTAGATTGAGATCGGGTCGTGCGGTAGATTGGGATCGGGTCGTGCTGTAGATTGAGATCGGGTCATGCTGTAGATTGAGATCGGGTCGTGCTGTAGATTGGGATCGGGTCGTGCGGTAGATTGGGATCGGGTCGTGCTGTAGATTGGGATCGAGTCGTGCTGTAGATTGGGATCGGGTCGTGCTGTAGATTGAGATCGGGTCGTGCTGTAGATTGAGATCGGGTCGTGCTGTAGATTGAGATCGGGTCGTGCGGTAGATTGGGATCGGGTCGTGCTGTAGATTGAGATCGAGTCGTGCTGTAGATTGAGATCGAGTCGTGCTGTAGATTGAGATCGGGTCATGCTGTAGATTGGGATCGGGTCGTGCTGTAGATTGAGATCGGGTCGTGCTGTAGATTGGGATCGGGTCGTGCTGTAGATTGGGATCGGGTCGTGCTGTAGATTGGGATTGGGTCGTGCTGTAGATTGAGATCGAGTCGTGCTGTAGATTGAGATCGGGTCGTGCGGTAGATTGGGATCGGGTCGTGCTGTAGATTGAGATCGGGTCGTGCTGTAGATTGAGATCGGGTCGTGCTGTAGATTGAGATCGGGTCGTGCTGTAGATTGGGATCGGGTCGTGCTGTAGATTGGGATCGGGTCGTGCTGTAGATTGGGATCGGGTCGTGCTGTAGATTGGGATCGGGTCGTGCTGTAGATTGAGATCGGGTCGTGCTGTAGATTGAGATCGGGTCGAGCTGTAGATTGAGATCGGGTCGTGCTGTAGATTGGGATCGGGTCGTGCTGTAGATTGAGATTGGGTCGTGCTGTAGATTGAGATCGGTTCGAGCTGTAGATTGAGATCGGTTCGTGCTGTAGATTGGGATCGGGTCGTGCTGTAGATTGAGATCGGGTCGTGCGGTAGATTGGGATCGGGTCGTGCTGTAGATTGAGATCGGGTCGTGCGGTAGATTGGGATCGGGTCGTGCTGTAGATTGAGATCGGGTCCTGCTGTAGATTGGGATCGGGTCGTGCTGTAGATTGGGATCGGGTCGTGCTGTAGATTGAGATCGGGTCGTGCTGTAGATTGGGATCGGGTCGTGCTGTAGATTGAGATCGGGTCGTGCTGTAGATTGGGATCGGGTCGTGCTGTAGATTGGGATCGGGTCGAGCTGTAGATTGGGATCGGGTCGTGCTGTAGATTGGGATCGGGTCGTGCTGTAGATTGAGATCGAGTCGTGCTGTAGATTGAGATCGGGTCGTGCTGTAGATTGGGATCGGGTCGTGCTGTAGATTGAGATCGAGTCGTGCTGTTGATTGAGATCGGGTCGTGCTGTAGATTGAGATCGGGTCGTGCTGTAGATTGGGATCGGGTCGTGCTGTAGATTGGGATCGGGTCGTGCTGTAGATTGAGATCGGGTCGTGCTGTAGATTGAGATCGGGTCGTGCTGTACATTGAGATCGGGTCGTGCTGTAGATTGGGATCGGGTCGTGCTGTAGATTGGGATCAGGTCGTGCTGTAGATTGGGATCGGGTCGTGCTGTAGATTGGGATCGGGTCAAGCTGTAGATTGGGATCGGGTCGTGCAGTAGATTGGGATTGAGATCGGGTCATGCTGTAGATTGGGATCGGGTCGTGCTGTAGATTGAGATCGGGTCGTGCAGTAGATTGAGATCGGGTCGTGCTGTAGATTGGGATCGGGTCGTGCTGTAGATTGAGATCGGGTCATGCTGTAGATTGGGATCGGGTCGTGCGGTAGATTGAGATCGAGTCGTGCTGTAGATTGGGATTGGGTCTTGCTGTAGATTGAGATCGGGTCGTGCAGTAGATTGAGATCGGGTCGTGCTGTAGATTGGGATCGGGTCGTGCTGTAGATTGAGATCTGGTCGTGCAGTAGATTGGGATCGGGTCGTGCGGTAGATTGGGATCGGGTCGTGCTGTAGATTGGGATCGAGTCGTGCTGTAGATTGGGATCGGGTCGTGCTGTAGATTGAGATCGGGTCGTGCTGTAGATTGGGATCGGGTCGTGCTGTAGATTGGGATCGGGTCGTGCTGTAGATTGGGATCGGGTCGTGCTGTAGATTGAGATCGGGTCGTGCGGTAGATTGGGATCGGGTCGTGCTGTAGATTGAGATCGGGTCGTGCTGTAGATTGAGATCGGGTCGTGCTGTAGATTGAGATCGGGTCGTGCTGTAGATTGAGATCGGGTCGTGCTGTAGATTGAGATCGGGTCGTGCTGTAGATTGGGATCGGGTCGTGCTGTAGATTGAGATCGGGTCGTGCGGTAGATTGGGATCGGGTCGTGCGGTAGATTGGGATCGGGTCGTGCTGTAGATTGGGATCGAGTCGTGCTGTTGATTGGGATCGGGTCGTGCTGTAGATTGAGATCGGGTCGTGCTGTAGATTGGGATCGGGTCGTGCTGTAGATTGGGATCGGGTCGTGCTGTAGATTGGGATCGGGTCGTGCTGTAGATTGAGATCGGGTCATGCTGTAGATTGAGATCGGGTCGTGCTGTAGATTGAGATCGGGTCGTGCTGTAGATTGAGATCGGGTCGTGCTGTAGATTGGGATCGGGTCGTGCTGTAGATTGGGATCGGGTCGTGCGGTAGATTGGGATCGGGTCGTGCTGTAGATTGGGATCGGGTCATGCTGTAGATTGAGATCGGGTCGTGCTGTAGATTGGGATCGGGTCGTGCGGTAGATTGAGATCGGGTCGTGCGGTAGATTGAGATCGGGTCGTGCGGTAGATTGAGATCGGGTCATGCTGTAGATTGAGATCGGGTCGTGCTGTAGATTGAGATCGGGTCGTGCTGTAGATTGAGATCGGGTCGTGCTGTAGATTGAGATCGGGTCGTGCTGTAGATTGGGATCGGGTCGTGCGGTAGATTGAGATCGAGTCGTGCTGTAGATTGAGATCGGGTCGTGCTGTAGATTGAGATCGGGTCGTGCTGTAGATTGAGATTGGGTCGTGCTGTAGATTGAGATCGGGTCGTGCTGTAGATTGAGATCGGGTCGTGCTGTAGATTGGGATCGGGTCGTGCTGTAGATTGAGATCGGGTCGTGCTGTAGATTGGGATCGGGTCATGCGGTAGATTGGGATCGGGTCGTGCTGTAGATTGAGATCGGGTCGTGCTGTAGATTGAGATCGGGTCGTGCTGTAGATTGAGATCGGGTCGTGCTGTAGATTGAGATTGGGTCGTGCTGTAGATTGAGATCGGGTCCTGCGGTAGATTGAGATCGGGTCATGCGGTAGATTGGGATCGGGTCGTGCTGTAGTTTGGGATCGGGTCGTGCTGTAGATTGGGATCGGGTCGTGCTGTAGATTGGGATCGGGTCGTGCTGTAGATTGGGATCGGGTCGTGCTGTAGATTGAGATCGGGTCGTGCTGTAGATTGAGATCGGGTCGTGCTGTAGATTGGGATCGGGTCGTGCTGTAGATTGGGATCGGGTCGTGCTGTAGATTGGGATCGGGTCGTGCTGTAGATTGGGATCGGGTCGTGCTGTAGATTGGGATCGGGTCGTGCTGTAGATTGAGATCGGGTCGTGCTGTAGATTGGGATCGGGTCGTGCTGTAGATTGAGATCGGGTCGTGCTGTAGATTGAGATCGGGTCGTGCTGTAGATTGAGATCGGGTCGTGCTGTAGATTGAGATCGGGTCGTGCTGTAGATTGGGATCGGGTCGTGCTGTAGATTGAGATCGGGTCGTGCGGTAGATTGGGATCGGGTCGTGCGGTAGATTGGGATCGGGTCGTGCTGTAGATTGGGATCGAGTCGTGCTGTTGATTGGGATCGGGTCGTGCTGTAGATTGAGATCGGGTCGTGCTGTAGATTGGGATCGGGTCGTGCTGTAGATTGGGATCGGGTCGTGCTGTAGATTGGGATCGGGTCGTGCTGTAGATTGAGATCGGGTCGTGCTGTAGATTGAGATCGGGTCGTGCTGTAGATTGAGATCGGGTCGTGCTGTAGATTGAGATCGGGTCGTGCTGTAGATTGAGATCGGGTCGTGCTGTAGATTGTGATCGGGTCGTGCTGTAGATTGGGATCGGGTCCTGCTGTAGATTGGGATCGGGTCGTGCGGTAGATTGGGATCGGGTCGTGCTGTAGATTGGGATCGGGTCATGCTGTAGATTGAGATCGGGTCGTGCTGTAGATTGGGATCGGGTCGTGCGGTAGATTGGGATCGGGTCGTGCTGTAGATTGGGATCGGGTCATGCTGTAGATTGAGATCGGGTCATGCTGTAGATTGGGATCGGGTCGTGCGGTAGATTGAGATCGGGTCGTGCGGTAGATTGAGATCGGGTCGTGCGGTAGATTGAGATCGGGTCGTGCTGTAGATTGAGATCGGGTCGTGCTGTAGATTGAGATCGGGACGTGCTGTAGATTGAGATCGGGTCGTGCTGTAGATTGAGATCGGGTCGTGCTGTAGATTGAGATCGGGTCGTGCTGTAGATTGGGATCGGGTCGTGCGGTAGATTGAGATCGAGTCGTGCTGTAGATTGGGATCGGGTCGTGCTGTAGATTGAGATCGGGTCGTGCTGTAGATTGAGATCGGGTCGTGCTGTAGATTGAGATCGGGTCCTGCGGTAGATTGAGATCGGGTCATGTGGTAGATTGGGATCGGGTCGTGCTGTAGATTGGGATCGGGTCGTGCTGTAGATTGGGATCGGGTCGTGCTGTAGATTGGGATCGGGTCGTGCTGTAGATTGGGATCGGGTCGTGCTGTAGATTGAGATCGGGTCGTGCTGTAGATTGAGATCGGGTCGTGCTGTAGATTGGGATCGGGTCGTGCTGTAGATTGGGATCGGGTCGTGCTGTAGATTGGGATCGGGTCGTGCTGTAGATTGGGATCGGGTCGTGCTGTAGATTGGGATCGGGTCGTGCTGTAGATTGAGATCGGGTCGTGCTGTAGATTGAGATCGGGTCGTGCAGTAGATTGGGATCGGGTCGTGCGGTAGATTGGGATCGGGTCGTGCTGTAGATTGGGATCGAGTCGTGCTGTAGATTGGGATCGGGTCGTGCTGTAGATTGAGATCGGGTCGTGCTGTAGATTGGGATCGGGTCGTGCTGTAGATTGGGATCGGGTCGTGCTGTAGATTGGGATCGGGTCGTGCTGTAGATTGAGATCGGGTCGTGCGGTAGATTGGGATCGGGTCGTGCTGTAGATTGAGATCGGGTCGTGCTGTAGATTGAGATCGGGTCGTGCTGTAGATTGAGATCGGGTCGTGCTGTAGATTGAGATCGGGTCGTGCTGTAGATTGAGATCGGGTCGTGCTGTAGATTGGGATCGGGTCGTGCTGTAGATTGAGATCGGGTCGTGCGGTAGATTGGGATCGGGTCGTGCGGTAGATTGGGATCGGGACGTGCTGTAGATTGGGATCGAGTCGTGCTGTTGATTGGGATCGGGTCGTGCTGTAGATTGAGATCGGGTCGTGCTGTAGATTGGGATCGGGTCGTGCTGTAGATTGGGATCGGGTCGTGCTGTAGATTGGGATCGGGTCGTGCTGTAGATTGAGATCGGGTCGTGCTGTAGATTGAGATCGGGTCGTGCTGTAGATTGAGATCGGGTCGTGCTGTAGATTGAGATCGGGTCGTGCTGTAGATTGGGATCGGGTCATGCTGTAGATTGGGATCGGGTCGTGCGGTAGATTGGGATCGGGTCGTGCTGTAGATTGGGATCGGGTCATGCTGTAGATTGAGATCGGGTCGTGCTGTAGATTGGGATCGGGTCGTGCGGTAGATTGAGATCGGGTCGTGCGGTAGATTGAGATCGGGTCGTGCGGTAGATTGAGATCGGGTCGTGCTGTAGATTGAGATCGGGTCGTGCTGTAGATTGAGATCGGGTCGTGCTGTAGATTGAGATCGGGTCGTGCTGTAGATTGAGATCGGGTCGTGCTGTAGATTGAGATCGGGTCGTGCTGTAGATTGGGATCGGGTCGTGCGGTAGATTGAGATCGAGTCGTGCTGTAGATTGAGATCGGGTCATGCTGTAGATTGAGATCGGGTCGTGCTGTAGATTGAGATCGGGTCGTGCTGTAGATTGAGATCGGGTCGTGCTGTAGATTGGGATCGGGTCCTGCGGTAGATTGGGATCGGGTCGTGCTGTAGATTGAGATCGGGTCGTGCTGTAGATTGAGATCGGGTCGTGCTGTAGATTGAGATCGGGTCGTGCTGTAGATTGAGATCGGGTCGTGCTGTAGATTGAGATCGGGTCCTGCGGTAGATTGAGATCGGGTCATGCGGTAGATTGGGATCGGGTCGTGCTGTAGATTGGGATCGGGTCGTGCTGTAGATTGGGATCGGGTCGTGCTGTAGATTGGGATCGGGTCGTGCTGTAGATTGGGATCGGGTCGTGCTGTAGATTGAGATCGGGTCGTGCTGTAGATTGAGATCGGGTCGTGCTGTAGATTGGGATCGGGTCGTGCTGTAGATTGGGATCGGGTCGTGCTGTAGATTGGGTTCGGGTCGTGCTGTAGATTGGGATCGGGTCGTGCTGTAGATTGGGATCGGGTCGTGCTGTAGATTGAGATCGGGTCGTGCTGTAGATTGGGATCGGGTCGTGCTGTAGATTGAGATCGGGTCGTGCTGTAGATTGAGATCGGGTCGTGCTGTAGATTGAGATCGGGTCGTGCTGTAGATTGAGATCGGGTCGTGCTGTAGATTGGGATCGGGTCGTGCTGTAGATTGAGATCGGGTCGTGCGGTAGATTGGGATCGGGTCGTGCGGTAGATTGGGATCGGGTCGTGCTGTAGATTGGGATCGAGTCGTGCTGTTGATTGGGATCGGGTCGTGCTGTAGATTGAGATCGGGTCGTGCTGTAGATTGGGATCGGGTCGTGCTGTAGATTGGGATCGGGTCGTGCTGTAGATTGGGATCGGGTCGTGCTGTAGATTGAGATCGGGTCGTGCTGTAGATTGAGATCGGGTCGTGCTGTAGATTGAGATCGGGTCGTGCTGTAGATTGAGATCGGGTCGTGCTGTAGATTGAGATCGGGTCGTGCTGTAGATTGAGATCGGGTCGTGCTGTAGATTGGGATCGGGTCCTGCTGTAGATTGGGATCGGGTCGTGCGGTAGATTGGGATCGGGTCGTGCTGTAGATTGGGATCGGGTCATGCTGTAGATTGAGATCGGGTCGTGCTGTAGATTGGGATCGGGTCGTGCGGTAGATTGAGCTCGGGTCGTGCGGTAGATTGAGATCGGGTCGTGCGGTAGATTGAGATCGGGTCGTGCTGTAGATTGAGATCGGGTCGTGCTGTAGATTGAGATCGGGTCGTGCTGTAGATTGAGATCGGGTCGTGCTGTAGATTGAGATCGGGTCGTGCTGTAGATTGAGATCGGGTCGTGCTGTAGATTGAGATCCGGTCGTGCTGTAGATTGAGATCGGGTCGTGCTGTAGATTGAGATCGGGTCGTGCTGTAGATTGGGATCGGGTCATGCGGTAGATTGGGATCGGGTCGTGCTGTAGATTGAGATCGGGTCGTGCTGTAGATTGAGATCGGGTCGTGCTGTAGATTGAGATCGGGTCGTGCTGTAGATTGAGATTGGGTCGTGCTGTAGATTGAGATCGGGTCCTGCGGTAGATTGAGATCGGGTCATGCGGTAGATTGGGATCGGGTCATGCTGTAGATTGGGATCGGGTCGTGCTGTAGATTGGGATCGGGTCGTGCTGTAGATTGGGATCGGGTCGTGCTGTAGATTGGGATCGGGTCGTGCTGTAGATTGAGATCGGGTCGTGCTGTAGATTGAGATCGGGTCGTGCTGTAGATTGGGATCGGGTCGTGCTGTAGATTGGGATCGGGTCGTGCTGTAGATTGGGATCGGGTCGTGCTGTAGATTGGGATCGGGTCGTGCTGTAGATTGGGATCGGGTCGTGCTGTAGATTGAGATCGGGTCGTGCTGTAGATTGGGATCGGGTCGTGCTGTAGATTGAGATCGGGTCGTGCTGTAGATTGAGATCGGGTCGTGCTGTAGATTGAGATCGGGTCGTGCTGTAGATTGAGATCGGGTCGTGCTGTAGATTGGGATCGGGTCGTGCTGTAGATTGAGATCGGGTCGTGCGGTAGATTGGGATCGGGTCGTGCGGTAGATTGGGATCGGGTCGTGCTGTAGATTGGGATCGAGTCGTGCTGTTGATTGGGATCGGGTCGTGCTGTAGATTGAGATCGGGTCGTGCTGTAGATTGGGATCGGATCGTGCTGTAGATTGGGATCGGGTCGTGCTGTAGATTGGGATCGGGTCCTGCTGTAGATTGGGATCGGGTCGTGCTGTAGATTGAGATCGGGTCGTGCTGTAGATTGGGATCGGGTCCTGCTGTAGATTGGGATCGGGTCGTGCGGTAGATTGGGATCGGGTCGTGCTGTAGATTGGGATCGGGTCATGCTGTAGATTGAGATCGGGTCGTGCTGTAGATTGGGATCGGGTCGTGCGGTAGATTGAGATCGGGTCGTGCGGTAGATTGAGATCGGGTCGTGCGGTAGATTGAGATCGGGTCGTGCTGTAGATTGAGATCGGGTCGTGCTGTAGATTGAGATCGGGTCGTGCTGTAGATTGGGATCGGGTCGTGCTGTAGATTGAGATCGGGTCGTGCAGTAGATTGGGATCGGGTCGTGCTGTAGATTGGGATCGGGTCGTGCTGTAGATTGGGATCGGGTCGTGCTGTAGATTGGGATCGGGTCGTGCTGTAGATTGAGATCGGGTCGTGCGGTAGATTGGGATCGGGTCGTGCGGTAGATTGGGATCGGGTCGTGCTGTAGATTGGGATCGGGTCGTGCAGTAGATTGGGATCGGGTCGTGCTGTAGATTGAGATCGGGTCGTGCGGTAGATTGGGATCGGGTCGTGCGGTAGATTGGGATCGGGTCGTGCTGTAGATTGGGATCGGGTCGAGCTGTAGATTGGGATCGGATCGTGCTGCAGATTGGGATCGGGTCGTGCGGTAGATTGGGATCGGGTCGTGCTGTAGATTGGGATCGGGCGTGCTGTAGATTGAGATCGGGTCGTGCTGTAGATTGGGATCGGGTCGTGCTGTAGATTGAGATCGGGTCGTGCTGTAGATTGAGATCGGGTCGTGCTGTAGATTGGGATCGAGTCGTGCGGTAGATTGGGATCGGGTCGTGCTGTAGATTGAGATCGGGTCGTGCTGTAGATTGGGATCGGGTCGTGCTGTAGATTGAGATCGGGTCGTGCTGTAGATTGGGATCGGGTCGTGCTGTAGATTGAGATCGGGTCGTGCTGTAGATTGAGATCGGGTCGTGCTGTAGATTGGGATCTGGTCGTGCTGTAGATTGGGATCGGGTCGTGCTGTAGATTGGGATCGGGTCGTGCGGTAGATTGAGATCGGGTCGTGCGGTAGATTGGGATCGGGTCGTGCGGTAGATTGAGATCGGGTCGTGCTGTAGATTGAGATCGGGTCGTGCTGTAGATTGGGATCGGGTCGTGCGGTAGATTGGGATCGGGTCGTGCTGTAGATTGAGATCCAGTCGTGCTGTAGATTGGGATCGGGTCGTGCTGTAGATTGGGATCGGGTCGTGTGGTAGATTGAGATAGGGTCGTGCTGTAGATTGGGATCGGGTCGTGCTGTAGATTGAGATCGGGTCGTGCTGTAGATTGAGATCGGGTCGTGCTGTAGATTGGGATCGGGTCGTGCTGTAGATTGAGATCGGGTCGTGCTGTAGATTGAGATCGGGTCGTGCTGTAGATTGGGATCGAGTCGTGCTGTTGATTGGGATCGGGTCGTGCTGTAGATTGAGATCGGGTCGTGCTGTAGATTGGGATCGGGTCGTGCTGTAGATTGGGATCGGGTCGTGCTGTAGATTGGGATCGGGTCCTGCTGTAGATTGGGATCGGGTCGTGCTGTAGATTGAGATCGGGTCGTGCTGTAGATTGGGATCGGGTCCTGCTGTAGATTGGGATCGGGTCGTGCGGTAGATTGGGATCGGGTCGTGCTGTAGATTGGGATCGGGTCATGCTGTAGATTGAGATCGGGTCGTGCTGTAGATTGGGATCGGGTCGTGCGGTAGATTGAGATCGGGTCGTGCGTTAGATTGAGATCGGGTCGTGCGGTAGATTGAGATCGGGTCGTGCTGTAGATTGAGATCGGGTCGTGCTGTAGATTGAGATCGGGTCGTGCTGTAGATTGAGATCGGGTCGTGCTGTAGATTGAGATCGGGTCGTGCTGTAGATTGAGATCGGGTCGTGCTGTAGATTGGGATCGGGTCGTGCGGTAGATTGAGATCGAGTCGTGCTGTAGATTGGGATCGGGTCCTGCGGTAGATTGAGATCGGGTCATGCGGTAGATTGGGATCGGGTCGTGCTGTAGATTGGGATCGGGTCGTGCTGTAGATTGGGATCGGGTCGTGCTGTAGATTGGGATCGGGTCGTGCTGTAGATTGGGATCGGGTCGTGCTGTAGATTGAGATCGGGTCGTGCTGTAGATTGAGATCGGGTCGTGCTGTAGATTGGGATCGGGTCGTGCTGTAGATTGGGATCGGGTCGTGCTGTAGATTGGGATCGGGTCGTGCTGTAGATTGGGATCGGGTCGTGCTGTAGATTGGGATCGGGTCGTGCTGTAGATTGAGATCGGGTCGTGCTGTAGATTGGGATCGGGTCGTGCTGTAGATTGAGATCGGGTCGTGCTGTAGATTGAGATCGGGTCGTGCTGTAGATTGAGATCGGGTCGTGCTGTAGATTGGGATCGGGTCGTGCTGTAGATTGGGATCGGGTCGTGCTGTAGATTGGGATCGGGTCGTGCTGTAGATTGAGATCGGGTCGTGCAGTAGATTGGGATCGGGTCGTGCTGTAGATTGGGATCGGGTCGTGCTGTAGATTGGGATCGGGTCGTGCTGTAGATTGGGATCGGGTCGTGCTGTAGATTGAGATCGGGTCGTGCGGTAGATTGGGATCGGGTCGTGCGGTAGATTGGGATCGGGTCGTGCTGTAGATTGGGATCGGGTCGTGCAGTAGATTGGGATCGGGTCGTGCTGTAGATTGAGATCGGGTCGTGCGGTAGATTGGGATCGGGTCGTGCGGTAGATTGGGATCGGGTCGTGCTGTAGATTGGGATCGGGTCGAGCTGTAGATTGGGATCGGATCGTGCTGCAGATTGGGATCGGGTCGTGCGGTAGATTGGGATCGGGTCGTGCTGTAGATTGGGATCGGGTCGTGCTGTAGATTGAGATCGGGTCGTGCTGTAGATTGGGATCGGGTCGTGCTGTAGATTGAGATCGGGTCGTGCTGTAGATTGAGATCGGGTCGTGCTGTAGATTGGGATCGAGTCGTGCGGTAGATTGGGATCGGGTCGTGCTGTAGATTGAGATCGGGTCGTGCTGTAGATTGGGATCGGGTCGTGCTGTAGATTGAGATCGGGTCGTGCTGTAGATTGGGATCGGGTCGTGCTGTAGATTGAGATCGGGTCGTGCTGTAGATTGAGATCGGGTCGTGCTGTAGATTGGGATCTGGTCGTGCTGTAGATTGGGATCGGGTCGTGCTGTAGATTGGGATCGGGTCGTGCGGTAGATTGAGATCGGGTCGTGCGGTAGATTGGGATCGGGTCGTGCGGTAGATTGAGATCGGGTCGTGCTGTAGATTGAGATCGGGTCGTGCTGTAGATTGGGATCGGGTCGTGCGGTAGATTGGGATCGGGTCGTGCTGTAGATTGAGATCCAGTCGTGCTGTAGATTGGGATCGGGTCGTGCTGTAGATTGGGATCGGGTCGTGCTGTAGATTGAGATCGGGTTGGCTGTAGATTGGGATCGAGTCGTGCTGTAGATTGGGATCGGGTCGTGCTGTAGATTGAGATCGGGTCGTGCGGTAGATTGAGATCGGGTCGTGCGGTAGATTGGGATCGAGTCGTGCTGTAGATTGAGATCGGGTCGTGCTGTATATTGGGATCGAGTCGTGCGGTAGATTGGGATCGGGTCGTGCTGTAGATTGAGATCGGGTCGTGCGGTAGATTGAGATCGGGTCGTGCTGTAGATTGGGATCGGGTCGTGCTGTAGATTGGGATCGGGTCGTGCTGTAGATTGGGATCGGGTCGTGCTGTAGATTGAGATCGGGTCGTGCTGTCGATTGGGATCGGGTCGTTCTGTAGATTGGGATCGGGTCGTGCGGTAGATTGAGATCGGGTCGTGCTGTAGATTGAGATCGGGTCGTGCGGTAGATTGGGATCGGGTCGTGTGGTAGATTGAGATCGGGTCGTGCTGTAGATTGGGATCGGGTCGTGCTGTAGATTGAGATCGGGTCGTGCTGTAGATTGAGATCGGGTCGTGCTGTAGATTGGGATCGGGTCGTGCTGTAGATTGAGATCGGGTCGTGCTGTAGATTGAGATCGGGTCGTGCTGTAGATTGGGATCGGGTCGTGCTGTAGATTGAGATCGGGTCGTGCTTTAGATTGAGATCGGGTCGTGCGGTAGATTGGGATCGGGTCATGCGGTAGATTGAGATCGGGTCGTGCTGTAGATTGGGATCGGGTCGTGTGGTAGATTGAGATCGGGTCGTGCAGTAGATTGGGATCGGGTCGTGTGGTAGATTGAGATCGGGTCGTGCTGTAGATTGAGATCGGGTCGTGCTGTAGATTGGGATCGGGTCGTGCGGTAGATTGAGATCGAGTCGTGCTGTAGATTGGGATCGGGTCGTGCTGTAGATTGGGATCGGGTCGTGCTGTAGATTGGGATCGGGTCGTGCTGTAGATTGGGATCGGGTCGTGCTGTAGATTGAGATCGGGTCGTGCTGTAGATTGAGATTGGGTCGTGCTGTAGATTGAGATCGGGTCGTGCTGTAGATTGGGATCGGGTCATGCGGTAGATTGGGATCGGGTCGTGCTGTAGATTGAGATCGGGTCGTGCTGTAGATTGAGATTGGGTCGTGCTGTAGATTGAGATCGGGTCCTGCGGTAGATTGAGATCGGGTCATGCGGTAGATTGGGATCGGGTCGTGCTGTAGATTGGGATCGGGTCGTGCTGTAGATTGGGATCGGGTCGTGCTGTAGATTGGGATCGGGTCGTGCTGTAGATTGGGATCGGGTCGTGCTGTAGATTGAGATCGGGTCGTGCTGTAGATTGAGATCGGGTCGTGCTGTAGATTGGGATCGGGTCGTGCTGTAGATTGGGATCGGGTCGTGCTGTAGATTGGGATCGGGTCGTGCTGTAGATTGGGATCGGGTCGTGCTGTAGATTGGGATCGGGTCGTGCTGTAGATTGAGATCGGGTCGTGCTGTAGATTGGGATCGGGTCGTGCTGTAGATTGAGATCGGGTCGTGCTGTAGATTGAGATCGGGTCGTGCTGTAGATTGAGATCGGGTCGTGCTGTAGATTGGGATCGGGTCGTGCTGTAGATTGTGATCGGGTCGTGCTGTAGATTGGGATCGGGTCGTGCTGTAGATTGAGATCGGGTCGTGCAGTAGATTGGGATCGGGTCGTGCTGTAGATTGGGATCGGGTCGTGCTGTAGATTGGGATCGGGTCGTGCTGTAGATTGGGATCGGGTCGTGCTGTAGATTGAGATCGGGTCGTGCGGTAGATTGGGATCGGGTCGTGCGGTAGATTGGGATCGGGTCGTGCTGTAGATTGGGATCGGGTCGTGCAGTAGATTGAGATCGGGTCGTGCGGTAGATTGGGATCGAGTCGTGCGGTAGATTGAGATCGGGTCGTGCAGTAGATTGAGATCGGGTCGTGCAGTAGATTGGGATCGGGTCGTGCGGTAGATTGGGATCGGGTCGTGCTGTAGATTGGGATCCGGTCGTGCTGTAGATTGGGATCGGGTCGTGCTGTAGATTGGGATCGGGTCGTGCTGTCGATTGGGATCGGGTCGTGCTGTAGATTGGGATCGGGTCGTGCTGTAGATTGGGATCGGGTCATGCTGTAGATTCAGATCGGGTCGTGCTGTAGATTGGGATCGGGTCATGCTGTAGATTGAGATCGGGTCGTGCGGTAGATTGGGATCGGGTCGTGCTGTAGATTGGGATTGGGTCGTGCTGTAGATTGAGATCGGGTCGTGCTGTAGATTGAGATCGGGTCGTGCGGTAGATTGGGATCGGATCGTGCAGTAGATTGAGATCGGGTCATGCAGTAGATTGGGATCGGGTCATGCTGTAGATTGGGATCGGGTCCTGCAGTCGATTGGGATCGGGTCATGCGGTAGATTGAGATCGGGTCATGCTGTTGATTGGGATCGGGTCGTGTGGTAGATTGGGATCGGGTCGTGTGGTAGATTAGGATCGGGTCGTGCAGTAGATTGAGATCGGGTCGTGCAGTCGATTGGGATCGGGTCGTGCTGTAGATTGGGATCGGGTCGTGTGGTAGATTGAGATCGGGTCGTGCTGTAGATTGAGATCGGGTCGTGCGGTAGATTGGGATCGGGTCGTGCGGTAGATTGGGATCGGGTCGTGCTGTAGATTGGGATCGGGTCGTGCTGTTGATTGGGATCGGGTCATGCTGTAGATTGAGATTGGGTCGTGCTGTAGATTGGGATTGGGTCGTGCTGTAGATTGGGATTGGGTCTTGCGGTAGATTGAGATCGGGTGGTGCGGTAGATTGAGATCGGGTCGTGCAGTCGATTGGGATCGGGTCGTGCTGTAGATTGGGATCGGGTCGTGCGGTAGATTGGGATCGGGTCGTGCTGTAGATTGAGATCGGGTCGTGCGCAGAGATCTCGGAGGGTTGTGGGACTGGAGGAGGTTACAGAGATCGGGAGGTGGGGGGGCGAGACCATGGAGGGATTTGAAAACAACGATGAGAATTTTTAATTAATTAATAGAAAACGTTAGTGGGAGTGGTATATAGACTGCCAAACAGTAATGCTGAGGTTGGGGATGGCATTAAACGGGAAATTAGAGACGCGTGCAATAAGGGCACAGCAGTTATCATGGGTGACTTTAATCTACATATAGATTGAGCAAACCAAATTAGTAACAATACTGTGGAGGAGGAATTCCTGGAGTGTATACGGGATGGTTTTCTGGACCAATATGTCGAGGAACCAACTAGAGATCAGGCCATCTTAGACTGGGTATTATGTAATGAGAAAGGATTAATTAGCAATCTTGTTGTACAAGGCCGCTTGGGGCAGAGCAATCATAATATGATAGAATTCTTCATTAAGATGGAGAGTGAAGTCGTTGACTCAGAGACTAGGGTCCTGAATTTAAATAAAGGAAACTACGATGGTATGAGGCGTGAGTTGGGTAGGATTGATTGGGGAATGTCATTCAAAGGGTTGATGGTGGATAGGCAATGGCAAACATTCAAAGACCACAAGGATGAACTACAGAATTTGTTCATCCCAGTTTGGCATAAAAATAAAACAAAAAAGGTGACTCAACCGTGGCTAACAAGGGAAATTAGGGACAGCATAAGATCCAAGGAGAGGACATATAAATTGGCCAGAAAAAGCAGTGAACCTGAGGATTTGGAACAGTTTAGGGTTCAACAAAGGAGGACAAAGGGATTAATTAAGAAGGGGAAAATAGAGTATGAGAGTAAGCTTTCAGGGAACATAAAAACTGACTGTAAAAGCTTTTATAGATATGTGAAGAGAAAAAGATTGGTGAAGTCAAGCGTAGGTCCCTTGCAGTCAGAATCAGGGGAATTTATAATGGGGAACAAAGAAATGGCAGACCAATTAAATACATATTTTGGTTCTGTCTTCACAAAGGAGGACACAAATAACCTCCCAGAGATGTTGGGGAACATAGGGTCTGATGAAAGGGAGGAACAGAAAGAAATCAGTATTTGTAGGGAAATGGTGTTAGGGAAATTGACGGGATTGAAGGCCGATAAATCCCCAGGGCCTGATAATCTACATCCTAGGGTACTTAAGGAAGTGGCCCTTGAAATAGTAGATGCACTGCTGATCATCCTCCAACATTCGTTGGAATCTGGAACAGTTCCCATGGATTGGAGGGTAGCTAATGTTACCCCACTATTCAAAAAAGGTGGTAGAGAGAAAACGGGGAATTACAGACCAGTAAGCCTAACATTGGTAGTGGGGAAAATGCTAGAGTCCATTATAAAAGATGTAATAGCAGAGCACTTGGAAAACAGTGACAGGATCGGACAAAGCCAACATGGATTTACAAAAGGTAACTCGTGGTTGACTAATCTACTGGAATTTTTTGAGGATGTAACTGGTAAAATAGATAAGGGAGAACCAGTGGATGTGGTGTATTTGGACTTTCAAAAGGCTTTCGATAAGGTCCTGCATAAGAGATTAGCGTGTAAAGTTAAGGCACATGGGATTGGGGGCAAGTTATTGACTTGGATAGAGAACTGGTTGGCAGACAGAAAGCAAAGAGTTGGAATAAACTGGTCTTTTTCCGAGTGGCAGGCAGTGACTAGTGGGGTACCGCAGGGATCAGTCCTTGGACCCCAGCTATTCACAATATATATTAATGATCTAGACGAGGGAGCTAGATGTAGTATCTCCAAGTTTGCAGACGACACAAAGCTGGGTGGGCGTGTGTGCTGTGAGGAGGATGCCGAGAAACTCCAGTATGATTTGGACAGGTTGGGTGATTGGGCAGAAGCATGGCAGATGCAATATAACGTGGATAAATGCGAGGTTATCCACTTTGGTGTAAAAAACAGGAAGGCAGATTATTATCTGAATGGCAATAGATTAGGAGAAAGGGAAGTGCAACGAGACCTGGGTGTCCTTGTGCACCAGTCGCTGAAGGTAAGCATGCAAGTGCAGCAGGAGGTTAAGAAGGCAAATGGTATGTTGGCCTTCGTAGCGAGTGGGTTTGAGTACAGGAACAAGGATGTCTTGCTGCAGTTGTACAGGGCCTTGGTGAGACCACACCTTGAGTATTGTGTGCAGTTTTGGTCGCCTTATCTGAGGAAGGATGTTCTTGCCATGGAGGGAGTGCAGCGAAGATTCACCAGACTGATACCTGGGATGGCAGGAATGACGTATGAGGAGAGAGTGGGTCGATTGGGCTTATACTCGCTGGAGTTTAGAAGATTGAGAGGGGATCTCATTGAAACTTATAAAATTCTAACAGGACTGGACAGACTGGATGCAGGAAGGATGTTCCTGATGGCGGGGAGTCCAGAACCAGGTGTCACAGTCTAAGGATAAGGGGTAGGCCTTTTAGGACAGAAATGAGGAGGAATTTCTTCACCCAGAGAGTGGTGAACCTGTGGAATTCTCTACCGCAGAGGGCGGTGGAGGCCAATTCATTAAATATATTCAAGAAGGAGTTGGGTATATTTCTTAAGGCTAAAGGGATCAAGGGATATGGGGAGAAGGCAGGGACAGGGTACTGAATTTGGATGATCAGCCATGATCTCATTGAATGGCAGAGCAAGCTCAAGAGGCCGAATGGCCTACTCCTGCTCCTATCTTCTATGTTTCTATGTAACGTCCTCAGGGGAGGGAATGTGCTCATCCAACCCAGTCTGGCTGAATGCAACCGTTGGGTTTTTTCGACAGTCCCACAGCGATATGGTCACTTTTACTGAGACCAGAACTTTATTTCCAGGTTTTTTTTTTAAACTGAATTCAAATTCGCCGACTGCCCTGGTGGGATTTGGACTCACATTCGCTGGATTACTTAGATTAGGTCTAATGAGTCACTAATCCAGGATTATAACCAGTACACCACAATAGCACAGGAACAGCAGACTCCCGGTGCCCAACCTCACTACACCTGGACAAGGTCTGCATGCAGGAACAGTCCCGGTTACAGAAACTGGCGTGTCTCTCTCCTGCTCCCTGTAATATCCCGATGATTGATTTAATATCCCCAGAAACCTTCATCTGCTGTTTCACAATTTCTCGGAGACAGATCTGAACATCCCTGGGCAAGTCGACTGGCAGCACGGCTCTGATTCACGTGACGGGGAATGCTGTCACGGGAGTCGTTGGCAAGGCTGGCACAAGTCAGGAGTGTGATGGAATACTCCACTTGCCTGGATGAGTGCAGCTGCAACAACACTCAAGAAGCTCGACACCATCCAGGACAAAGCAGTCCGTTTGATTGGCACCCCATCGACCACCTTAAACATTCACTCCCTCCACCACCGGCGCACCGTGGCTGCAGTGTGTACCATCTACAAGATGCACTGCAGCAACTCGCCAAGGCTTCTTCGGCAGCACCTCCCAAACCCGCGACCTCTTCCACCTAGAAGGACAAGGGCAGCAGGCGCATGGGAACACCATCACCTCCAAGTTCCCCTCCAAGTCACACACCATCCTGACTTGGAAATATATCGGCCGATCCTTCATCGTCGCTGGGTCAAAATCCTGGAAGTCCCTCCCTAACAGCACTGTGGGAGCACCTTCACCACACGGACTGCAGCGGTTCAAGAAGGCGGCTCACCACCACCTTTGTAAGATTCTGAAAAGTGTAATAAAACTGCTGCTACCGTGTGGAGATCGAAATTGCCAACGAATTGTAAGATGATAACAGACGGACTCAAAATGTGGGAAATCAGCATGTGTTCTTTGTTTGTGAAGACACAAAATGGCGGAAGTCAGAAGAGGGTCATTTGCCTGGTGGTCGGAATGTGTTCTCTGTTTGAGAGGCCACATGGACAAGAAGGGAGACCATGATTGACAAGGAAGTCCCGCCCCCATACATCACACAGGAACAGGAACATGTCATGCGGAAGTAACTCCAATCAGGGAAGGTTTGGACTAAAACTGGCCTGTCAGAGGGAGGCAGAGTGTAATTTACAATAACCCAGGGACGGGAGTTTTCAAGATTCCGAAGAAGGAACACCGATGGAACCAGGAGAGAAGACAGAAGATAGATCAGGAGGGAGGTCTCCCAGAGATGAGGGAGTATGTATGAAAGTCAGACATAAGCTTAGATGTTGTTAAAAGGGAACTTTTATGTACATTTCAATTGTTAAGGGGGGTACTTTTATGTAAGTTTGAATTAATAAGTTGCAGGCATATTTATTGCCGAGAGTTCTTTGAATTTATTGCCAAAGGTTCTTGTATGCACACTTGAATTTTGAACTATAGTGTGAATAAAGACCAGTTTTATTGATCACATCCTTGTCTGTCATTGTTGAGCTAATTTGTAATTCTCGAGCTCGGAGCAGTAGTACGAGAAAGTGCTACACCTTCTCAAGGGCAGTTAGGGATGGGCAATAAATGCTGGCTTTGCCGGCAACGCCCACATCCCATAATGCGAGGTTATCCACTTCGGTGGCAAAAACAGGGAGGCAGATTATTATCTGAACGGCAATAGATTGGGAAAAGGGGAAGTGCAACGAGACCTGGGTGTCCTTGTGTACCAGTCGCTGAAGGTAAGCATGCAGGTGCAGCAGGTGGTTAAGAAGGCAAATGGTATGTTGGCCTTCATAGCGAGAGGATTCGAGTACAGGAACAAGGATGTCTTGCTGCAGTTGTACAGGGCCTTGGTGATGTAAGGGGTGGTGTGTGTGGTCAGCTTCACCTCTGATTCCTTTGAGCGGTTCGAATCGCTCCCACTCCCTTTTGTTCTAGACTTTGGACTTATTTGGGGGTTGTAATAAACTTGCAACAGACACCTGAGTTAGTCAAAAGAATTCAGATCTTTATTTTGAGACAGGAAAATATACAATACAATAAAACTTATTCTTTAAAAGGGTGGGGAACACTTGGAATAAGTGAGGGAGAATTACAACATACAAAATCCCTTACCCTCCCAACCCCACTACACTAGCTAGGCTGGAATCCAAAGGACCAGGAAATGGTCACCAAAATGACTTTCTTGACAGACTGTAGAGGTTCGCGATTTCAGGGTTCTCCTTAGTTGTGGTGGTTGGGGCCTGTCGCACCCCGGACGTGGTAGAAGACTTCACCTGCGTTGGGTCTTCAGTTTGGGTTTGTCCGCAGATGCGGTTAGTCGCGCTGTTGGATGGATCAGGTGAGTACCCGATTTTCTTTGGTTAGGGCTAGTTTTAGGGTCTTTTGTGGCCAAATCTTACCCATGAGTAAGTCAGACTAGCCTGTAGAGTGGAAACAAGTCTTTGTTTCTCAAGTTTTTCGGCGGTTGGTTTCTTGTTGGTCGCGGTGGCCCAATATTACCTGGTTGGTGGTAATATTAGCGGTTGTTGATTTCTGTAGGCCTTTGGTTGCCGCGACTTTCATTCTCTTTCTGTTTCTTCAAGTCTCCGATGATGATCTCCCTCTTGAACAGGTTGGCTGAACTTGAACTGCTCCGATCTTGAACTGACTCGAACTGGTGATGAACTGGTGATGAACTGACTAACTGAAAAGGCAGAAATAACAACAGAAAATGCTGGAAAAATCCTTCCTGAAGGGTTCGACCCGAAACGTCAACTCAAATTTCTCTCCACGGATGTTGCCTGACCTGCTGAGTTTTTCCAGCATTTTCTGTTGTTATTTCGGATTTCCAACATCTGCAGTATTTTGCTATTGTAACTGAAAAGGCAGGCCTCAATTATACTAATTTGGGGCCTGGCTTATCTGACCACCAAATCTCAGGTTTCTTTGTTAAATTTGGCGGGCTCGTTATTTTTAATAGGTTTTAAAACTTTAACGAGCTTTGGGGATGGCCCATCTAAACTTAATCAGCCTTTAACTCATTTCGAGATTGCCTTGAAACTAGATTAAAAATGCAAAACGTTTGTCAATCTCTTTAATTGGTTTTGGACTGCTGTTTTAATTGTTGTATCCTGTAGGGCTATGTTCTTTCCTTTGTGTTGCTGGGGACATCTCCTGTTTATTCATGTACCTGGCTCTGCGAATTCTTGGTGGGAACAAGTTTCATTGTCATTATGTAAAGCTGGGGTGGCCCAGGACATTCTCAGACTGTCCAATATCCAAACTCGGGGGCGCACCCCTCCTCCCCTGTGTCACAGCCTTTTGCAAACCTGAACATGTCTTTTTAAACCAGCCAAATCTTCCTGGGATTTTTATTTTAAATCTCTTTGGCCCAATAACTCCTTAAAACAGTCCAAAATTTCTTCCTTCCTTACACTTAGGAAAAATGTGTAATTTAACTCTGAATTCTTCTGTTAGGCCCAACCATGCTTTTATCCCTTTTTACAGATTTCTTCTGTGATGTTCCAAAATCATTTTAAAATAAGGCTTTCCTTCTGTTCTGGGGTTGTGCAGAAATTTTCAAACCTTACAGTGAGACCACACCTTGAGTATTGTGTGGAGTTTTGGTCACCTTATCTGAGGAAGAATGTTCTTGCCATGGAGACAGTGCAGCAAAGATTCACCAGACTGATACCTGGGATGGCAGGAATGACGTATGAAGAGAGATTGGGTCGATTGGGCTTATACTCGCTAGAGTTTAGAAGAATGAGAGGGGATCTCATTGAAACTTGTAAAATTCTAACAGGACTAGACAGACTAGATGCTGGAAGGATGTTCCCGATGGCGGGGGAGTCCAGAACCAGGGAGCACAGTCTAAGGATAAGGGGTAAGCCATTTAGGACAGAGATGAGGAGGAATTTCTTCACCCAGAGAGTGGTGAACCTGTGGAATTCTCTACCACAGAAGGCAGTGGAGGCCAATTCATTAAATATATTCAAGAAGGAGTTAGATATATTTCTTAAGGCTAAAGGGATCAAGGGATATGGGGAGAAGGCAGGGACAGGGTCCTGAATTTGGATGATCAGCCATGATCTCATTGAATGGAACAGGCTCGAGGGGCCGAATGGCCTACTCCTGCTCCTATCTTCTATGTTTCTATGTTTCAAAGGAACTATTAATGAATATTTTTTTAATGTGGGGTTGATTTTCTTTAATAATTCCACGTGACTTTCCTCCCCTATCCTGATGTTTTATGAGAATCTCCCTCGTGGCAGCTGAAGTAGAAACTGCACCATCCGGGATTGAGCAGAGCTACACCTGTCAGGAGAGGCTCCGATCCTCACAGCCAACACGGTCCCCCACTGTCGGTCTTTGCTGAGTTAGCTGACCTTAGTCGTGATTGAGGCAGCATACAAACATCAAGGCCCTAGGGCTAAGGCGATGGCTGAGGAAGGATCAGCTGCTCTCTGCCAATTAGTAAGTGTGTTTGGATGTGGGTTTTTTGGCGTGCTTACCTTGTTGATTAAAAATAAATCTGTCAAGAGCTCGTGAAGAAAATTACACAGGGCTGCTGAACAGTCCCAGGGCATGATTTATGGGAACCAGGTAGCTCAGAGAGAACAAAACTTTTGTCACTTTTCAGAAGCCCAAATGCACGCCTATATCAGTGAACAGAATTTCCACCAATCACTGCCTGACAATCTTTCCGTAGATTCAACAATGTTGACTGCGAGATAGATGATAAGCAGGATCATTCACCCCCTAAATCCCACTCCACCATCCCAACCCAGTCAATCCCACTCCGCCATCCCAACCCAGTCAATCCCACTCCGCCATCCCAACCCAGTCAATCCCACTCCGCCATCCCAACCCAGTCAATCCCACTCCTCCATCCCAGCCCAGTCAATCCCACTCTTCCATCCCAACCCAGTCAATCCCACTCCGCCATGATTCAGCAAACGAGGCCCGACCAGAGCGGACCTGCGAGGGAGCAGCTGAGGAGTTTCAAAAACCGGCGGCAGTTGGGGAGCGGCGGCTGATTCAGCGAATGAGGCCCAACCAGAGCGGACCTGCGAGGGAGCAGCTGAGGAGTTTCAAAAACCGGCGGCAGTTGGGGAGCGGCGGCTGATTCAGCGAACGAGGCCCGACCAGAGCGGACTTGCGAGGGAGCAGCTGAGGAGTTTCAAAAACCGGTGGCAGTTGGGGAGCGGCGGCTGATTCAGTGAACGAGGCCCGACCAATTCAACAGCAGGGGAGAGAGGTAAAAAGTAATCCAAGTGTGACATCACCAGGAAGCAGGTAAGTGATTGGTTGGTGAGTATTTCTTTCTTTCTCCTTTTTATTACAAGCTTAAATTCTACGGTTTATATTTTCTTGGGTTTCTGTGGTGTAGTGGGGACAGTTGGTAAATAAGCGCCCTAGAGTATATCTTTAACTGGTGGTATTGAATTAATTTAAATTAATTAAAGGGGTAAGTCATGCCAGGAGAGCCCAGCCCCGTGTTATGCTCCTCTTGCTCTATGTGGGAATTCAGGGACTCTGCCAGTGTCCCTGATGACCACATGTGCCAGAAATGCATCCAGCTGCAGCTACTAACGGGCCGTATGGAGGCGCTGGAGCTGCGGTTGGATGGGTTGTGGAGCATACACGATGCTGAGAGGGTCATGGATAACACGTTTAGTGAGTTGGTCATGCCGCAGGGTAGGGCTGCACAAGCAGAAGGGAAATGGGTGACCACCAGGCGAAGCAATAGAAGCAGGCAGGTAGTGCAGGGGACCCCTGTGGCCATCCCCCTTTCAAACAGGTATACCAATTTGGATACTGTTGAGGGGGATGACTCACCAGGGGAAGGCAGCAGCAGCCAACTTCCTGGCACCAGGGGTGCTTCTGCTGCTCAGGAAGGGAGGAAAAAGAGTGGGAGAGCAATAGTGGTAGGGGATTCTATCGTAAGGGGAACAGATAGGCGTTTCTGTGGCCGTAGACGTGACTCCAGGATGGTTTGTTGCCTCCCTGGTGCCAGGGTCAAGGATGTCACTGAACGGCTGCAGGGCATTCTAAAGGGGGAGGGTGAACAGGCAGAGGTCATGGTTCACATTGGGACCAACGACATGGGTAGGAAGAGGGATGAGGTCCTGCAGCAAGAATTTAGGGAGCTAGGTAGCAGATTAAAGAGTAGGACCTCAAAGGTTGTAATCTCTGGATTACTCCCAGTGCCACGTGCTAGTGAGTATAGGAATAGGTGGAGAGAGCAGATGAATGCGTGGCTAAAGAGTTGGTGCAGGAGGGAGGGCTTTAGTTTCCTGGATCACTGGGCCTGCTTCTGGGGAAGGTGGGACTTGGACAAGTCGGACGGGTTGCACCTGAACCAAAGCGGGACAAATATCCTTGCGGGGAGGTTTGCTAGCACTGTTCGTGGGGGTTTAAACTAAAATGGCAGGGGGTTTGGAACCTGAGCAGGGAGACAGAGGAAAGGAAAACAGGGATAAAAGCAAAAGATAGGAAGGAGAAAAAGAAAAGTGGCACTCAGAGAAATCAACGGTTTAAATCAAACGTGGCCACAGTAAGTAATAATTCTAATAGGTCTAACAGCGTTAAAAAAACAAGCCTGAAGGCTTTGTGTCTTAATGCGAGGAGCATTTGTAATAAGGTGGATGAATTGGCTGCGCAAATAGAGGTAAACGAATATGATTTGGTTGGGATTACGGAAACGTGGCTCAAGGATGGCCAAGACTGGGAACTCAACATCCAGGGGTATTCGATATTCAGGAAAGATAGGCAAAAAAGAAAGGGAGGTGGGGTAGCATTACTGGTTAAAGAAGGGATTAATACAATTGTAATGAAGGATATTAGCTCTGATGATGTGGAATCTGTATGGGTAGAATTGAGAAATATCAAGGGGAAAAAACATTAGTGGGAGTGGTATATAGACCTCCAAACAGTAAGGCGGAGGTTGGGGATGGCATTAAAAGGGAAATTAAAGAAGCGTGCAATAAGGGCACAGCAGTCATCATGCGTGACTTTAATCTACATATAGATTGGGCCAACCAAATTAGTAACAATACTGTGGAGGAGGAATTCCTGGAGTGTTTACGGGATGGCTTCCTGGACCAATATGTCGAGGAACCAACCAGAGATCAGGCTATCTTAGGCTGGGTATTATATAATGATTAAGGATTAATTAGCAATCTTGTTGTACGAGGCCCCTTGGGTCGGAGCGATCATAATATGATCAAATTCTTTATTAAGATGGAGAATGAAGTATTTGACTCAGAGACTAAGGTCCTGAATTTAAATAAAGGAAACTACGATGGTCTGAGGAGCGAGTTGGGTAGGATTGATTGGGGAATGGCACTCAAAGGGTTGATGGTGGATAGGCAATGGCAAACATTCAAAGACCGAATGGATGAGCTACAGAATTTGTTCATCCCAGTTTGGCATAAAAATAAAACAAAAAAGGTGACTCAACCGTGGCTAACAAGGGAAATTAGGGATAGCATAAGATCCAAGGAGAGGACATATAAATTGGCTAGAAAAAGCAATAATCCTGAGGATTGGGAGCAGTTTAGGAGTCAACAAAGGAGGACAAAGGGATTAATTAAGAAAGGGAAAATAGAATATGAGAGTAAGCTATCAGGGAACATAAAAACTGAATGTAAAAGCTTTTATAGATATGTGGAGAAAAAGATTGGTGAAGTCAAGCGTAGGTCCCTTACAGTCAGAATCAGGGGAATTTATAATGGGAAACAAGGAAATGGCAGACCAACTAAATACATACTTTGGTTCTGTCTTCACAAAGGAGGACACAAATAACCTCCCAGAGATGCCGGGGAACATAGGGTCTAATGAGAGGGAGGAACTGAATGAAATCAGTATCTGTAGGGAAATGGTGTTAGGAAAATTGATGGGACTGAAGGCCGATAAATCCCCAGGGCCTGATGGTCTACATCCCAGGGTACTTAAGGAAGTGGCCCTAGAGATAGTAGATGCATTGCTGGTCATCTTCCAGAACTCGATAGACTCTGGAACAGTACCCATGGATTGGAGGGTAGCTAATGTTACCCCACGATTCAAAAAAGGTGGTAGAGAAAAAGCGGGGAATTATAGACCGGTAAGCCTGACATCGGTAGTGGGGAAAATGCTAGAGTCTATTATAAAAGATGTAGTAGCAGAGCACTTGGAAAGCAGTGACAGGATCGGACAAAGTCAACATGGATTTACAAAAGGTAAATCATGCTTGACTAATGAACTGGAATTTTTTGAGGATGTAACTGGTAAAATAGATAAGGGAGAACCAGTGGATGTGGTGTATTTGGACTTTCAGAAGGCTTTCGATAAGGTCCCACATAAGAGATTAGCGTGCAAAATTAAGGCACATGGGATTGGGGGCAAGGTATTGACTTGGATAGAGAACTGGTTGGCGGACAGAAAGCAAAGAGTTGGAATAAACGGGTCGTTTTCCGAGTGGCAGGCAGTGACTAGTGGGGTACCGCAAGGATCGGTCTTGGACCCCAGCTGTTCACAATATATATCAATGATCTGGACGAGGGAATTGGTTGTAATATCTCCAAATTTGCAGGCGACACAAAGCTGGGTGGGAGGGTAAGCTGTGAGGAGGATGTCGTGAAACTCCAGTACGATTTGGACAGGTTGGGTGATTGGGCAGAAACATGGCAAATGCACTATAATGTAGATAAATGTGAGGTTATCCACTTTGGTGGCAAAAACAGGAAGGCAGATTATTATTTGAATGGCAATAGATTGGGAGAAGGGGAAGTGCAAAGAGACCTGGGTGTTATTGTGTACCAGTCGCTGAAGGTAAGCATGCAGGTGCAGCAGGCGGTTAAGAAGGCAAATGGTATGTTGGCCTTTGTAGCAAGAGGGTTCGAGTACAAGAACAAGGATGTCTTGCTGCAGTTGTACAGGGCCTTGGTGAGACCACACCTTGAGTATTGTGTGCAGTTTTGGTCACCTTACCTGAGGAAGGATGTTCTTGCCATGGAGGGCGTGCAGCGAAGATTCACCAGGCTGATACCTGGGATGGCAGGAATGACGTACGAGGAGAGATTGTGTCGACTGGGCTTATACTCACTGGAGTTTAGAAGATTGAGAGGGGATCTCATCGAAACCTATAAAATTCTGTCAGGTCTGGACAGACTAGATGCAGAAAGGATGTTTCTGATGGCCGGGGAGTCCAGAACCAGGGTTCATAGTCAAAGGATAAGGGGTAAGCCATTTTGGACAGAAATTAGGAGGAATTTCTTCACCCAGAGAGTGGTGAACCTGTGGAATTCTCTGCCACAGAGGGCAGTGGAGGCCAGTTCATTAAATATATTCAAGAAAGAGTTGGATATGTTTCTTGAGGCTAAAGGGATCAAGGGATATGGGGAGAAGACAGGGACAGGGTACTGAATTTGGATGATCAGCCATGATCTCATTGAATGGCGGAGCAGGCTCGACGGGCCGAATGGCCTACTCCTGCTCCTATCTTCTATGTTTCTATGTTAACCCAGTCAATCCCACTCCTCCATCCCAACTCAGTCAATCCCACTCCGCCATCCCAACCCAGTCAATCCCACTCCTCCATCCCAACCCAGTCAATACCACTCCTCCATCCCAACCCAGTCAATCCCATTCCGCCATCCCAACCCAGTCAATCCCACTCCACCATCCCAACCCAGTCAATCCCACTCCTCCATCCCAACCCAGTCAATCCCACTCCTCCATCCCAACCCAGTCAATCCCATTCTGCCATCCCAACCCAGTCCATCCCACTCCGCCATCCCAACCCAGTCAATCCCACTCCGCCATCCCAACCCAATCAATCCCACTCCGCCATCCCAACCCAGTCAATCCCACTCCGCCAGTCCATGTGTGATCTACCCAGTTATGGGCTGAACCCCTGGAGTCCCTCAGGACTGTTTCATAGAATCATAGAAAATTACAGCACGGAAAGAGGCCATTTCAGCCCATCGTGTCCACGCTGGTCAACAAAGAGCTATCCAGCCTAATCCCACTTCCTAGCTCTTGGTCATTAGCCCTGCAGGTTACAGCATCCCAAGTGCACATCCAAGTACTCTTTAAATGTGGTTAGGGTTCCTGCCTCTACCACCCTTTCAGGCAGTGAGTTCCAGACCCCCTCAACCCTCTGGGTGAAGAAATTTCCCCTCCAATCCCCTCTAAACCTTCCACCAATTACTTTAAATCTGTGCCCCCTGGTTTTTGACCCCTCTGCTAAGGGAAATATGTCCTCTGTATCCACTTTATCTATGCCCCTCATAATTTTATACACCTCAATAAGGTCTCCCCTCAGCCTCCTCTGTTCCAAGGAAAACAGTCCCAGCCTATCCAGTCTTTCCTCATAGCTAATATTCTCTACTCCCGGCAACATCCTTGTAAATCTCCTCTGTACCCTCTCTAGTGCAATCACATCTTTCCTGTAATGTGGTGACCAGAACTGCACGCAGTACTCTAGCTGAGGCCTAACTAGTGTTTTATACAGTTGAAGCATAACCCCCCCTGCTCTTGTATTCTATGCCACGGCTAATAAAGGCAAGCATTCCGTATGCCTTCTTAACCACCTTATCTACTTGGCCTGCTACCTTCAGGGATCTGTGGACATGTACTCCAAGGTCCCTTTGTTCCTCTACGCTACTCAGTGTCCGACCATTTAATGTGTATTCCCTTTCCTTGTTAGCCTTCCCCAAATGCATTAACTCACACTTCTCCGGATTGAATTCCATTTGGCACTGTTCTGCCCACCTGACCAATTTATTGATATCTTCCTGCAGTCTTCAGCTTCCTTCTTAAGTATCAACCACACAGCTGATTTTAGTATCATCTGCAAACTTCTTAATCATACCCCCTATATACAAGTCAAGATCGTTGATATATACCACAAAAAGCAAGGGACCTTGTGCTGCCTTTCTTTAGGAATTTATGTTAGTTTTCCAGTTAATTCAGGGGTTTGAGTAATTTGGGTCGATTCCCATTGTGTGCCGCCACCTAGTGGATATTTGGTACCTAGCAACTGCAGTAAAACGCAGTAAAGTGCAGTAAAGCGCAGTAAACTACTGTATAGCACAGACCTGCAGCCACACATGGTCTGGGAAGTTATATTGTTGTCACGCTTCAGCCTTGGACACTATTTGTCTGTAAGTACTTGAGAATGTTATAGATGATTAGTGTACACTATATTTTGCAGAAAATGTTTAGTTTGTAACTTTTCTTTGTAAGCAAACTTACACAGCTAGCCGTGAAGTGTTCGCTCTCTGTCTAGCTGGTTAACTAGTAGCTGTATTTTGATGCACTATGTACAGGGCTAATTTAAAGAGAATGCCTTCCAGTTTGCTAAATGTATATTCACAGTAAGCTGTGGCCTAGAAATTCACTAGCCTTAGCGCCGCTTTTGAGGCGCTAGAGGGACTAGCGCCAGAGTTATGGCCAGTTGAAAAATTCCCTGGGGCCCTAAAGCGGCGTTGCACCGGTAGCGCTGCGCCGGCACTGATGACGTCATCGGTGTGTGCAGCGTCCCGGTTGCCATGCCGACGGGCCCCAGCGCCGAAATTCAGTTGCGGCCGCCTCGCCCGTGGCAGCCGCAACTAAGACTCTGGCAACAGAGTCCAACATGTGTTTGCGCCGGCGCATTAAAGGCCCTGCGGCGGCCGGCCGCTTTCCCGCCGGCCGCCTGCCCGCTGCTCCCTCCCCGGACTTCTCCCCCCCCCACCCCCCGGAACAGATGCAAGCCCGACACTTGTCCGAGGTGCTGGGCTCATTTTTAAACAGATTTGCGCGGGCCGCGGCCGGGTGCAGGCAGCTCCTCCTTAACGGAAGGAGGAGGCCTGCACTTCCCCAGCCTGCCGCACCGCATCGGGTGCCGCAGCGCCGGAATTGCGGCGCTAAATGGCAGTTAGCGCCCTTTTCCAGGCGCTAAGACCCTTCAGTAGCGCCGGCAGCCGTTTGGGTGCGGCGCTACTGAATTTTTGGCGCGCGCGGGGGGACTTAGCGCCGGCACTAACTTCCGGCGCTAAAGCCCTGGCTAAGCCAAAACCCAATTTCTAGGCCTGTGTTTCCACGTGTTTGGTAAGTTACATGCCAAATGTACTGTGTTGCTCAGGCGTACCTAAATTTGTGTATGCATATCAGTTATGTGCTTGTGTACTAATGTGTGCTTCCATTTCTGTATTGTATTTCAGTTTCACAATAAGAATCTTTCAGTAAAGTTTACAAGAAAAGTCAAGCCTTGTGATTTTTATGGGAAGATATCAAGTTGTTAGCTACCTGTCTAGCTCTGCATAGGAATGCGCTGCAAGGGCAGAATAGACCTAGTACTGAGCCCTGCGGAACCCCACTGGAAACAGCCTTCCAGTCACAAAAACACCCATCAACCATTACCCTCTGCTTCCTGTCTCCGAGTCAGTTTTGAATCCAATTTGACACTTTGCCCTGGATCCCATGGGCTTTTAACTTCGTGACCAGTCTGCCATGTGGAACCTTATCAAAAGCCTTGCTAAAGTCCATATACACGACATCAAACGCACTACCCTCATCTACCCTCCTTGTTACCTCCTCATAAAATTCAATCAAGTTTGTCAGACATGACCTTCCCTTAACAAATCTGTGCTGACTATCCTTGATTAATCCGTGTCTTTCTAAATGAAGGTTTATCCTGTCCTTCAGAATTCTTTCCATAATTTTCCCACCACCGAGGTTAGGCTGACTGGCCTGTAATTACTCGGTCTATCCTTTTCTCCCTTTTTAAACAAGGGTACCACATTAGCAGTCCTCCAGTCCTCTGGCACCACACCTGAAGCCAGGGAGGATTGAAAAATGATGGTCAGGGCCTCTGCCAATTCCTTTCTTGCTTCGCTTAACAGCCTAGGATACATTTCATCCAGGCCTGGGGATTTATCCACTTTTAAAGCTGCTAAACCCCTTAATACTTCCTCTCTCACTATGTTTATTTCATCTAATATTTCACACTCCTCGCCCCCGATAGCAATGTCTGCTTCGCCCCTCTCCTTTGTGAAAACAGACGCAAAGTATTCATTAAGAACCCTACCGATGCCTCCCGCCTCCACACACATTACCCTCATGATCTCTAATAGGCCCTACCCTTTCTTTAGTTATCCTCTTACTCTTAATATGTTTATAAAGCATCTTTGGGTTTTCCTTGATTTTACTTGCCAAGAATTTTTCATGCTCTCTCTTTGCTTTCCTAATATCCTTTTTAATTGCACCCCTGCACTTTCTGTACTCCTCTAAAGATTCTGGAGTATTTAGCCCTCGGTATCTGTCATATGCCTCCCTACATCCTAGGCCCAGATATCTTCAGCTGCTTCATCAATGACCTTCCCTCTGGCATGGTGTCAGAGAGGGGCTTATTTATAAATTCCCAGGTGGGCCAGGGACACCTGGGAATCCCTGGCCCAAGACCGCACAAAGTGGAGGAGAAGCATCCGGGAAGGTGCCGAATACCTCGCGTCTCTTCGCCGGGAGCAAGCGGAAGCCAAGCGCAGGCAGCGGAAGGAGCGCACGTCAACCCAAGCACCCCACTCACCCGCCCCTTCAACCATCGTCTGCCCCACCTCTGACAGAGACTGTAAGTCCCGCATTGGACTCATCAGTCACCTGCGAGCTCATTTTTAATGTGGAAGCAAGTCATCCTCGGTTCCGAGGGACTGCCTAAGAAGATTTATAAATTACTCCTCAAATCAATAAGTTTCTAAATATTGGAAATCAGGTATCACAAATTTATTAAGTGTTCAGCACCTGTAACAGTTCTTAAACATAGACTGAGGAGACAGTTCTTGCAACCCGACCTTGCTGGGTTAGTTGAGGGACTCAAACACATCACAGACCTGAGCTTGGTATACAGGTTGGCAAGACCTTATCGAATCCTAAGTATTTGTCCAACACCCACGTTTTATAACTTGTTCTTACCCCACTACATGACAAGCCACTTGTTTCTATATTGCATGATCATACAAAAATTAAACTACACCCCCAGCTAAGGAGAATTTTCATGAACTTGTCCCTTCTGAATCATTTTAGTTTTCCTTACTTAACAAGTTCTTTTTCCATAGGCCGGTACACTCCCCACTTATCAATAGTTTCACTCGTTACATAGAATTGCTATTTTACCAAGTGAAACTTTTAATTTAAGTCTGTCTTTGATTCAGTATCTGTCAGTCTCCTGCTTCTACAGAAACCCCAATTAAAGAAACAACTTCCATTTCTAGAACGCATTTGACGACCTCAACACATCTCAAAGCGTTTCACGACCAACGAATGGTCTGATTCACCAACCGTCAGCTCACAGGGCTCAAGCTTCACCGGATCATACAATCAGAGAAATTTACGGCACAGAAGGAGGCCAGTTGGCCCAACCAGTCCATGCCGGTGTTTCTGCTCCACTCGAGCCTCCTCCCATCTTTCCTCATCTAAATCTATCAGCGTAACCCTCTATTCCCTTCTCCCTCGTGTGCTTGTCCAGCCTCCCCTTAAACGCATCGATACTATTCGCTTCAACCACTCCCTGTGGTAGCGAGTTCCACATTCTCACCACTCTCTGGGTAAAGAAGTTTCTCCTGAATTCCCTATTGGATTTCTTGGTGACTATCTTATATCGATGGCCTCTAGTTTTGCTCTTCCCCACAAGTGGAAACATTCTCTCTGTATCCACTCTAACAAAAGCTTTCAGAATTTTAAAGACCTCTATTAGCTCACCCCTCAGCCTTCTCTTTTCAAGAGGAAGGAGACCCAGCCTGTTCATCCTTTCCTGATATGTATACCCTCGCATTTCTGGTATCATCCTTGTAAATCTTCTCTGCACCCTCTCCAGTGCCTCTATATCCTTTTTATAATATGGCGACTGTTGAGTCTGTGTTTACAAGTGTAGTTATACTGAATAACAGGACACAGACTACAGAAGTAAGTAAACAGGTCTTTAGTGATTGAGGGTCAGGGCGAAACTGAGGTACACTTTGCTCCGCAGGGTTTATATACCGGTGTGGTCACCACCGGTACTACAATGTACAGGAGCCATTGAAAAGTAGTCCATCACCTTAAGGTATCCTCTTAAGGTAGTACAGGTTACATACACGACAATTCCTCCCCTTTTAGCTTAACAGTGGACACCCCCAATTAATACACTACATGGATAACATATATACAATTTACACACAAGAACTGTTCAAAGATTCAGTCTCTGAGGAGGCCTCCTGAACCGGCCCGGATAACGCCTTTCAGGGATCTCTGGTTCCCGTTGCTGGGGTGACTCATCCACTTGATCTCCTATGGATTCAACATCATCCAATACGATCGAGTCTGAGGTAGATGCTACAGGCTCAATAAGTTCTTCAACTGGTGTCTCTGCCGTAGACATGGGGTCGACCCTTGTTCTCGATTCCACAAGTTGGTCAGCATGACGTCGTATTACGTTCTCTCCAACGTCTACCGTGTACATCAAGGGTCCCTGTCATGCACGAATTGTCCCAGGTTGCCATTTATCATCCCTATAGTCCCTGGCCAACACTGGTTGTCCTATTTCAAAACTACGAGTGGCCTTTTTATTTACATGCTGGAATTGTTTGTTTTTGACTTCCCGTCGCACATTGGGTTTTAACAAATCCAACCGGGACCGCAACCTTCTGTTATAGAACATTATGGCAGGGCTTTGATTTGTCACTGCATGCGTGGCGTTTCGATACGCCATTAGGAAATTGTCCACCTTGTGTTGTAGTGGAATATGATCTTCACTCATGGCCTTTATCGCCTTTTTGAACATTTGTACAAATCTCTCGGCCAACCCATTTGTAGCCGGATGATATGGGGCAGACGTATAGTGTTTCACCCCATTCTTTTTCATGAATTTCTGGAATTCTTCTGACACGAACTGTGGTCCGTTGTCTGAACATATTTGCTCCGGCAATCCATTCCTTGCAAATATGGCTCTTAGAACTGCAATCGTCTTCTCAGAGGTAGTGGTCGACATCTTAATCACTTCTGGCCATTTAGAATGTGCGTCTACTGCTATCAAAAACATGGAATCCATGAATGGACCTGCAAAGTCGATATGCACACATTGCCATGGGGCTGAAGGCCATTCCCACGGATGCAGCGGTGCAATTGGAGGTGCGTTCTGAACTTTTTGGCACCCTGAGCAGCTTTTAGTCAGATCCTCTATTTGTTTGTCGATACCTGGCCACCACACATAAGCCCTAGCAAGGCTTTTCATTTTGACTCCCCCCAGATGACCTTCGTGCAATTCTTTTAGAACTCTCTCCCTTAATTTAGGAGGAATAATCACCCTTGTTCCATACATCAATGTTCCTTGACATACGGACAGCTGTTCTCATCTGGCTGAGAATGCTGGTAACAGTGGGTCGCCATGTGCTGGCCATCCCTTCACTGTCAAGTCGTAGACCTGAGACAGTGTCGGGTCATTTCGGGTCTCTCTCTCAATACCCGCATTGGTGACTGGTAAGCATTCGATGATGGTCGAGTGAAATATCTCGACAGGGTCTGCCGGTGCCTCTTCCGCTGTAGGTAGTGGCAGGCACGACAGCCCATCAGCATTTCCATGTTGCTTTGTACCTTTGAATTCAATATCATATTGATGTGCCCCTAGGAAAAGGGACCATCTCTGAAGCCTCTGCGCCGTCATTACCGGAACACCCTTCTTAGGGTTGAAAATGGAAACCAACGGCTGGTGATCTGTCAGCAGCGTAAACTTTTGGCCTTGCAGGTAATGGTTAAATTTCTTAACTCCCCACACGAGGCTGGGAGCCTCCCTATCTATCTGAGCATAGTTGCGCTCAGCGGAGGTCAATGATCTGGATGCGAAAGCGACTGGCCATTCCGAGCCATCTGGAAACTTATGTGAGAGCACTGCCCCGATACCATATGGAGAAGCATCACAAGTTAAGCGAATAGGCAGCGTTGGGTGAAAGTGAGCCAACACTTCCTTAGAGGTGATCAGCGCCTTGCTCTTTCGAAAAGCCCGCTTACAATCATCGCTCCACTTCCATGGTATTCCCGTTTGCAAAAGAGTGTTTAGCGGGTGTAACACCGTGGATAAATTTGGAAGAAACTTGTGGTAATAGTTAACCAACCCAAGGAACGACCTCAACTGGGATACATTTTCCGGTGCTGGAGCTTTGGCAACAGCTTCGATCTTGTCAGGTGACTTATGGAGCCCCTCCTGGTCAATGACGTGGCCGCAGTACGAGATTCGCTTTTGAAAGAACTTGCATTTCTGGCGATTAGCTCTTAGCCCATATTCTTTGAATCTGATGAGCACCTGCTCCAAATTCGCGAGGTGATCATTATCGTTATCTCCTGTAATCAGGATGTCATCCAGGTAGCATTGTGTGCCTGGGATTCCCTGCAATACCTGCTCCATGGCCCTTTGCCAAATCGCTGGAGCCGATGCCACTCCAAAAACCAGCCTATTATACTGATACAAGCCCTTATGTGTGTTGATCATGAGATACTGTCGTGACGCTTCATCAACTTCCATCTGTAGGTACGCCTGCACCAGGTCTATCTTGGTGAAGTGCTTCCCGCGCAGTTCTGTTAGGAATTCAGCGTTGCTTTCTTCTTTAAGTTGAATTCTTTTGTAGAATTTAAATTGTTCCGCTATCAGCAGCGGTGTGGGGTTTAAATGCTCTTGCAGGATAATAACAATATCCGCGAAACTCTTCCCTACCGGTTTGTCTGGGGTTACCAGGTTCCTTAATAACCCGTACATCTTCGCACCCATCGAGTTTAATAGGGTTAGTGCTTTCTTATCATCCGGTACATCACTCGTTGTACAGTAAACTTCGATGCGTTCCACATAAGTGGCCCAATCTTCCACATCGTTATCAAAAGCAGTGATGTTAACTGTTTTTGGCATCCTTGCTGAGTTTCTCCTTTCCCTTCGGATATTATTTAATATGATGACTTTTTTAAAAATTTAAGATGGCGGCTTTCCCCGCGCTTGGCGGCTTTTCCCGCGCTTTTCTTCTTCCCCCGCCGACTCAAGATGGCGATTCCCGCGCTGTTGCCATCCACGCCACCCAGCAGTCCTTCCTGCCTTTATTTTCCTTGTGCTGCTGCTCTTGTTGCCCCGCCGCTCCCGCAGTCCTTGTGGCAATAAAGCGCTTTTCTGGCTGCTGCGCGTCTCTGCCCCGATTGCAGTCCGGCCCCTGACATTGGCTGCGGTCGTGTTCTCCGCCCTTTTCTTCATTTTCCCTCCCCTTCTCCCACTGACAACTCGGCCGACTTCCCCCCCGTGCCGCTCGATCGGGCTTACCCGCTGCTGTCGTAGAAGGGATGATCACTGCCTGTTGCCGATGTTGGACTTCGTGGCCAGAAAACCAACCCGGGTTCCCGATGGCCTCCCGTGCGATGCAGTGCTCAGCAGGATGTTGAGGGCGGATGCCCTTTTTCGACGCCCATTCCTGAGGACGAAGCTTCCTTGGATGCAAAACTGCCGCTAGGTACGATCAGACTCGTCGCCACTGTTGAGTCTGTGTTTACAAGTGCAGTTATACTGAATAACAGGACACAGACTACAGAAGTAAGTAAACAGGTCTTTAGTGATTGAGGGTCAGGGCGGAACTGAAATACACTTTGCTCCACAGGGTTTATATACCGGTGTGGTCACCACCGGTACTACAATGTACAGGAGCCATTGAAAAGTAGTCCATCACTTAAGGTAGTACAGGTTACATACACTACAGCGGCCAGAACTGTACGCAGTGTGGTCTAACCAAGGTTCAATACAGGTTTAACATAACATCCCTACTTTTCAATTCAATCCCTCTAGAAATAAACCCTAGTGCTTGGTTTGCTTTTTTTATGGCCTTGCTAACCTGTGTCGCAACTTTTAGTGATTTGTGTATTTGTACTCCGAGATCCCTTTGTTTCTTTACCCCACCTAGACTCGCACCCTCCAATTGATAAGTGACCTTGTAGGAACGGAGGTTCCTATCAAAAAGACTGAGTTCAAATCTGTTATATCCGTGTATCTTAATGTTGTGTCCTTCAATAATCAGACAACAGACTGTAGGGAACGATCAACAGGTGTTTACTGAATGAGGGTTACTCTAGAACTAACTGTACAGATCACTACTCAGAGTTTATATACAGGTGTGGTCACTGCCGGTACTACAGTATACAGGTGCTGTAAAAAGTAGTTCTCTCCCTTAAGGT
Organism: Somniosus microcephalus; assembly: GCF_052327205.1. Taxonomy (NCBI): domain Eukaryota; kingdom Metazoa; phylum Chordata; class Chondrichthyes; order Squaliformes; family Somniosidae; genus Somniosus; species Somniosus microcephalus. The sequence continues at coordinate 341,449,859 of NC_140990.1, read as the reverse complement.
ATATATATACATTACATACATTACAATTCCTCTCCTTTTAGATTAACAGTGCCATAATACTCATTTAACAATTAACATTTTTAATATACAATGTTATATGAAAATAGTCCATTCATATATTCAGTCTCTGGGGAGGCTTCCTGATTCTTTCTGGATAACGCCTTTCCCGAGTGTCTCGCTCTTGGTGCGGAGGCGATTCTAACACCCTGTCGTCAGTTGATTCATCAGCTTCCAATGCTATTGTTTCTGAGGTAGATGCGACCTGTACGTCGGGTTCCTCACCAGGTACGTATGGCCGAGACATGGGGGTTGACTCGTTCCTGTGACTCTAGGATCTGGTCAGCATGGCGTCTCACAATGTTCTCCCCAACATCCACTGTGTACATTAGTGGCCCCTGCCGTGTGCATATCGTTCCTGGTTGCCATTTCTCTGTTCGGTAGTCGCGGGCCAAGACTGGTTGCCCTACATTGAAGCTCCTTGTCGGCTTCTCATTGATGTGCTGGAATTGCTTACTCTCAACATCTCTTCGTACATTTGGTCTGAGCAAATCCAGACGAGATCTCAACCTTCGGTTAAAGAACATCATGGCCGGGGCCTGGTTGGTGACTGCATGTGTCGCATTTCTGTAGGCTAACAGGAAATTGTCCACCTTATGCTGCAGTGGAATGTCGTCATCGCACATGGCCTTTACTGCTTTTTTAAAGGTTTGTACGAACCTCTCAGCCAATCCATTTGTGGCTGGATGATACGGGGTGGATGTGTAATGCCTTACCCCATTCCTTTTCATAAATCTTCTAAACTCTTCGGACACAAACTGTGGTCCGTTATCAGAGCAAATCTGCTCTGGCAGGCCGTTCCTGGCAAAAATGGTCCGAAGGACTGCAATAGTTTTCTCCGTGGTGGTGGAGGACATTTTGATCACCTCAGGCCATTTCGAGTGCGCATCCACGGCTATTAAAACCATTGAGTCCATGAATGGACCAGCAAAATCAATATGCACCCGTTGCCATGGAGATGAGGGCCACTCCCATGGGTGTAGAGGGGCATGTGATGGTGCATTTTGGACCTTCTGGCATCCTGAGCAGCTCTTTGTCAGGTCCTCGATTTGCTGATCGATCCCCAGCCACCACACATAAGCCCTAGCAAGGCTTTTCATTTTCACCCCTCCCAGATGACCTTCGTGAAGCTCATTGAGCACTCTCTCCCTTAACTTGGCTGGAATTACCACTCGGGATCCACACATCAAGGTCCCCTGGCATACTGACAGCTGTTCTCTTCTGGATGAGAATGCTGGCAACAGTGAGTCACCATGTGCTGGCCATCCCTTCACCGTCAAATCATATACCCAAGACAGTGTCGGGTCATTTCGGGTCTCCTTCTCTATGCCAGCGTTAGTTACTGGCAAGCATTCAACTATAGTCGAATGAAATATTTCGACAGGATCCACCGCTGGTGCTTCCTCCGCAGTAGGCAGTGGCAGGCGTGATAGCCCATCAGCGTTTCCATGCTGTTTCGTGCCCTTATACTCGATTTCATATTGGTTCGCCCCTAGAAAAAGGGACCATCTTTGTAGCCGTTGCGCAGTCATCACCGGAATGCCCTTCTTTGGATTAAAGATGGAGACAAATGGTTGGTGGTCAGTCAGCAAGGTGAACTTCTGCCCGTGCAGATAGTGATTGAAATTTTTCACTCCCCACACTAGGCTGAGGGCCTCCCTGTCAATCTGGGCGTAGTTACGCTCGGCTGAGGTTAGTGACCGAGACGCAAAGGCTACTGGCCTCTCCGAGCCATCCGGGAATTTGTGCGACAGCACCGCTCCAATGCCATAGGGTGATGCATCACATGCCAACCGAATTGGTAGTGCTGGGTTGAAATGAGCCAACACCTCTTTTGATGTGATCAATGCTTTGCTCTTCTGGAAAGCTCGTTTACATTCGTCACTCCACTTCCATGGTACCCCCGTTTGCAGTAGGGTGTTCAGTGGGTGTAGTACGGTAGACAAATTCGGCAAGAACTTATGGTAGTAGTTCACCAGCCCGAGGAACGACCTCAGTTGTGACACATTTTCCGGTGCTGGAGCCTTGACTACTGCCTCAATCTTTTCAGGGGACTTATGTAACCCCTCTTCATCAATAATGTGGCCACAATACGAAATCTGCTTCTGGAAAAACTCGCATTTGTGGCGATTAGCTCGGAGCCCATATTCCTTCAATCTAGTGAGCACCTGCTCCAGGTTGGCGAGGTGATCACTGTCATTTTTGCCCGTGACCAGGATGTCGTCCAAATAACACTGGGTCCCTGGAATCCCTTGCAGGACTTGTTCCATTGCCCTTTGCCAAATAGCCGGAGCTGATGCTACCCCGAACACCAGCCGGTTGTATTGGTAGAGACCTTTATGAGTGTTGATCGTGAGGTACTGTTTCGAGGCTTCTCTACCTCCATTTGCAGGTACGCCTGGGCCAGATCAATCTTAGTGAAGCGTTTCCCTCCAGATAGCGAGGCGAAAATATCTTCAATCCGCAGAAGCGGATATTGTACAGTGTGAAGGATTGGGTTCACTGTCACCTTAAACTCCCCACAGATGCGAACCTTCTTTGGTTCCCCAGGCGTATTACTCAACGACCTCTTCATTACAGGAACGATGGGTGTAGCCCACTCGCTCCAGTCCACTTTGGACAGTACTCCTGAACGTTCCAAACCTTCCAGCTCTGCTTTGACGGCTGGGCTGATCGCATAAGGTACCAGTCTGGCCTTAAAACTTTGGGCTTGCATTTTCCTCTATTTTGATCATCGCTGTTATGCCTTTTAGTGTTCTGAGTCCCTGCTGGAACACTTCTTGTACGTCAGTTAGCATTTTTGACAGTCGTCCAGGTGTGACGTCATCATCCTTTTTGGCATCTACAGTCAGTGCTTGTATGGAATGCCAATCTAGCTGTATCTTCTGGATCCATTCACGTCCTAGTAGTGGTGGTCCTCCATCTGGCAATACATATAGGTCCATTTTTGGTGTTTCCTTGCTGTTATATATAACGTTCACCCTTATTTTTCCTTTGGGGTAGACTTTTTGCCCCGTGTACGTCTTCAAGACAATCTTTGTATCTCTCAAGGGTATATGTGAGAATAGCCGCTTGTAGTCCCTTCGGTTTATGACTGTTAGGGCTGATCCTGTGTCCAATTCCATTTTCACTTGGACTCCTGCTATCTTGAGCGTGACCCAGATAGTTTGGTGATCCTCCGTTTTGATCACATTATGTCATTTCAGACAACCCAGCTCCTTGCTTCCGGAGTCTGTATCACTTTTCTGTTCGTCTGAACTACTCTCCGCCACCTTATGTACCTTCTTGTACTTCTCCTGTGGAGATTCCTTGCTGCTGGTTTTCTTTCCCGACCTGCAGACTCTTGCTATGTGTCCTACTTTTCCACACTGTCTGCACACTTTGTCCTTGAACCAGCAATCATTATGGTCGTGTGTTTTTCTGCCGCAGCGATAGCACCTCACTGTTCCGTATGACATTTCATTTGTGCCATATTCTTGCGGTCTCCGTTGTATCTCTGCAGCGCCCTGTGCTGCTGCTTCGTGTGATACTGCAATGCTGAAAGCCTTGTCCAGCGTAAGATCCTTTTCTGATAGAAACCGTTTCTGGGTTCCTTCACTTTGAAGCCCACACACAAACTTGTCCCTTAAAGTATCTGCTAGTCCCGTTCCAAACTGGCAGTGTTTCGATAGCTTGCGCAGTTCCGTTAAATACTCAGCATTACTTTCATCTTTATGCTGGTTCCTTTTGTGAAACTTAAATCTTTCTGCTATCAGCAGCGGTGTGGGGTTTAAGTGGTCCTGTAAGATTGACACTATGTTTTCAAAATCCTTTTCTACTGGCTTCTCTGGGGTTACTAGGTTTCGTAGTAAGCCATACGTTTTTGCACCCATTGAATTCAACAATACCAGCGCTTTCTTGTCATCTGGTACTTCATTCGCCTTGCAGTATACTTCTATGCGTTCGACATATGTCGTCCAATCTTCGACTTCATTGTCGAACGCTGTGATACTGCCACTCTTCGGCATTTTTGGGTGTGGTTAGACTGGCTTAAAATGGCGTCTCCCGCACTTTCCTTTCTTCCCCGCTGCGGCTTAAAATGGCGTCTCCCGCGCTTTCCTTTCTTCCCCGCTGCGGCTTAAAATGGCGTCTCCCGCCCTGCTGCCAACGCCGCTCTCGGCAGTCCTCATGGCAAATGGCAACGCCCTGTGGGTTTCGTGCGCTGCTCCTGCGCTGCTGCCAATGCCGCTCTCTGCGGTCCTCGTGGCTGTAGTGTATGTGCTTTAAGTCAGAACTACTTTTTACAGCTCCTGTATACTGTAGTACCGGCAGTGACCACACCGGTATATAAGCTGTGCGCATGCCTCTGTACCCCAGTCTAGAGATCACCCTCCTCCAGTAAAGACCTGTTATTTGTTTATGTACAGCATCCATGTAATTATTTATCCACTGAACCACGGATCTAACAGTGGCGACGAGTGTTGATGCGAATCTACCTGCAACATAAAAAAAAAAGTCGAGTCCAGGAACACGGGCGTCGACCGCGAGCAACCGCCCAGCAGTCAGGCAGAGATCCAACTTCGCTGGGGAGGCTGTGGAGAGCCGGGCTTGGTTCCCCAGCCACAACGAGCAGTAAGAGACCGACGACAGGTCCAGAGCAGACCCTTCCCGAGCAGCGGCGGCTGGAGCCGACCGACGGCAGAAAGAGAGAGCCGGGCAGCGTCGACGGGGTAAGAAAGAGGGTGAAGAGAGCATGGCGCAGCCGGGGGTTGATCACCGAGTGGCGTCGAGGAAAAATACTGCAAACCGGAGAGAGAGAGGGTAAGAAACAGCCGGGTTCTAGACTGAGCGGCGTCGACAAATATCAAGAGAAGAACGCGCAGAGCACAGCCAGGGATCACGGGCTGATCAGGGTCTGCGGGGCAAAGGGGAGATGCCATTGAGCCGCGGAGAAGCAGGGAGAGCACAGGAGGTGCCATTGAGCCGCGGAGAAGAAGGAAGAGCACGGGAGATGCCATTTTGCGAAGCCGCAGCGGAGAAGACGGGCGAGCGCGGGAAGGAAGGAAAGCGCGGGAGACGCCATTGAGCCGCGGAGAAGCAGGGAGAGCACAGGAGGTGCCATTGAGCCGCGGAGAAGAAGGAAGAGCACGGGAGATGCCATTTTGCGAAGCCGCAGCGGAGAAGACGGGCGAGCGCGGGAAGGAAGGAAAGCGCGGGAGACGCCATTTTGTGCCAGCGGAGATGAAGGGGAAGCGCGGGAGGCACCATTGGGGATAGTTAACGCACAACCAAGGATGCCGAAGAGTGGCAGTATCTCTACATTCGACAATGAAGTCGAAGATTGGGCGACATATGTGGAACGTATTGAGGTGTACTGCAGGGCGAATGAAGTGCCAGATGCTAATAAAGCACTGGTTCTGTTAAATTCCATGGGTGCAAAAACTTATGGGTTACTGCGAAATCTAATAACCCCAGAGAAGCCGGTAAACATGAATTTTGAAAGCATAGTAGAAATTCTACAGCACCACTTAAACCCCACACCGCTGCTGATAGCAGAACGATTTAAGCTCCATAAAAGGAACCAACACAAAGACGAAAGCAATGCTGAGTACCTAACGGAACTGCGCAAGCTATCGAAATACTGCCAGTTTGGAGCGGGACTAGCAGACATGTTAAGGGACAAGTTTGTGTGTGGGCTACAAAGTGAAGGAACCCAGAAACGGCTTCTATCAGAAAAGGACCTTACGCTGGACAAAGCTTTCAATATGGCAGTATCACACGAAGCAGCCGCAAGGGGCGCTGCAGAGATACAACGGAGACTGCAAAAATATGGCACCAACGAAATGACCTATGGAACAGGGAAGTGCTATCGCTGCAGCAGAACAACACATGACCAGAAAGATTGTTGGTTCAAGGACCAAGTGTGCAGACAGTGTGGGAAAGCAGGACACATAGCAAGAGTCTGCAGGTCTGGGAAGAAAACCAACAGTAAGAAATCTCCACAGGAGAAGTACAAAAAGGTACACCAGGTGATGGACAGTGGTTCAGACGAACAGAAAAGTGACACAGACTCCGGAAGCAAGGAGCTGGGTTGTCTGAAACTACATAATGTAACCGAAATGGAGGATCACCAGACTATCTGGGTTACACTCAAGATAGACGGAGTCCAAGTGGAAATGGAATTGGACACAGGGTCAGCTCTAACAGTCATAAATCAAAGAGACTACAAGCGGCTATTTTCACACATACCCTTGAAAGCTACAGAGATTGTCTTGAAGACGTATACGGGGCAAAAAGTCTACCCCAAAGGAAAAATAAGGGTGAAAGTGACATATAAAGGTCAGGAAATACCTAAAATGGATATATATGTATTGCCAAATGGAGGACCACCACTGCTAGGACGTGAATGGATCCGGAAGATACATTTAGATTGGCATTCCATACAGGCACTGAAGGTGGAGGCCAAAAAGGATGACGACGTCACACCTGGACGACTGTCAAAAATGCTAACTGATGCAAAAGAAGTGTTCCAGGAGGGACTAGGAACATTAAAAGGAATAACAGCAACAATTAAAATAGAGGATAATGCAAGCCCAAAGTTTCTGAAGGCCAGACCAGTGCCTTATGCGATCAGACCAGCGGTTGAAGCAGGGCTGGAAGGGTTGGAACGTTCAGGAGTACTGTCCAAAGTGGACTGGAGCGAGTGGGCTACACCCATCATTCCTGTAATGAAGAGATCGTTGAGTAATACGCCTGGGGAACCAAAGAAGGTCCACATCTGTGGGGATTTTAAGGTGACAGTGAACCCAGTCCTTCACACGGTGCAATATCCGCTTCCACGAATTGAGGATATTTTCGCCTCGCTATCTGGTGGTAAACGCTTCACCAAAATTGATCTAGCCCAGGCGTACTTGCAAATGGAGGTAGAAGAAGCTTCGAAACATTACCTTACGATCAACACCCATAAAGGTCACTATCAATACAACCGGCTGGTGTTTGGAGTAGCCTCGGCTCCGGCTATCTGGCAAAGGGTGATGGATCAGGTCCTGCAAGGGATTCCAGGGACCCAGTGTTATTTGGACGACATCTTGGTCACGGGCAAAAATGATGGTGATCACCTCGCTAACTTGGAGAAGGTGCTCGCCAGATTAAAGGAATATGGGCTACGAGCTAATCGTCACAAGTGTGAGTTTTTCCAGAAACAGATCTCGTATTGCGGCCACGTCATCGATGAAGAGGGGTTACATAAGTCCCCTGACAAGATTGAGGCAGTAGTCAAGGCTCCAGCACCGGAAAATGTGTCACAACTGAGGTCATTCCTCGGGCTGGTAAACTATTACCACAAGTTCTTACCAAATTTGTCTACGGTATTACACCCGCTGAACACCCTACTGCAAACAGGGGTACCATGGAAGTGGGATGACGAACGTAGACGAGCTTTCCAGAAGTGTAAAGAATTGATCACATCAAAAGAGGTGTTGGCCCATTTCAACCAATTCGGTTGGCATGTGATGCATCACCCTACGGCATTGGAGCGGTGCTGTCGCACAAATTCCCAGACGGGTTGGAGAGGCCAGTAGCCTTTGCGTCTTGGTCACTAACCTCAGCCGAGCGCAACTACACCCAGATTGACAGGGAGGCCCTCAGCCTAGTATGGGGAGTAAAAAAATTCAACCTTGCTGACTGACCACCAACCACTTGTCTCCATCTTTAATCCTAAGAAGGGCGTGCCAGTAATGACTGCACAGCGGTTACAAAGATGGTCCCTGTTTCTAGGGGCGAATCAATATGAAATAGAATATAAAGGCACGAAACAGTATGGGAACGCTGATGGGCTATCGCGCCTGCCACTGCCTACGGTGGAGGAAGCACCAGCAGTGGACCCTATCGAGATATTTTATTCGTCGATAATTGAACGATTGCCAGTAACAAACGCGGATATAGAGAAGGAGACCCGCAATGATCCGACGCTGTCACGGGTATATGAATTGACGGTGAGGGGGATGGCCAACACATGGCGACTCACTGTTGCCAGCATTCTCATCCAGAAGAGAACAGCTGTCAGTATGCCAGGGGACAGTGATGTGTGGATCCAGAGTGGTGATTCCACCCAAGTTAAGGGAGAGAGTGCTAAAGGAGCTACATGAAGGTCATCTGGGGTGGAGTGAAAATGAAAAGCCTTGCTAGGGCTTATGTGTGGTGGCCGGAAATCAATCAACAAATCGAAGACCTAACTAAGAGCTGCTTAGGATGCCAGAAGGTCCAAAATGCACCACCACATGCCCCTCTACACCCATGGGAGTGGCCCTCCTCTCCATGGCAACGGGTGCACATTGATTTCGCTGGTCCATTCAATGTTCTTAATAGCAGTGGATGCTCATTCAAAGTGGCCTGAGGTGATAAAGATGTCTTCAACCACTACAGAGAAAACGATTGCAGTCCTACGGACCATATTTGCCAGAAACGGTTTGCCAGAGCAGATCTGCTCTGATAATGGACCACAGTTTGTGTCCGACGAGTTCCAAAAATTCATGAAAAGGAATGGGGTAAGGCATTACACATCCGCCCCGTATCATCCAGCCACCAATGGATTGGCTGAGAGGTTCGTACAAACCTTTAAGAAGGCGATAAAGGCCATGTGCGACAAGGAAATTCCACTACAGCATAAGATGGACAATTTCTTATTAGCCTACCGAAACGCGACACATGCAGTTACCAACCAGACCCCGGCCATGATGTTCTTTAACCGAAGGTTGAGATCTCGTCTGGACTTGCTCAGACCAAATGTGCGAAGAAATGTTGAGGACAAACAATTTCAGCACATCAACGAGAAGCCGACAAGGAGCTTCAATGTTGGGCAACCAGTCTTGGCCCGTGACGATCGAACAGAGAAGTGGCAACCCGGAACGATATGTACAAGGCAGGGGCCATTAATGTACACAGTGGATGTCGGGGAGAACATTGTGAGACGCCACGTCGATCAGATCTTAGCGTCACAGGAAGGCGTCAACCCCATGTCTCGAGTACCTGGGGATGAACCCGACACACCGGTAGCATCTACTTCAGACCCAGTAGCAGTGGAACCCGATGATCTACCCGATGAAAAGGGGTCAGAATCGCCTCTGCACCAAGAACAAGAACCTCCGGAAAGGCGCTATCCCGAAAGGGTCAGGAAGCTGCCCCAGAGACTGAATCTATAAATGGATTTTTGTTATTGAATGTACATGTAAAAATGTAATTGTTATTTGAATATTAAGGGGGTATTATTAATCTAAAAAGGGAGGAATTGTAGTGTATGTGCTTTAAGTCAGAACTACTTTTTAGAGCTCCTGTATACTGTAGTACCGGCAGTGACCACACCGGTATATAAGCTGTGCGCATGCCTCTGTACCCCAGTCTAGAGATCACCCTCCTCCAGTAAAGACCTGTTATTTGTTTATGTACAGCATCCGTGTAATTATTTATCCACTGAACCACGGATCTAACAGTGGCAATGGCAGCGCCTTGTGTTTTCCTGGGCGCCTCTCTCCCCCGTTGACGCTGCTCGGCCCTTGAACACCGGCTGCGCTCTGCTCTCTCTCGTCTCTCTCCCCTGTTGACGCTGCTCGGCCCTTGAACACCGGCTGCGCTCTGCTCTCTCTCGTCTCTCTCCCCATTGACGCCGCTCGGTCCTGAACACCAGCTGCGCCCTGTGCGCTCTGCCCTCTCTCTCTCCCCCGTCGACGCTGCTCGGCCTTTTTCTGTGCCGCTCGATCGGCTCTAGCCGCCGCTGTCCGGAACGGTCTGCGCAGTACCTGTTGCCAGCCCATTTCGCTGGACCACCGTGACTGGAAAGCCAAGCCTGGCTCTCGACAGCCTCCCCTGCGATGCTCAAATCTCCGCTGGATGACTGGGCGGTTGCCCGTGGTCGACGCCCGTGCTTCTGGACTCGACCCCCTTCCACTGTTCTCCAGGAGCGAATCCCTGGGAGGTGATGCAGAGTTGTAGGTAGGTTCGAATCTGCGTCGTCGCCAATGTTATATCCGTGTATCTTAATGTTGTGTCCTTCAATAATCAGAGAACAGACTGCAGGGAGCGATCAACAGGTGTTTACTGAATGAGGGTTACTCTAGAACTAACTGTACAGATCACTACTCAGGGTTTATAGACAGGTGTGGTCACTGCCGGTACTACAGTATACAGGAGCTGTAAAAAGTAGTTCTCTCCCTTAAGGTATATATACATTACATACATTACAGACTCAGATAATTAAATTAATGAACTTTAATGAAAACAAACGAGTTTAAACTGGAAACTGCTAGGACACATCAATAACAGGTCTGTTCTCCTTGAGGGCTCCATGAGGACTGATCCCCTGATCAGGAGAGTGACGTCATGACTTCATCACGTTCTTCCCGCCATTGGGGCATCACGTGACTAACGGCATGACGTCATCACGTGCTGTAAAGGTAACTGGCATTGTACAGTCAAACAGAGTAATTAAAGGTACAGGCACAGACAGTAACTACATTGCTGTTAAAGGAATTATGTACAACCGCTCTGAGTCCTTTGGTGGCTCCGCCACATGCAACCCCCCAGAATTGTCTTTAACAGAAAAGGTGAGGTGAGGAGGAGGCCTGATGAGCCTGTCCGATCGACTTCGATACCCTGGTAGAGGAAGTTGACGACCGGTGGACGTTTTGGCAGTCGGTGGCGGCTGAGCAGGCGCGGCGAGCGCAGACGGGTTGTCAGGCGGCTTTGGTTGATCAGGTGCGGCGGCCACGAGCGGTCGGCCACGCTTGGGTGGTTGAGCCACTACGACAGGGTGGTCCAGGTCCAGGTGAGCCGGCTTCAAGCGGTCCACTGAGATGTGATCCGGTTTCCCTCCGACGTCGACCAAAAAGGATTTGTCACCCGGTTCGATGGCGCGGAAAGGACCAGTGTAAGGAGGCTTGAGCGGATCCCGGTGAGCGTCGTGTCGGATGAAGACATACTCCGCGGTCGTCAGTCCCGGTGGCACGTAAGAGGTCTGCAAACCGTGATTGGACGTAGGGATCAGGGCAAAGCATCTGGCCGCTTCTTGGTGGTGAACGAGTTGCCGGGATGCGGACCATGGCTCTGTGGGCGAAGGGAGGAAATCTCCTGGTACCCGGAGCGGCTGGCCATAGACGAGTTCAGCTGAAGACGATTGTAGATCATCTTTGGGCGCCGTACGGAGACCCAACAGGACCCATGGGAGTCTGTCCACCCGTCCTGCGCCTTGAAGACTGGCCCGAAGAGAGGCTTTAAGCGACCTGTGGAATCGCTCGCAAAGGCCGTTTGCCTGAGGATGATAGGCGGTGGTGTGATGAAGCTTGGTACCGAGCCCCTGAGCCACAGCATTCCAAAGATCTGAGGAAAACTGCGGTCCGTGGTCAGAGGAGATGTCCGCCGGTACTCCGAAACAGGCGACCCAACAGGAGATGAAAGCTCTAGCGACGTCTGCCGACGTGGTGGAAACTAAAGGAATTGCTAGTGGTGCGGTCCACTATGGTAAGGAGATGAGTATAACCCTGAGAAGGCGGAAGCGGCCCCACGAGGTCCACATGCACGTGGTCGAAACGACGCTCCGGAACAGTGAACGCAGCCACTGGAGCCTTGACATGACGCTGGACTTTGGCCTTCTGGCATACGACGCAGGTATTAGCCCAGTCACGGACATCGATGTGCATCCCCTTCCAGACGAACTTGGCTGACATAAGCCATTGCGAAGCCTTCATCCCTGGGGGCGACAACCCGTGTATGGCATCAAAAACCCTCCGGCGCCATGCGACTGGCACTATGGGACGAGGAACTCCCATGGAAAGTCACAAAGGAGCGTGGCACCTGCGTCCTGGAAGACAACGTCAGTCGCTTGGAAGCTGGAGGGAACAGTTCGATATGATTGGAGCTCCGAATCTGAAACCTGATCTTTCACCATGAGGGCATAGTCGATCCCCAGGTGCACCGCGTGGACCATCGCACGGGAGAAGCAACCTGCCACCAGGTTGTCTTTACCAGACACATGTTGAATGTCCGTAGTAAATTCGGAAATGAATGTCAAGTGACGTTGTTGATGAGCGGACCACGGTTCGGTGGTCTTGGCCATGGTGAATGTAAGGGGTTTGTGGTCGACAAAAGCCGTGAAGGGGCGCCCCTCCAATAAAAACCAGAAATGGCGAATGGCGAGGAAAAGGGCCAGTAGTTCCCTATCGAAGGTGCTGTGCTTTTTCTCATTTGTTCGCAATTGACGGCTGAAAAATGCCAGCAGTTGCCACGTGCCGTTGACCCATTGCTCTTGCACCGCACCGATGGCGTAGTCTGACGCGTCGGTGGTAAGGGCAATAGTAGCACCTGGAAGTGGGTGTGCCAGCATGGTTGCGTTGGCCAAAGCGTTCTTGGTGTCACCGAATGCCTGGATCATTTCAGCTGTCCAGTTGATTGGGTCTTTACCGGACTTGCCCTTGAGGGCCCCGAACAAGGGTTGCATGAGTTGGTCCATGTTGGTACCAACGACATAGATAGGACAAGGAAGGAGGTTCTGCTGAGGGAGTTTGAGCAGCTAGGGGCCAAATTAAAAAGCAGAACCACAAGGGTAATAATCTCTGGATTACTACCTGAGCCACGTGCAAATTTGGCTAGGGTAAATAAAATTAGAGTTAAATCCGTGGCTCAAAGACTGGTGTGGGAAAATGGGTTTTGCTTCCTGGGACACTGACATCAGTACTGGGACAGGAGAGAGCAGTTCTGTTGGGACGGACTTCACTTGGCCAGTGCTGGGACTAGAATCCTGGCAAATCGAATAACTAGGGCTGTAGAGAGGGCTTTAAACTAATTAGTGGGGGGGAGGTTTTAAGAGAGCGAAAAATAAAAATGACAGCGGAGAAGGCAATAGAGCAAGGTAGCAGTGGGGGAATTAAAAACCAGAGCGTGTCAGAAAGGGACAGAATGTATAATGATAAAGGTAAAGCAGTAAAAGGGGTAAGAGCAGGAATAAATTGTCAGAAAACATATTTGAAAGTTCTTTATCTGAATGCACGCAGCATTCGTAACAAAATTGACGAGTTGACGGTGCAAATAACTACACATGGGTATGATCTGGTGGCCATTACGGAAACATGGCTGCAAGATAATCATGACTGGGAACTAAACATACAAGGGTATTTGACAATTAGGAAGGACAGACAGGAAGGAAAGGGAGGTGGGGTTGCTATGTTAATCAAGGATGGAATCACTGCAATAGTCAGAAATGATATATGGGTCAAAGGATCAGGATAGTGAAACAGTTTGGGTGGAGATAAGGAATAATAAGGGGAAAAAGTCACTAGTGGGCGTCGTCTATAGGCCTCCTAACAGTTGCAACTCTGTTGGTCGGAGTATAAATCAGGAAATAGTTGGGGCTTGTAATAAGGGAACAGCTATAATCATGGGGGATTTTAACTTTCATATTGACTGGACTAATCAAATTGGGCATGGCAGCATTGAGGAAGAGTTCATAGAGTGTGATACGCTTATCAATTACTTCATAAAAGGTGATGAATCGAAGAAGAGATGATGAGTCGAAAGAAGAGATGAATAAGGCTTTTATTAGCTAAGAAGAGACCATGCTTCTTCGTGAGTGACTGAACAAGTCTGAACGAAACCCACACAGTGGTGGGTGGAGTCAGCTGAGGCATGCCTCCATACACAGCGCCACCCAGAGGTGGCAATATACAATACAGTGGTTTACCACATTCACCCCTTGTTTAATGTGAAGTCCGGCGGGGTGAAGGGTACTACAAGTTAAGTCTATCAGGAGGCCTTGTCTGACGTCCTGATCGTCGTGGTGGCGGCGGTGGTGTTGCAGCATCCGACGTCGGGTCTGGTGTCTGGGTGGTTGGCGAAGATTCCTGGGGCTTTGGCATGCCGTCTGCAGGGGTTGGGTTGGGAGGGGTGGTGGGGGATAACAGTGGTAAGGGGGATAACGGTGGTAAGGGGGATAACGGTGGTAATTCAGGGGTACCCGAGGGTGCGAGATCTCGTATGGAGACCGTGTCCTCCCGCCCGTCTGGGTATGTCACCCAGGCATACTGGGGGTTGGCGTGTAGGAGGTGCACCCGCTCGACCAGGGGGTCCGTTTTATGCGTCCTCACGTGCCTCCGCAGTAGGACGGGCCCAGGAGAAGTCAACCATGCCGGTAGCGAGGTTCCCGATGTAGACTTCCGGGGGAAAACGAACATTTTCTCATGAGGGATCGCATTAGTGGCAGTACAAAGCAGTGACCGAATGGAGTGAAGCGCTGCAGGGAGGACCTCCTGCCAGCGGGAGGTCGGAAGGCCCTTAGATTTTAGTGCTAAGAGGACTGCCTTCCAAACCGTCGCATTCTCCCTTTCCACCTGGCCGTTCCCCCGGGGGTTGTAACTGGTGGTCCTGCTCGTGGCGATACCTCTTGTTAGCAGGTACTGCCGAAGTTCGTCGCTCATGAACGATGAGCCCCTGTCGCTATGTATATAGCTGGGGAACCCGAACAGAGCGAAGATGTCATTCAGACACTTGATGACCGTGGTACTGGTCATGTCTGGGCAAGGGATGGCAAAGGGGAAACGGGAGTACTCATCAACTATGTTGAGGAAGTACACATTGCGGTCAGCGGAGGGGAGGGGCCCTTTAAAATCGACGCTCAGGCGTTCGAAGGGGCGGGTGGCCTTGATCAGGCTTGCTCTGTCCGGCCTATAGAAGTGCGGTTTGCACTCGGCGCAGATTTGGCAGCTCTTGGTCATGGTCCTGACCTCCTCGATGGAGTAGGGCAGGTTACGGGATTTGATAAAATGGAAAAACCTGGTGACCCCCGGGTGGCAGAGGTCATTGTGGAGGGACTGCAGCCTATCACTCTGCGCGTTGGCGCATGTACCACGTGATAGGGCATCTGGGGGCTCATTGAGTTTCCCTGGCCGATACAAGATATCATAATTGTAGGTGGAGAGTTCGATTCTCCACCTCAAGATCTTGTCGTTCTTGATTTTACCCCTCTGCTTATTATTAAACATAAAAGCTACTGAACGCTGGTCAGTGAGCAGGGTAAATCGTTTCCCGGCCAGGTAATGCCTCCAGTGACGCACCGCTTCTACAATAGCCTGGGCCTCCTTTTCGACGGAGGAGTGTCTCGTCTCGGGGCCCTGGAGGGTCCTTGAGAAAAAGGCCACGGGTCTGCCCGCCTGGTTAAGGGTCGCGGCTAGGGCGAAGTCGGAGGCATCGCTCTCCACTTGGAAGGGGATGGACTCATCCACCGCGTGCATTGCGGCCTTCGCGATATCGTTCTTGATAAGAGTGAAGGCTGCACACGCCTCTGGTGTCAGGGGGAAGGAGGTGGCTTTGATGAGGGGCCTGGCTTTGTCTGCATAGAGGGGCACCCACTGGGCGTAGTAGGAGAAAAACCCCAGGCATCTCTTCAGTGCTTTTTGGCAGTGGGGAAGGGGTAGCTCCATTAGGGGGCGCATTCTGTCGGGGTCGGGCCCGATGACTCCGTTCTCCACCACGCAGCCGAGGATGGCCAGGCGCTTGGTGTGAAACATACATTTTTCCTTATTGTACGTTAGGTTCAGCCGTTGGGCCGTACGGAGGAAATTTGCTAGATTAACGTCGTGGTCCTGCTGGTCGTGGCCGCAGATGGTGACGTTATCCAAATAGGGGAAGGTTGCCCGCAGCGCGTTCTGGTCAACCATTCGGTCCATCTCCCTTTGGAAGACCGAAACCCCGTTGGTGACGCCGAAGGGGACCCTAAGGAAGTGGTAGAGGCGGCCGTTTGCCTCGAAGGCAGTATACTGGCGGTCCTCATGGCGGATGGGCAGCTGGTGGTACGCTGACTTAAGGTCGATGGTGGAGAATACTTTGTATTGCGCAATCTGATTGACCATATCAGATATGCGAGGGAGGGGGTACGCGTCCAGCTGGGTGTACCGGTTTATGGTTTGGCTGTAGTCGATTACCATGCGGCGTTTTGCAGTGGTTTTAACGACTACAACCTGGGCTCGCCAGGGGCTAGTGCTACCTTCGATAATGCCCTCCTTCAAGAGCCGCTCCACCTCAGAGCTGATAAAAGCTCTGTCCCCGGCACTGTACCGCCTGCTTTTGGTAGCGATGGGTTTACAGTCGCGGGTGAGGTTAGCGAACAGGGGAGGGGGGGGGACTTTTAATGTGGAAAGGCTGCAGGTGGTTTGCAGCGGGCGATTTAAAAGTTGTTGGTTGCAGACTGTGAGTGGGGGGAGGGGTCCACCGTATGCTAGTGTGACACTCTTAAGGTGGCACTGAAAATTCAACCCTAGCAGGACGGCAGCGCAAAGACGGGGCAGGACTAGCAGTTTAAATTTTTGATATTCAGTGCCCCCTACTGACAGGGTCACCACACAGTAGCCGCTGATGTCCATTGACTGGGACTTGGACGCCATAGAAATGCGATGGTGCGTTGGCAGAATCGTGAGGGAGTGGCTACGTACCGTGTCGGGGTGGACGAAACTCTCTGTGCTCCCGCTGTCGATCAGGCAACTGGTGGCGCGGCCGTTTACCGCGATATCCATCATGGAGCTGGATAGATGGTGAGGGTGGCCTTGATCCAGCGTCACGGAGGCCAGTATGTGGCTTAGTGAGTCACTATAGTCATCCGCCGAGACGGTGGTCGGTTCCGGTGACGAAATGGCGGTTGAGTGCGTTGGATACGATGGCGGCGGATGCCATGCGGCCGGGGGTACACAAAATGGCGGATAAGATGGCTGCTCCCACGGCCCGCACGCTGCGCTGCTGGCTGGCTTCCCCTTGCAGGCGTTAGCGTAATGGCCTTTCTTCCCGCAGCCCGAGCAGGTAGCTGTCTTAGCTGGGCAGTGCGCTCTGGGATGTTTTAACTGGCCACAGAAATAACATTTTTGTGCCTGGTTACTGGGCATCGAAGCAGTTCTTACCGGAGGCTGCTGTCTCGGTTGGGTCGCTGCAGCGGTTGGTGCCGGGGGCGGCGGTCCCGTGTCCCACGGTTTCGATTGCCATGTCTCGGCGCCGTTACGGGGGTATGCCTCGAGGTTTCGGTGGGCCTCCTCTAACGAGAGCGCAAGGGCAATGGCCGTCTTCAGGTCGGGTTCCTTGCTTTCTAGCAGTCTCTGCCGGGTGTGGTCTGACTGGAGGCCCCTGACGAAGGCATCACAGGCGAGTCCCTGCGCGTGCTCCACAGCCGTTACCGCTTTACAATCGCAGTCTCTGCAGAGTGCCAGTAGCGCCCGTGCAAATGCCCCTACCGATTCTCCCGGTTGCTGCCTGCGGGATCCCAAGAGGTGTCGGGCGTAAATTGTGTTCACTGGGCGCGTATATTGCCCTTTTAGTAGCTCGAGGGCCGCCACGTACGTATTAGAGTCCCGGATTAGCATATATACTTGATGGCTCACCTGGGCGGTCAAAATTTTCAGTTTGTGATCCTCCTCTGTAACCTGTGAGATTGCGAGGAAGGATTCAAAGCAGCTCAGCCAGTGTTCAAACTTGGCTGATGCACCCACATCTTGAGGGTCGAGGTCCAGGCGTGGTGGTCTGAGGGCTCTCAGCAATGTCTGCTGTATCCGTTGCTGTTGTTGCTCCTCAGGTGTCGCCATTTAACTTTTAGCTAATAAAATTGATACGCTTATCAATTACTTCATAAAAGGTGATGAGTCGAAGAAGAGATGATGAGTCGAAAGAAGAGATGAATAAGGCTTTTATTAGCTAAGAAGAGACCATGCTTCTTCGTGAGTGACTGAACAAGTCTGAACGAAACCCACACAGTGGTGGGTGGAGTCAGCTGAGGCATGCCTCCATACACAGCGCCACCCAGAGGTGGCAATATACAATACAGTGGTTTACCACAGAGTGTATTAGGGACGGGTTCCTTGAGCAGTATGTAACTGAACCAACCAGGGGGCAGGCAATCTTAGATCTGGTCCTGTGTAATGAGACAGGATTAATAAAAAATGTCCTAGTAAAGGATCCCCTTGGAATGAGTGAGCATAATATGGTTGAATTCCAAATTCAGTTTGAGGGTGAGAGAGTTGGATCTCAAACCAGCGTACTAAGCTTAAATAAAGGAGACTATGAAGGTATGAGAGTAGAATTGACTAAAGTGGACTGGGAAAACAGATTAAAGTGTAAGACGGTACAAGAGCAGTGGTCTACATTCAAGGAGATATTTCACATCTTTCAAGATAAATATATTCCACTGAGGAAAAAGGGGAGTAAAAGAAAAGACAGCCATCCGTGGCTTAGTAAAGTAATAAAGGATAGTATTCGACTGAAAACAAGGGCATATAAATTAGCCAAATCTAGTGGGAGGATAGAAGATTGGGAAGCATTTAAAAGCCAGCAAACAATAACTAAAAGATTAATTAAGAAAGGGAAGATAGATTATGAAAGTAAACTAGCAAAAAATATAAAAACAGATAGCAAGAGTTTCTGCAGCTATATAAAAATAAATAGGGTGGCTAAAGTGAACGTTGGTCCCTTAGAGGATGGGACCGGGAAACTAGTGGTGGGGAACATGGAGATGGCAAAGATGCTGAACAAATATTTTGTATCAGTCTTTACAGTAGAGGACACTAAAAATATCCCAACACTGGACAAACAGGGGGCAATTGGGGGGGAGGAGCTAAACACGATTAAAATCACTAAAGAGATGGTACTCAGTAAAATAATGGGACTTAAGGCAGATAAATCCCCCGGACCTGATGGCCTACATCCTAGGGTCTTGAGAGAAGTGGCGGTAGGGATTGTGGATGCATTGGTGATCATTGTCCAGAACTCCCTGGACTCAGGAAAGAAAGGTCCCGGCAGATTGGAAAACTGCTAATGTAACACCCTTATTTAAGAAGGGAAGTAGACAAAAAGCTGGAAACTATAGGCCAGTTAGCCTAACATCTGCACGATAGTAAAATACTGCAGATGTTGGAAATCCGAAATAACAACAGAAAATGCTGGAAAAACTCAGCAAGTCAGGCAACATCCGTGGAGAGAAATTTGAGTTGACGTTTCGGGTCGAACCCTTCCTCAAAACTGAAAAGAAAAGAAACTAGATCGAAGGCAGGGCTGCGATCGGACAAAAGAATAAAAGAAACAAAAGAAGTAAAAGAGATTAGAAGCTAGACGAGATGGTAATAGGCTGAGATTAGGTGTAAAGTGTACTGGCAGGGCAAAAGATAGCTGCCAGGTGTGAGAGAGAAACAAAAGGAAAGGGGGGGGGGTGAAAGGAGTGGAACAATTACAAGAGAAAATGAAATGGGGGCCGAGCTTATGATCTGAAATTGTTGAACTCGATATTGAGTCCGGAAGGCTGCAGAGTGCCTAATCGGAAGATGAGGTGCTGTTCCTTGAGTTTACGTTGAGCTTCCGTGGAACAATACAAGAGGCCAAGGACGGTGAGGTCCGAGTGGGAATGACTAACATCTGTGGTTGGCAAAATGTTGGAGTCCATTATTAAGGAAACAGTATCAGAGCATTTGGATAAACATAATTTAATAGGACAGAGTCAGCATGGTTTTACGAAGGGGAAGTCATGTTTGACAAATTTGCTCGAATTCTTTGAGGATGTAACATACAGGGTGGATAAAGGGGAACCAGTGGATGTAGTGTATTTGGACTTCCAAAAGGCATTTGACAAGGTTCCACACAAAAGATTACTGATCAAGATAAAAAATCACAGGATTGGGGGTAATGTACTGGCATGGGTGGAAGATTGGCTATCTAACAGAAAACAAAGAGTTGGGATAAATGGTTCGTTCTCGGGCTGGCAATCAGTAACTAGTGGTGTCCCACAGGGATCAGTGCTGGGACCCCAACTCTTTACAATCTATATTAACGATTTGGAGGAAGGGACCGAGTGCAACATATCCAAGTTTGCCGACAATACAAAGATGGGAGGGAAAGCAGTGAGTGAGGAAGACATAAAAAACCTGCAAAAGGACATAGACAGGCTAAGTGAGTGGGCAGAGATTTGGCAGATGCAATATAATGTTGGAAAGTGTGAGGTTATGCACTTTGGCAGAAAAAATCAAAGAGCAAGTTATTGTCTAAATGGAGAGAAACTGCAAAGTGCTACAGTACAAAGGGATCTGGGGGTCCTGGTGCATGAAACACAAAAGGTTAGTATGCAGGTGCAGCAGATGATCAGGAAGGCCAATGGAATCTTGGCTTTTATTGCAAGGGGGATGGAGTATAAAAACAGGGAAGTCTTGCTGCAGTTATACAGGGTATTGGTGAGGCCACACCTGGAATACTGCGTGCAGTTTTGGTTTCCATATTTAAGAAAAGATATACTTGCTCTCGAGGTGGTTCAGAGAAGGTTCACTCGGTTGATTCCAGAGATGAGGGGATTGACGTATGAGGAAAGGTTGAATAGGTTGGGACTCTACTCATTGGAGTTCAGAAGAATGAGAGGTGATCTTATCGAAACATATAAGATTGTGAGGGGGCTTGATCGGGTGGATGCGGTGAGGATGTTTCCACTGATGGGTGAGACTAGAACTAGGGGGCATAATCTTAGAATAAGGGGCTGCCCTTTCAAAACTGAGATGAGGAGAAACTTCTTCACTCAGAGGGTAGTAAATCTATGGAATTTGCTGCCCCAGAGAGCTGTGGAAGCTGCAACATTAAATAAATTTAAAATGGAGATAGACAGTTTCCTAGCAGAAAAGGGAATTAGGGGTTACGGGGAGAGGGCAGGGAAGTGGACGTGAGTCCAGATTCGGATCAGCCATGATCCTATTGAATGGCGGAGCAGGCCCGAGGGGCCGTATGGCCTACGCCTGCTCCTACTTCTTATGTTCTTATGTTCTTATGAGCCACCTTGGGGATGAAACGGTGGTAGAAGTTGACCATCCCCAGGAACTCCTGCAAGGCCTTGACTGTCGACGGCCGCGGGAAAGAAGTAACCGCCTCAACCTTCGTTGCCAAAGGGATGGCGCCGTCCGATGTTATGCGGTGTCCCAGGAAGTCGATTTGTTGCAGGCCGAACTGGCACTTGGCTGGGTTGATGATTAACCCGTGTTGGCTGAGGCGCGTAAAGAGGAAACGCAAATGGGAGATGTGCTCCTCCTTGCTGGCGCTGGCGATGAGTATGTCGTCCAGGTAGACAAAAAGGAAACGCAGGTCCAGAAGAACGGAGTCCATTAAATGCTGGAATGCCTGTGCTGCGTTCTTTAAGCCAAACGGCATCCGCAGGAACTCAAAGAGGCCAAAAGGGGTGATGACAGCGGTTTTCGGGACGTCTTGTGGGTGCACTGGAACCTGGTGATATCCACGGACGAGGTCGACTTGAGAGAAGATAGGCCTAGAAATTCAGTTGCTTGCGCCAGCCGGTAGCGCCTTAGGAGGAGGAGATGTTGGGCGCTAGGCGGCTAGCGGCCGGGCGCAGCGCGATCTGCGCCTCTCCCCAACTTCACTCACGATTTAGCGGTGGCGCAAAGTCTTTGCGCGCGCAGATCCTGACGTCATTTCCTCGTGCATCGCCCTTTGTGCGCCCCAAACCGGAAATTCAGTCGCGACGCCCTATTGTGCGCCTGGCGCCCCTAGCGACTGGTAGAGGGGAACAGTTCTCAGTCGATGCGGGGCGCGGGGGGCGCAAATTAAAGGGCACACCTCCTGCAGTAGAAAAGGCTGCCATTTGGCAGCACTCCTTTTTGAGAGACGGATCTTTGCAGAGAGACAAAGGTAGAGAGCTTTCTGCTTTGGCTCAACACTCGGACAGGTACTTGTGGCTTCAGGCCACAGCTTTCCACTTGTCTTTGCCTTCAGTGTCATATCATTGTTTGCAAATATATAATGGGGGCTGCAATGGGTGCAAACGCTGGCTTTCTCCATTGCATCCAAAGGGCTCACAGACGCCGTGAGAGAGTGGCAGTCCTGGCTAGACGGAGAGGGGGCAACAGGCGTCGGGAAAGGAGGCCTTACCCACCCAGGGTATACCGCCAGCAGTTCGCCTATCTGAACATGTCTGACGAGCAGTGTGTTCGGAGGCTGCGGTTCCGAAGGGCGGTGGTCACTGAGATCTGCAACCTGCTTGGCGGTGATCTGCAGCCACATCTGAGGAGCAGGACGTCTCTGTCGGTGGCAGTGAAGGTGACGGTGTCTCTCAACTTCTATGCCACCGGCTCCTTCCAATCCGCTACTGGGGACATTTCCAACGTCTCCCAGTTCGCCGTGCATTGCTGCATCCGCCAGGTGACCAATGCCCTTTTCAAAAGGAGACGTCAGTTCATCTCCTTCTCCATGGCCCTTGTCAAGCAGCAACAGCGTGCAATGGGCTTTGCAGCATTCGCGGGCTTCCCCATGGTGCAGGGCGCCATTGACTGCACGCATGTGGCTTTGCGGGCACCTCTGGAGAACGCCGAGGATTACCGCAACCGGAAGGGCTACCATTCCCTCAACGTTCAGCTGGTGTGTGACCACAGGCAGCTTATCCTAGCTGTCAATGCCCGCTTTCCAGGCAGCAACCACGATGCCTTCATCCTGCACCAGACTTCTGTGGCAGACATGTTCCAGGCCCAGCCTCACCCACGAGGATGGCTTCTCGGGGACAAAGGCTATCCTTTGTGTACCTGGCTGATGACCCCGCTCCGTGTGCCCAGCGCCCCTGCTGAAGAGGGATACAACGACAGCCATCAAGCGACCAGGAACATCATTGAGCAAACAATCGGCGTCCTGAAGCAACGGTTCCGCTGTCTGGATCGTTCCAGTGGAGCCCTACAATATTCGCCGGAGCGAGTCTCCCATTTCGTGGTCGTGTGCTGCATGCTGCACAACCTGGCTATCCGCAGGACTCAGCCACTGCCACCAGAGATTGGAGGACCACCTGAGGAGGAGGAGGAGGAGGAGGAGGAGGACCAGCACAGGAGGGAGGCAGAAAGTGCAAGGGCCGCCCGTCGGTGGCTTATTGAACGTCAGTTCTAGGCCCCCTCTCAGGGAATGGCTTGTGCCAATGTCACCAGATGAATGTAGCCGCTCCACAAGCCCTCAGCCGAGCAGGGCAACCAGGACTTGCTAAAAAAAGCATGCACAGTGCGATTTAAGAACATTTATTTATTGGAAACCTCTGCCCTTCCCACATTACAACCTCATGGAGAGAAGCCCCCTCCAAAAACACAAAACGAACAGTCTCGGCCTTACAAAACAAAGAAAGACACCAGTCTCGGCCTTACAAAACAAAGAAAGACACCAGTCTCGGCCTTACAAAACAAAGAAAGACACCAGTCTCGGCCTTACAAAACCACAACTACACCAGTCTCGGCCTTTCAACAAACACAAAGCATTTGGCCAGACCTTCTACTTTTTGCCCTGCGAGGGCGATGCCTTTCGCATCCGTGACTGGCCCCTGCCCGCCCTGCAGCTCCTCCTCAATGGGACCCCAGTGGCTGCAGCAAGGCTGGGGGAAGGCTGCTGAGGGTCAGATGGCGAGACGCCAGATGCCCT
Organism: Somniosus microcephalus; assembly: GCF_052327205.1. Taxonomy (NCBI): domain Eukaryota; kingdom Metazoa; phylum Chordata; class Chondrichthyes; order Squaliformes; family Somniosidae; genus Somniosus; species Somniosus microcephalus. Next base: position 341,426,381 of record NC_140990.1, on the reverse strand, counting down.
TGGGGGTTGGCCTGCACCAGCTCTGGCCCTGGAGGGTCCGGCTGCTGACTGCTCCAACTCTGCTTGGGTGGCAGCAGTCTGTCCAGCGGCTCGTGGCAGCTGCAATGGCGGAGTGGCAGTGTCGGCTGCAGGAATGGTGCCAACCTGACAGATCGCAGGTGCTCCCTGGTCACCTGAGACATTGGCACTCGCACGGGCCAGCACTGCAGCATGCGCAGCAAACAGCTGAAGAACAGACTGCTGGGCTGCTGCTGCGCGGCGAGTGCCCTGGTGATGCCTGGCCGATCCAGCGAGGGTGGCAGCAGTTAGTGCCCGTGTGGCCCTGGTCTGTGTCCGCATGACACCAGCCAGTGAATGAACGGCACGACTGAGCACTTGGCTCGAAGCCGCCTGTGCTGCCGCGAAGTCCTGCAGACTCCTGGCCTGTGCTGCACTGAATTGTTGCAGACTCCTGGCCTGTGCTGCTCCGAATTCCTGCACACTCCTTGACAGAGACTCAATGGAGTCAGGCATCCTTGCCACTGCAGCCATGAGCTCATTGTGCCTGCGCTCAGCCTGGACGGCCATTTCCTCCAGGAGCCGCACCTCCTCTGCGCTGACCGTCGCAGGACTGGAGGCCGCACTCACCCTCTGGGGAGAAGTCCGCCGAGCTTCCCCACCCCTCCCACGTTGCTGCAGGCCGCTGGGCCCCGGAGCTTCACTCTCCTCCGACCCTTCCCCCCGGCTCCCCTCCAGGGAAGACGTGTCCCCTTCATCGCCATGGGCTGGCGCGGCTGAGGGTGGCACTGATGGGCCGGCTTCCTCTTCCTCCTCCTCGAATTCGGAATCGCTGACAGTGGCAGCTTGAGGGCCCGCCTCCTCACCTGGCGATTCACCATCTGAAAGCAGGGAGGCACAAGAGTTGCTTTAGGTGAGGACAGGGCGGCAGCGAGGGAGGCATGAGTGCTGCCATGCACTGCATTGGTCGGTCAGTGGCAAAGGATGCTGATCTGAGGCGCAAGTGGAACGAGAGAGGTCAAAAAGGTGATGCCCTTACCATTGGTGCCCAGAACAGGGTCGGCATCTCCACTGGCGACGGGGCCAATCAGCCGTCCTGCCATAATGCGCTCCACACGCTGGTCGAGGTCGGAGAGCTCTTTGACGTCAGGACGGCCTCCCCCGGTCTCATGTTGCTTCCTCCGGTTGTGCGCCACCTTGGCCTGCAAGAGAAAGGACTGCTTCTAAGTACAGTGTGAAGCCCTGATCTTGTCTGCCCTGCCTCCCATGGTGGACTGGCCCTGACAGTGTGAAGCCCTGATCTTGGCTGCACTGCCTCCCATGGTGGACTGGCCCTGACAGTGTGAAGCCCTGATCTTGGCTGTACTGCCTCCCATGGTCGAATAGCTTGTACAGTGTGTAAAGTGCTGAATGTTCAAGTGGTTTTCATGACAGTCCCATAGCTGCTGGATGAGGGCAGGCCCTTAGGGCTTTCAGGTCCCTTTGCCCATAAAGTGACGTGCACATGCAGGGATGAGGAGGACACTGGAAAGGGTACTCACCCTGACAACCCGAGTGAGGTCGTTGAACTTTTTCCGGCATTGCACAGGAGTCCTGGCAACCACGCTGTTGGAAGTCACCCTGTTTGAGACCTCCCTCCAGGCTTTCCGGTAGGCGCTGGGCAGCGGCCTCCTGCCACCTTCTGGGAACAGAACATGGTGCCTGCGCTCCACTCCGCCAACCAGCAGCCTCAGGTCACCGTCGCTGAAGCGCTGCGCTCTCTCCCTGGCCTTCTCCATAGCCCTGGGCATTGCGCAGATGAAGCAGAAGTGGTCAGGCCTAGCTTGAGGGCTGCAGTGTGCGGGGCGTTGCAGGCAAACAAACCCACCCTCCCCCTTTAAGAGCTGACCGGCGCCAGAGTGTCTGCCGTCAATCAACAACTCTCCGCACCTGCGCTGTGCCCGGCCTCGGGGGTATCGCTCAGGACCGCCGGCTTAGCGCCTAAAGATAGTCGTGCATCGCCTGTTTTAGCGCAGCAGCAACCTCTTGGGGCGATGCGACTGAATATCGGCGAAGGTGGCGCGAACTTGCGTCGGGCGCAAACTTTAGCGGCCGCCCGACTTTAGCGCCCCAAACGTGGCTATACTGAATTTCTAGGCCATAGTATTTCCCGCCAAGTGGGCTGAGAAGTCCTGGATATGCGGGATTGGGTACCGATCCGGAGTGGTGGCGTCGTTGAGGCGTCGGTAGTCACTGCATGGCCACCGGCCGCCAGCCGCCGCCTGGTTTCAGCACGATGTGGAGAGGCGAAGACCAGGGACTGTTCGATCGCCTAATGATGCCGAGCCGCTCCACTGTGGCGAACTCCGCCTTCGCAGCTGCAAGCTTGCCGGGTTCGAGCCTTCTAGCCCACACATAAACCGGAGAGCCAGTAGTGGTGATGTGATGTTCAACATCATGTTTCGTCACTGAAGAGGAGAAGGTGGGCCTTGTCAATTCCGGAAACTCCCCGAGGAGTCGCGTGAAGTCATCTGGAGGAGGAAAAGCACAGGCAATGGAGCGCGCCACGGAGGTACCACGGAAGCACGGGATCGAGTGGAAGGTGGCCACGTTGATCAGCCGGCGGTGTCGGACATTGACTAGCAGGCTGTTGGCACACAGAAAATCTGCCCCTAGGATAGGCTGTGAGACCGTAGCCGTGACGAAATCCCAAAAGAAGCGCTGACCGCCGAAACAGACTTCGACCCGCCGCTTTCGGAACGTTTGAATAGCCGCGCCATTAGCCGCTACGAGGGAAAAACCGAGGTTCGCAGTCCGCGTGTCGAGCTTCGACGCAGGTAGAATGCTACACTGCGCCCCGGTGTCACAAAGGAAACGGCGGCCCGAGAGGGAATCGGTGATATAGAGAAGTTTCCCCGTAGAACCGATGGCCATCGCCACCGCGGAACGCCCGTTAGATTTGGCCATCCATCGCCAGGGACGCCGCCTGCGCCTTCTTGTTTGTTTTTGGTGAAAAACTGCAGGGGGAACGGCAGCATCGTGCTTTCGCGCCAAAACGGGTGTGGTAGGAGCACCAGCCCGCTGTAGGAGAAGCCGGGACTGCGTCTGTGGGGGATGGGCGCCTTGTGGCCGCGCAACACTGCTGGGTAACCGTGAAAATCTTATCGGCTTCGGCCGCAAGCTTGGCGCAGTCAGTAATGTCGGAGCTGGCCAGGGCAGCCTGAACCTGTTCAGGCAGTTGGTAGAGGAAAAGCTCCCGGAAAATGAAACATTCCAGTTCAGCACCCAAGAGTGTGAGCATTTGGCTCATGAGCTCAGATGGTTTGGAGTCCCCGAGGCCGGGCAGCGTGATGAGCCGGCGAGCGCGCTCCGACTTCGATAGCCCGAAAACCTGAAGCAACCGCGCCTTAATTGCATCATACTTGCTGTCAGTAGGAGGACTACCGATGAGGCTGATGATCCGGGATGCAGTTGCGCTGTCGAGGGCGGAGACCACGTAATAATAACGGGTCTGATCCGCGTTGATGTTCCGAATGGCGAACTGGGCTTCAGCCTGGATGAACCAGGCGTCTGGTTGTTGCTCCCAGATCTGTGGCAGTTTCAGTGTGAGGGCGTTCGTGTCCATGTCGAATCTTCCACGAAAATCGTTTGTAGAAGTCGGGGTCACCAATGTAGGAACGGAGGTTCCTATCAAAAAGACTGAGTTCGACTCAGATAATTAAATTAATGAACTTTAATGAAAACAAACGAGTTTAAACTGGAAACTGCTAGAACACATCAATAACAGGTCTACTCTCCTTGAGGGCTCCACGAGGACTGATCCCCCGATCAGGAGAGTGACGTCATGACGTCATCACGTTCTTCCCGCCGTTGGGGCATCAAGTGACTAACGGCATGACGTCATTACGTGCTGTAAAGGTAACTGGCATTGTACAGTCAAACAGTGTAATTAAAGGTACAGGCACAGACAGTAACTACATCGCTGTTAAAGGAGTTATGTACAACCGCTCTGAGTCCTTTGGTGGCTCCGCCACAACCTCCCTATTCTTCCTACCAAAATGTAATACCTCACATTTATCTGTGTTGAACTTCATTTGCCAATTATATGCCCATTCTGCAAGTTTATTAATGTCCTCCTGTAACTTGTTGCAGTCCTCCTCAGTATTGACTATCCCCCCAATTTGGAGTCATCCACAAATTAAGAAATTGTGTTTTTGATTCCAAAGTCTAAATCATTAATGTAAATGTGAACAGCAGTGGTCCCAGCACTGATCCTTGTGGAACACCACCACCCACCTTCTGCCCCTGTGAATAGCTACCCTTTACTCCCACTCTCTGCTTTCTGTCCTGAAGCCAGCTAGCAATCCGTTCTGCTACTTGTCCCCTGACTCCGCATTCTCTGACCTTGTTCATCAGTCTGTTGTGGGGTACCTTATCGAAGGCCTTTTGAAAGTTATTATTGAATCTGCTTCCACCGCCCTTACATGCAGTGCATTCCAGATCAGCTATTTTCAATCTATATTGATGACTTAGATGAGCGGACCGAGTGTATCCAAGTTTGCTGATGATACAAAGTTAGGTGGGAAAGTAAGTTGTGAGGAGGATGTAAGGAGGCTTCAAGGGGATATAGACAGGCTAAGTGAGTGGGCAAGAACATGGCAAATTGAGTATAATGTGGAGAAATGTGAAGTTATCCACTTTGGTAGGAAAAATAGAAAAGCAGAGTATTTTTTAAATGGAGAGAGATTGGGAAATGTTGGTGTTCAGAGGGACCTGGGTGTCCGTGTACACGAATCACTGAAAGTTAACATGCAAGTACAGCAAGCAATTAGGAAAACAAATGGTATGTTGGCCTTTATTACAAGAGGATTTGAGTATAAGAATAAAGAAGTTTTACTGCAATTATACAGGGCCCTGGTGAGGCCACACCTGGAGTATTGTGTACAGTTTTGGTCTCCTTACCTAAGGAAGGATATACTTGCCTCAGAGGGAGTGCAACAAATGTTCACCAGACTGATTCCTGGGATGGGGGGATGGTCCTATGAGGAGAGTCATATAGTCATAGAGTTATACAGCACAGAAAGAGGCCCTTCGGCCCATCGTGTCTGTGCCGGCCATCAAGCCTTGTCTACTCTAATCCCATTTTCCAGCACTTGGTCCGTAGCCTTGTATGCTATGGCGTTTCAAGTACTCATCTAAATGCTTCTTGAATGTTGTGAGGGTTCCTGCCTCTACCACCCTTTCAGGCAGTGAGTTCCAGATTCCAAACACCCTCTGGGTGAAAAAGTTCTTCCTCAAATTCTGTCTAAACCTCCTGCCCCTTACCTTGAAACTATGCCCCCTGGTTATTGACCCCTCTACTAAGGGGAAAAGTTCCTTTCTATCTACCCTATCTATGCCCCTCATAATTTTGTACACCTCAATCAGGTCCCCCCTCAGCCTTCTCTGCTCTAAGGAAAACAACCCCAGCCTGTCCAGTCTCTCTTCATAGCTGAAGCGCTCCAGCCCAGGTAACATCCTGGTGAATATCCTCTGCACCCTCTCCAATGCAATCACATCCCTCCTATAGTGTGGCGACCAGAACTGCAGACAGTATTCCAGCTGTGGCCTAACTAGTGTTTTGTAAAGCTCCATCATATCCTCCCTGCTCTTATATTCTATGCCTCGGCTAATGAAAGCAAGTATCCCATATGCCTTTTTAACCACCTTATCTACCTGTCCTGCTGCCTTCAGGGATCTATGCACATGCACACCAAGGTCCCTCTGATCCTCTGTCCTTCCTAGGTTCCTACCATTCATTGTGTATTCCCTTGCCTTGTCTAATGAGAGGGAGGAATTGAATGAAATCAGTATTTGTAGGGAAATGGTGTTAGGGGAATTGACGGGATTGAAGGCCGATAAATCCCCAGGGCCTGATAATCTACATCCTAGGGTACTTAAGGAAGTGGCCCTAGAAATAGTAGATGCATTGCTGGTCATCTTCCAGACTTCAATAGACTCTGGAACAGTACCCATGGATTGGAGGGTAGCTAATGTAACCCCACTATTTAAAAAAGGTGGTAGAGAGAAAACGGGGAATTATAGACCGGTAAGCCTGACATCGGTAGTGGGGAAAATGCTAGAGTCCATTACAGCACTTGGAAAATAGTGACAGTATCGGACAAAGTCAGCATGGATTTACAAAAGGTAAATCATGCTTGACTAATCTACTGGAATTTTTTGAGGATGTAACTGCTGGAATAGATCAGGGAGAACCAGTGGATATGGTGTATTTGGACTTTCAGAAGACTTTCGATAAGTTCCCGTATAAGAGATTAGCATGCAAAGTTAAAGCACATGGGATTGGGGGTAAGGTACTGACTTGGATAAAGAACTGGTTGGCAGACAGGAAGCAAAGAGTTGGAATAAACGGGTCTTTTTCCAAGTGGCAGGCAGTGACTAGTGGGGTACCGCAGGGATCAGCTATTCACAATATATATAAATGATCTAGATGAGGGAACTAGATGTAATATCTCCAAGTTTGCAGACGACACTAAGCTGGGTGGGCGTGTGTGCAGAGAAACTCCAGTATGATTGATGTGCCTCAATAAATCCGAGACTCGATGTTAGCGAAACAAAACAAGGCTTTTATTGACTTAGAAGGTAACACACAGAGGAGAATGTATCTTCCATCCAGAGGTCTGCCGTACTGGATGTGCTGCAGGCTGGGCCAGCTTACATAGGAGCCAGGTATGGGCGGAGCCCTACACACAGTACAATACAATGGAAATGAAACTGAAACCAACCACAGTCACAGGCAGAGAAATACTGATGAGTGATGAATGGAATATTTCATCACATTCACCCCTTCTATAGATTTAGTCTGTTCGGGGGTTTGATAGTCCTCTGCGACCGACGTGGCTGTTGTGGTGCCGCGGGTGTCGGCTGGGTGTCCCCGGTGGCCTCCTGGGTCTCTGCCGGGGGTGCCGCCAGGGTTGTTGAAGGGGTAGTTGGTGGGGGTACCGTTGGTCGATGTTCTTCCGGGGCTGATGAAAGAGTAGTGGGTGGGTAAGAGTTGCTGTGGTCGTTGTTGCTGCTGTTGTCATGGTTGTTGTCGTTACCGGCTGGGGCGACGTCTTTTATGGACACGGTGTCCTCCCTTCCGTCGGCGTGCCGGACATACGCGTATTGGGGGTTGGCGTGGAGTAGGTGCACTGACTCCACGAGAGGGTCCGTCTTGTGGCCCCTCACATGCCTTCGCACGAATACCAGACCTGGGGTGGAGAGCCATGATGGCATGGATACGCCTGAGGTGGATTTCCGGGGAAAGACAAACATTCGCTCGTGAGGCGTGGCATTAGTGGCAGTACACAATAGCGACCGTATCGAATGGAGCACATCTGGGAGGACTTCCTGCCAGCGGGAGATAGGGAGGCCTTTGGTCCTTAGAGCTAGAGTGACTGCTTTCCATACTGTCCCGTTCTCTCGCTCCACTTGACCGTTACCCCGGGGGTTGTAGCTGGTGGTACGGCTCGTGGCGATCCCCCTGGACAGCATGTACTGGCGTAGCTCTTCACTCATGAAGGACGCCCCCCTATCCGTATGGATGTAGCTCGGCATACCGAACAGGCAGAACAGGCTGTTGAGGCATTTAATGACCGTGGCGCTGGTCATGTCTGGGCAGGGGAAGGCGAATGGGAAACGAGAGTATTCGTCCACAATGTTCAGGAAGTAAACATTGCGGTCGACGGACGGGAGGGGGCCCTTGAAATCTAAGCTGAGCCGCTCAAAGGGTCGTGTAGCTTTGATTAAGTGGGCTCTATCTGGGCGGTAGAACCGAGGCTTGCAATCAGCGCAAGTGCGACAGTTCCTGGTCAGGGACCGAACTTCCTCAATCGAGTAGGGTAAGTTGCGGGACTTTATAAAGTGGAACAGCCGCGTGACCCCTGGGTGGCAGAGGTCATTGTGGAGGGTCTGTAGCCGATCCCCGGTGGCGCTGGCACACATCCCTCGTGAGAGGGCGTCGGGGGATTCGTTAAGGGCCCCTGGCCGGTAAATAATGTCATAATCGAAGGCGGAGAGCTCGATCCGCCACCTAAGAATCTTATCATTTTTAATCTTCCCCCTCTGTTTATTATTGAACATAAACGCTACCGACCGCTGGTCGGTAAGTAGGGTGAAGCGTTTGCCGGCTAGGTAGTGGCGCACTGCCTCCACGATGGCTTGGGCCTCCTTTTCTACGGAGGAGTGTCTGATCTCGGGCGCTTGGAGGGTCCTCGAGAAGAAAGCTACGGGCCGCCCCGCCTGGTTGAGGGTGGCCGCCAAGGCAAAGTCAGACGCATCACTTTCCACTTGAAAGGGAGTGTTCTCGTCCACTGCCTGTAGCGTGGCCCGCTCAATATCCTGCTTAATGCTTTTGAAGGCGGCATGGGCCTCAGCAGAGAGCGGAAAAGAGGATGCTTTCAAGAGGGGGCGGGCTTTGTCGGAGTAGTTGGGGACCCATTGGGAATAATAAGAAAATAACCCCAGGCACCTTTTCAGGGCTTTGGGAGTGTTGGGCAGGGGCAGCTCCCGTAGGGGGCGCAATCGGTCGGGGTCTGGTCCGATTTCCCCATTCTCCACCACGCTGCCTAGTATGCAGAGGCGCGTGGTGTTGTAAACGCACTTGTCCTCGTTGTAGGTGAGGTTGAGTTTTTGTGCGGTTTTCAGGAACCTCTCGAGGTTCGAGTCGTGATCCTGCTGGTTGTGACCGCAGATGGTGACGTTGTCGAGGTAGGGGAAGGTTGCCTGCAAGTGGTGGTCATCGACCATGCGGTCCATCTCCCTCTGGAAGACCGAGACCCCATTCGTCACCCCAAAGGGGACTCTGAGGAATTGGTAGAGGCGTCCGTTCACCTCGAAGGCGGTGTACGGGCGGTCCTCTGGTCTGATAGGGAGCTGGTGGTACGCTGACTTGAGGTCGATGGTGGAGAACACCCGGTATTGGGTGATTTGGTTCACCATTTCTGATATGCGGGGTAGCGGGTAGGCGTCTAGTTGGGTGTACCTGTTGATCGTTTGGCTATAGTCGATCACCATCCGTTTCGTCTCGCTACCCCTTACCACCACCACTTGGGCGCGCCACGGGCTATTGCTGCGTTCAATAATGCGCTCTTTCAGGAGCCTGTCTACCTCGGTCGCGATAAACCACCTGTCCTCCCAGCTGTACCTCCTGCTTTTGGTCGCTATTGGCCGGCAGTTAGGGGTAAGGTTCGCGAATAGCGAAGGCGGCTTTACCTTCAGGGTAGCCAGACCGCACACTGTGAGGGGCGGCTGGGACCCACCGTAATTGAGCGTGATGCTTTGGTGGTAGCACTGGAAATCCAGGCCCAAGATCACGCTCGCACATAGATTCTTCGATGTCTGGGTTTTATCAGCCATGGAGATGGTACCCCGAGTAGGGACCACCTTTAGGGAGAGTTGTTGTACCAGTTCAGGGTGGATAAAACTCTCCGTGCTTCCACTGTCAATTAAACATTTAACCCTGCACCCGTTTACCTCGATGTCCACCATTGATTTGGAAAGCGGGTGCGGCCTGGTCTGGTCCACTGTGACCGATGCCACTGTAGGGCCCTGATCGAGACAAGATGGCGTCCACACTGTCTGCTCACAAGATGGCGGACCCCACGAGGTCGGGCAAGATGGCGTCCAAGATGGCCGCTCCCACGGCGCACACGCGGCGGTGGCGGGTTTTCCAGCGGGGTTCCCTCTGCACACCTTCCCAAAGTGCCCCTTCTTACCGCACTTAAAGCAGGTGGTGCCTTTCGCCGGGCACAGGTTTCTGGTGTGCTTCGGCTGCCCGCAGAAGTAGCAGTTGGGTCCCCGACGTGTCGCGGCTGTCGTAGGGCTTCTGGGGGGAGAGCGGGGCCCCGACGGTGTCGGGCTGCCGGGCGGGGAAGATGCCCTCCAAGATGGCGGCGCCCTTGGTGCACACGTGGCGGCGTGGACGGCGCGGCTGAAGAGTAGGCGTCCGAGTTTCTCTGGGCCACATCCAGGGATCGTGCTGTGTCCGCAGCCTGTTTCAGGTCCAATCCCGTTTTTTCCAGCAGTCTCTGCCGGATGTAAGTGGAGCTGAGGCCTGTGATAAAGGCATCGCGAACAAGCTCGTCAGTGTACACTGCGGCTTTTACATCTTGGCACTTGCAGTCTTTGCCAAGCGTTTTCAGGGTGCCTAGGAACTCCTCCACCGATTCCCCAGGTCGCTGTGCGCGAGTAGCGAGCAGATGCCTAGCATACACCTCATTCGTAGGCTGCTGGTAATGCGCCTTTAAGATGTCGCAGGCGGCCGGGTACGTGTCGGCGTCTTGGATGAGGGGGTAAACCCGGTGGCTTACCCAATTCCGCAGAATTCCGAGTTTCATACTCGCAGCGTCCGTAGCGTCTTTGACGGCTGCGGAATTGTCTAGGAAGAATTCCATACACATAAACCAGTGTCCGAAGCGTGCCGATGCGTCCGAAGCATGCTGGTCCAAATCCAAACGTTCGGGTTTCAAGAGTTGATCCATTGTGTTGAAAATTAAGTCAATAAAATTGATGTGCCTCAATAAATCCGAGACTCGATGTTAGCGAAACAAAACAAGGCTTTTATTGACTTAGAAGGTAACACACAGAGGAGAATGTATCTTCCATCCAGAGGTCTGCCGTACTGGGTGTGCTGCAGGCTGGGCCAGCTTACATAGGAGCCAGGTATGGGCGGAGCCCTACACACAGTACAATACAATGGAAATGAAACTGAAACCAACCACAGTCACAGGCAGAGAAATACTGATGAGTGATGAATGGAATATTTCATCACAATGATTTCGACAGGTTGGGTGATTGGGCAGATAAATGGCAAATGCAGTATAATGTGGATAAATGCGAGATTATCCACTTCAGTGGCAAAAACAGGAAGACAGATTATTATCTGAACGGCAATAGATTGGGAAAAGGGGAAGTGCAACGAGACCTGGGTGTCCATGTGCACCAGTCGCTGAAGGTAAGCATGCAGGTGCAGTAGGCGGTTAAGAAGGCAAATGTTATGTTGGTCTTCATAGCTAGAGGATTCGAGTACAGGAGCAAGGATGTCTTGCTGCAGTTGTACAGGGCCTTGGTGAGACCACACCTTGAGTATTGTGTGCAGTTTTGGTCCCCTTATCTGCGGAAGGATGTTCTTGCCATGGAGGGAGTGCAGTGAAGATTCACCAGATTGATACCTGGGATAGCAGGAATGACGTATGAGGAGAGATTGGGTCGATTAGGCTTATATTCGCTAGAGTTTAGAAGAATGAGAGGGGATCTCATTGAAACGTATAAAATTCTGACAGGACTAGACAGACTAGATGCAGGAAGGATGTTCCCGATGGCGGGGGAGTCCAGAACCAGGGGTCACAGTCTAAGGATAAGGGGTAAGCCATTTAGGACTGAGATGAGGAGGAATTTCTTCACCCAGAGAGTGGTGAACCTGTGGAATTCTCTACCACACAAGGTAGTAGAGGCCAATTCATTAAATATATTCAAGAAGGAGTTAGATATATTTCTTAAGGCTAAAGGGATCAAGGGATACGGGGAGAAAGTAGGGACAGGGTACTGAATTTGGATGATCAGCCATGATCTCATTGAATGGCGGAGCAGGCTCGAGGGGCCGAATGGCCTACTCCTGCTCCTAGCTTCTATGTTTCTATATTGTAGACATGGTGTCTGACATGAATCAGTCATTCATGAAAGAAAGACTTATGAAATAATACTGAGCAGCCTGCGGGTGGTGCTGTCCAGGGAGAGTATAAATACTCGGGCACGGGCCCAGCTTGCGCAGGACATTCTTAACAGGAACTAGTGAAGGACACAACTAGACCGCCATGTTGTAAAACAGTTGATTAAAGCTTTGTTTAACGCTTAGACTAAGTGCCTAGTAGTTTTCTTACGTCAGTGTCTCTGCTGACCTTTCTGAGGTGAGAGGTCAAACCTTTGAAGTTTTAAAATACATAACTCATGAAGCGAACCAAGTGGTTTTCTGCCACCTTTGTAAACTTTAGGAGTGAATGAACAATTTTGGGCTGTGATGATGACAAACTGAATAATAGCCACACAGGATGTGTGAGTGTAAACGTTTGACAGCTCAAAACAGCTCAGACCAACATTAAAGGAACATTTCACTATCTCTGAATGAATGATTTACTGCAAAAGACAAGGAAAGCTGTATAAAACACTGAGGCTAAAGAATATCAGTACTGCAGTCAGGGAAGGAGCCTGGTCAGTCATCGCGCCTACGAGGACCTACAATCAACGCCGGACTGATCATCGGTGGGTGGTTGTATGTGTGATTTCCTGTAATATTATTGGTGAACTGCTCGAGCAGAGGTTGGGGTTTTCAATCAGTCTTAGGAACAATTAAAGGTTAAAGGCAGAACCCGTGTGTCTGGTATAATTTTGCATAAATCTCAAGTCCGAACTCTATAACCCGTTGAACGGGGCGAGGGGTAATTCCGCACGTCTAACACAGTGCAGCACTCCCTCAGTACTGCCCCTCCGACAGTGCAGCGCTCCCTCAGTACTGCCCCTCCGACAGTGCAGCACTCCCTCAGTACTGCCCATATCCCTCATACCCACCTACCCACCTTCTCCCCATATCCCCCAACCCCACCTACCCACCTTCTCCCCATATCCCTCAACCCCACCTACCCACCTTCTCCCCATATCCTCAACCCCACCTACCCACCTTCTCCCCATATCCTCAACCCCACCTACCCACCTTCTCCCCATATCCTCAACCCCACCTACCCACCTTCTCCCCATATCCCTCAACCCCACCTACCCATCTTCTCCCCATATCCCCAACCCCACCTACCCATCTTCTCCCCATATCCCCAACCCCACCTACCCACCTTCTCCCCATATCCCCAACCCCACCTACCCATCTTCTCCCCATATCCCCAACCCCACCTACCCACCTTCTCCCCATATCCCTCAACCCCACCTACCCACCTTCTCCCCCTATCCCTCAACCCCACCTACCCATCTTCTCCCCATATCCCCAACCCCACCTACCCACCTTCTCCCCATATCCCCAACCCCACCTACCCATCTTCTCCCCATATCCCCAACCCCACCTACCCACCTTCTCCCCATATCCTCAACCCCACCTACCCACCTTCTCCCCATATCCTCAACCCCACCTACCCACCTTCTCCCCATATCCTCAACCCCACCTACCCACCTTCTCCCCATATCCCTCAACCCCACCTACCCATCTTCTCCCCATATCCCCAACCCCACCTACCCATCTTCTCCCCATATCCCCAACCCCACCTACCCACCTTCTCCCCATATCCCCAACCCCACCTACCCACCTTCTCCCCATATCCCTCAACCCCACCTACCCATCTTCTCCCCATATCCCCAACCCCACCTACCCATCTTCTCCCCATATCCCCAACCCCACCTACCCATCTTCTCCCCATATCCCCAACCCCACCTACCCACCTTCTCCCCATATCCCTCAACCCCACCTACCCACCTTCTCCCCCTATCCCTCAACCCCACCTACCCACCTTCTCCCCCTATCCCTCAACCCCACCTACCCACCGTCTCCCCATATCCCCAACCCCACCTACCCACCTTCTCCCCATATCCCCAAACCACACCCACCCACCTTCTCCCCATATCCCAAACCCCACCTACCCACCTTCTCCCCATATCCCCAACCCCACCTACCCACCTTCTCCCCATATCCCCACCCCACCTACCCACCTTCTCCCCATATCCCCACCTACCCACCGACCCACCTTCTCCCCATATCCCCACCCCACCGACCCACCTTCTCTCCATATCCTCAACCCCACCCACCCACCTTCTCCCCATATCCTCAACCCCACCCACCCACCTTCTCCCCATATCCCTCAACCCCAGCTACCCACCTTTTCCCCATATTCCTCAATTCCTTCCCTCGCCAGAAACACATCTAATTGCCCCTCGACCCCATTTACACTGTCCTTCCCCGGGTATTTAATCCACACTCGATTTCGCTTTGGTTAAAAAATTTCCCCGACCTCCCTTCTCACTCCTCACATCATTTTTAACCTTTGCCCCCTGGGATCTGAACCCGTCCCGACAGGGAGCAATTTTCCCCGGATCAACTCGGTCCCATTCCCTTCATAATCTGGGAACTTCTGGCAGGTCACCTCACTGTCTTCTCCCTGCCAAGGAGAACGAAACCCCACCTATTGAATATTCATTAAACTCCGGAGTGCTGGGATCATCCATGTCATCGAATCTTACAGCACAGAAGGAGGCCATTTGGCCCATCGTGCCTGTGCCGGCTCTTTGAAAGATTCTATCCAATTAGTCCCACACCCCAGCTCTTTCCCTGGAGCCCTGCAAATTTCTCCCCTTCAAGCATTTATCCAATTCCCTTTTGAAAGTTCCTATGGGATCTGCTTCCATCGCCCTTTCAGGTGGAGCGTTCCAGAATTCGTTTTCCTCTTTTTTTCACTGGTTCTTTTGCCAATTATTTTCAATCTATGACCTCTGGTTACTGACCCACTTGTCAGAGTAAATAGTTTCTCCCTACTTGCTCTATCAAAACCAGTCATAATTTTGAACACCTCTCTTAGGCCTCACCTTATCCTTCTCTGCTCTGAGGAGAACAATCCCAGCACATAACTGAAGTCCCTCATCCCTGGTAGCATTCTCGGTAAATCTCCTCCGCACCCTCTCCAAGGCCTCGACATCCTTCCTAAAGTGTGGTGCTCAGAATTGGACACAATACTCCAGCTGGGACCTCACCAGAGATTTGTAACGGTTTAGCGGTTTGTCCCAACACTCTGACCCTTCCCTGCTACCCCTTGACAACTTGTGTCAGTTAAATGAAGACGGGAGAGTTAAGTACACCTTTGACTATGAGAAGCTGCATTTAAACCTGTCTGGTGAAGAACACCTTGTCCCCTGCTGTTAATCCACTAAATTACAACCCAAATCCCTGCAAAACTACAGGGAAATATGCAGAAAAGGAAACAGCTTTTGGGTTTTTTCGGTTATCCATTCTCGTGATGTGGGCGTCGCTGGCGAGGCCAGCATTTATTGCCCATCCCTAAGCGCCCCTTGAGAAGGTGGTGGTGAGCCGCCTTCTTGAACCGCTGCAGTCCGTGTGGTGAAGGTGCTCCCACAGCGCTGTTAGGGAGGGAGTTCCAGGATTTTGACCCAGCGACGATGAAGGAACGGTGATAGATTTCCAAGTTTCCCCACCCTCGGTTTCCCCTCGTCCCCCTCCCTCGGTTTCCCTGTTCCTCGGTTCCCCTCTTCTACCTCCCTCTGTTTCTCTCCCCTTCAATTTCCCCCTTTCTTGCCCTCCCTCGGTTTCCTACTCCCTTTCTCCCTCCGTATTCCCTCTTCCCTGTAGTGTATGTACCTTTAAGAGAGAACTACCTTTACAGCTCCTGTATACTGCAGTACAGGCAGTGACCACACCTGTATATAAGCCTTGAGCAGGCATCTGTACTGTTAGTCTTTAGACTACCCTCCTTCAGTAAACACCTGTTGATTGTTAATCTGCAGCCTCCGTCTAGTTATTGAAGAACACCATACCTTAAGATTTACGGATTCAACAGTGGCAACGAGGTCGATTCGAATCTGTTAAGTCTGTGAGTTGTTCAAGTAATTAATACTCAGACTTAATCAGTAACAATAAAACAGGTCTTTACTGGTTGGAGGTAGGGACTATTCTGAATACAAGATTACTGCACAGTGCTTATATACCGGTGTGTTCACCCCCGGTATTACGTCTACAGCAGCCTGAGAAAGTAGTACATCTCTTAAGGTGGAACAGGCTTAAGCTCTCTTAAGGTGGAACAGGTTACATACACAACAGAATCTACCTGCAACTCTGCATTTCCTTCCAAGGATTCGCTCCGGGAGGGCGGTGGAAGAAAGTCGAGGCCAGAAGCACGGGCGTCGACCACGAGCAACGGCCCGGTCATCTGGCAGAGAGTGAACATCGCAGGGGAGGCTGTTGAGAGCTGGGCTTGGTTCTCCAGCCATGACGATCCAGCAACAGACTGGCAACAGGTACAGCGCAGACCCTTCCCGGACAGCGGCGGCTGGAGCCAACCGACGGCAGAGAAAAGGCCGAGCAGCGTCGACGGGGTAAGAGAGAGGGTAGAGCGCACAGGGCGCAGCCGGGGGTTGAAAACCGAGCGGCGTCGACGGAAAACAAAAAGAGAGAGAGGGTAAAGCACAGCCGGGGTTCAGGACCGAGCGGCAGCAACGAGAGAGGCGCACAGGAGAACACGCAGAACGCAGCCAGGGCTCAAGGGCTGAGCAGAGTCCGCGGGGAAAGAAAGGAAAGCACGGGAGACACCATTTGAGCCGCGGAGAAGAAGGGAGAGCGCGGGAGACGCCATTTTTGAAAGTCTAACCACACCCAGGGATGCCGAAGAGTGGCAGTGTCACTGCGTTCGACAATGAAGTCGAAGATTGGGCGACATATCTGGAACGCATTGAGGTGTACGGCAAGGCGAATGAAGTGCCAGATGCTAGGAAAGCACTGGTTTTGTTGAATTCCAGGGTGCAAAAACGTATGGCTTACTGCGAAACCTAATAACCCCAGAGAAGCCAGTGGATAAGGATTTCGAAAGCATAGTGGAAATCCTACAGGACCACTTAAACCCCACACCGCTGCTGATAGCAGAAAGATTTAAGTTCCACAAAAGGAACCAGCAGAAAGACGAAGGTAATGCTGAGTATTTAACGGAACTGCACAAGCTATCGAAACACTGCCAGTTTGGAATGGGACTAGCAGATACGTTAAGGGATAAGTTTGTGTGTGGGCTTCAAAGTGAAGGAACCCAGAAACGGCTTCTATCAGAAAAGGATCTTACGCTGGACAAGGCTTTCAGCATAGCAGTATCACACGAAGCAGCCACACGGGGCGCTGCAGAGATACAACGGAGACCGCAAGAATATGGCACCAATGAAATGTCATATGGAGCAGGAGCAGGGAAGTGTTATTGCTGCGGCAGAACAACACATGACCAGAAGGATTGTTGGTTCAAAGACCAAGTGTGCAGACAGTGTGGAAAAGCAGGACACATAGCAAGAGTCTGCAGGTCAGGGAAGAAAACCAGCAGCAAGAAATCTCCACAGGAGAAGTACAAAAAGGTACATAAGGTGATGGACAGTAGTTCAGACAAACAGAAAAGCGATACAGACTCCGGAAGCAAGGAGCTGGGTTGTCTGAAACTACATAATGTAATCAAAATGGAGGATCACCAGACTATCTGGGTCACGCTCAAGATAGACGGAGTCCAAGTGAAAATGGAATTGGACACAGGATCAGCCCTAACAGTCATAAACCGAAGGGACTACAAGCGGCTATTCTCACATATACCCTTGAAAGCTAAAGAGATTGTCTTGAAGACGTACACGGGGCAAAAAGTCTACCCCAAAGGAAAAATAAGGGTGAACGTGATATACAAAGGCCAGGAAATACCAAAAATGGACCTATATGTATTGCCAGATGGAGGACCACTACTACTAGGATGTGAATGGATCCGGAAGATACAATTAGATTGGCATTCCATAAAGGCACTGAAGGTTGAGGCCAAAAAGGATGACGACGTCACACCTGGACGACTGTCAAAAATGCTAACTGATGCACAAGAAGTGTTCCAGGAGGGACTCGGAACACTAAAAGGCATAACAGCGACGATTAAAATAGAGGAAAATGCAAGCCCAAAGTGTTTTTTAAGGCCAGACCGGTGCCTTATGCGATCCGACCAGCCGTCGAAGCAGAGCTGGAAGGTTTGGAACGTTCAGGAGTACTGTCCAAAGTGGACTGGAGCGAGTGGGCTACACCCATCGTTCCTGTAATGAAGAGGTCGTTGAGTAATACGCCTGGGGAACCAAAGAAGGTCCGCATCAGTGGGGATTTTAAGGTGACAGTGAACCCAGTCCTTCACACGGTACAATATCTGCTTCCACGGATTGAAGATATTTTTGCCTCGCTATCTGGAGGTAAATGCTTCACTAAGATTGATCTGGCCCAGGCGTACCTGCAAATGGAGGTAGAAGAAGCCTCGAAACAATACCTCACGATCAACACTCATAAAGGTCTCTACCAATAGAACCGGCTGGTGTTCGGGGTAGCATCGGCTCCGTCTATTTGGCAAAGGGCAATGGATCAAGTCCTGCAAGGGATTTCAGGGACCCAGTGTTATTTGGACGACATCCTGGTCATGGGCGAAAATGACAGTGATCACCTCGCCAACCTGGAGAAGCTGCTCACTAGATTAAAGGAATATGGGCTACGAGCTAATCGCCACAAGTGCGAGTTTTTCCAGAAGCAGATCTCGTATTGTGGCCACGTTATTGATGAAGAGGGGTTACATAAGTCCCCTGAAAAGATTGAGGCAGTAGTCAAGGCTCCAGCACCGGAAAATGTGTCACAACTGAGGTCGTTCGTTGGGCTGGTGAACTACTACCATAAGTTCTTACCAAATTTGTCTGCAGTATTACACCCACTGAACACCCTACTGCAAACGGGGGTACCATGGAAGTGGAATGACGAATGTAAACGAGCTTTCCAGAAGTGCAAAGAATTGATCACATCAAAAGAGGTGTTGGCCCATTTCAACCCAGCACTACCAATTCGGTTGGCGTGTGATGCATCACCCTATGGTATTGGAGCGGTGCTGTCGCACAAATTCCCAGACGGGTTGGAGAGGCCAGTAGCCTTTGCGTCTCGGTCACTAACCTCAGCCGAGCGCAACTACGCCCAGATTGACAGGGAGGCCCTAGTATGGGGAGTAAAAAAATTCAACCACTATCTGCACAGGCAGAAGTTCACCTTGCTGACTGACCACCAACCACTTGTCTCCATCTTTAATCCAAAGAAGGGCGTTCCGGTGATGACTGCACAACGGCTACAAAGGTGGTCCCTTTTTCTAGGGGCGAACCAATATGAAATAGAGTATAAGGGCACGAAACAGCATGGAAACGCTGATGGGCTATCACGCCTGCCACTGCCTACTGTGGAGGAAGAACCAGCAGTGGACCCGATTGAAATATTTTATTCGTCGATAATTGAACGCTTGCCAGTAACTAACGCGGATATAGAGGAGACCCGAAATGATCCGACACTGTCTCGGGTATATGATTTGACGGTGAAGGGATGGCCAACACATGGCGACTCACTGTTGCCAGCATTCTCATCCAGAAGAGAACAGCTATCAGTATGCCAGGGGACAGTGATGTGTGGATCCCGAGTGGTAATTCCACCCAAGTTAAGGGAGAGAGTGCTCAATGAGCTTCACGAAGGCCATCTGGGAGGGGTGAAAATGAAAAGCCTTGCTAGGGCTTATGTGTGGTGGCCGGGGATCGATCAACAAATCAAGGACCTAACAAAGAGCTGCTCAGGATGCCAGAAGGTCCAAAATGCACCACCACATGCCCCTCTACACCCATGGGAGTGGCCCTCCTCTCCATGGCAACAGGTGCATATTGATTTTGCTGGTCCATTCATGGACTCAATGTTCTTAATAGCAGTGGACGCGCACTTGAAATGGCCTGAGGTGATCAAAATGTCCTCCACCACTACAGAGAAAACGATTGCAGTCCGACGGACCATATTTGCCAGGAACAGCTTGCCAGAGCAGATTTGCTCTGATAACGGACCACAGTTTGTGTCCGAAGAGTTTCGGAAATTTATGAGAAGGAATCGGGTAAGGCATTACACATCCGCCCCGTATCATCCAGCCACAAATGGATTGGCTGAGAGGTTCGTACAAACCTTTAAAAAGGCAATAAGGGCCATGTGCGATGATGACATTCCACTACAGCATAAGGTGGACAATTTCCTGTTAGCCTACAGAAATGCGACACATGCAGTTACCAACCAGACACCGGCCATGATGTTCTTTAACCGAAGGTTGAGATCTCGTCTGGATTTGCTCAGATCAAATGTGCGAAGAAATGTTGAGGATAAGCAATTCCAGCACATCAATGAGAAGCCGACAAGGAGCTTCAATGTAGGACAACCAGTCTTGGCCCGTGACTACCGAACAGAGAAATGGCAACCCGGAACGATATGCACACGGCAAGGGCCACTAATGTACACAGTGGATGTCGGGGAGAACATTGTGAGACGCCACGTCGACCAGATCCTAGCGTCACAGGAACGAGTCAACCCCATGTCTCGCGTACCTGGGGATGAACCCGACATACCGGTCGCATCTACCCCAGAAACAGTAGCAGCAGAAACTGATGAACTAACCGACGAAAGGGGGCCAGAATCGCCTCCGCACCAAGAACAAGACACTCAGGAAAGGCGCTATCCAGAAAGGATCAGGAAGCCGCCCCAAAGACTGAATCTATAAATGGACTATTTCAGTTAAATGTGCATGTTAAAGTGTTAACTGTTATTTGAATGTTATGGATACTGTTAATCTAAAAGGGGAGGAATTGTAGTGTATATACCTTTAAGAGAGAACTACTTTTACAGCTCCTGTATACTGTAGTACCGGCAGTGACCACACCTGTATATAAGCCCTGAGCAGGCATCTGTACTGTTAGTATTTAGACTACCCTCCTCCAGTAAGCACCTGTTGGTTGTTAATCTGCAGCCTCCGTCTAGTTATTGAAGAACACCATACCTTAAGATTTACGGATTCAACATTCCCCACCCTACGGTTTTGCCTCTTCCCCCTCCCTCCGTTTCTCTCTCCCTCCATTTCACCCTCTCTCGGTTTCCCCCACCCTAGGTTTACCCTCTTTTCCCCCACTCAGTTTCCACACTTCTACCTCTCTCGGGTCCCCCTCTTCACCTCCTGGTTCTCAGATCTTCTCGCACACCAGCTGTGCTCAGAAATATTTAACCGCAGGAGACCCGAGATTTCTCAGGTAAATGCAACAACATTTGCAGAAGCCATATGATCAGAGGTCATGTGATGACATGTCATGTGATCATGCATCACATGGTCAGGTGTCATGCGGTCAGAACAACACATGATCAAACCTCCAGGGCTGCCTCCAACCAGAGTTGGTAACCCTAGACGGAGGGAGGGAGGACGGAGGGAGGTGAGGACGGAGGGAGGTGAGGAGGGAGGGAGGTGAGGAGGGAGGGAGGTGAGGAGGGAGGGAGGACGGAGGGAGGAGGGAGGGAGGACGGAGGGAGGAGGGAGGGAGGACGGAGGGAGGAGGGAGGGAGGACGGAGGGAGGACGGAGGGACGGAGGGAGGGAGGACGGAGGGAGGTGAGGAGGGAGGGAGGACGGAGGGAGGGAGGACGGAGGGAGGGAGGTGAGGAGGGAGGGAGGACGGAGGGAGGACGGAGGGAGGAGGGAGGGAGGACGGAGGGAGGACGGAGGGAGGAGGGAGGGAGGACGGAGGGAGGACGGAGGGAGGACGGAGGGAGGGAGGACGGAGGGAGGGAGGACGGAGGGAGGGAGGACGGAGGGAGGTGAGGAGGGAGGTAGGACGGAGGTAGGACGGAGGGAGGACGGAGGGAGGGAGGACGGAGGGAGGTGAGGAGGTTTGAGTATCAGCTGGAGATTGAGTTAGAATCAGCGAGCAACCTTGATTTAGAAACCTAGAAACATAGTAGATAGGAGCAGGAGTAGGCCATTCGGCCCCTCGAGCCTGCTCCGCCATTCAATGAGATCATGGCTGATCATCCAAATTCAGTACCCTGTCGCTGCCTTCTCCCCATATCCCTTGATCCCTTTAGCCTTAAGAAATATATCCAACTCCTTTATAAATATATTTAATGAATTGGCCTCAACTGCCTTGTGTGGTAGAGAATTCCACAGGTTCACCACTCTCTGGGTGAAGAAATTCCTCCTTATCTCAGTCCTAAATGGCTTACCCCTTATCCTTAGACTGTGACCCCTGGTTCTAGACTCCCCGGCCATCGGGAACATCCTTCCTGCATCTAGTCTGTCCAGTCCTGTTAGAATTTTATAAGTTTCAATGAGAACCCCTCTCATTCTTCTAAACTCCAGCGAATATAATCCTAATCGACCCAATCTCTCCTCATACGTCATTCCTGCCATCCCAGGTATCAGTCTGGTGAATCTTCGCTGCACTCCCTCCATGGCAAGAACATCCTTCCTCAGATAAGGCGACCAAAACTGCACACAATACTCAAGGTGTGGTCTCACCAAGGCCCTGTACAACTGCAGCAAGACATCCTTGCTCCTGTACTCAAACCCTCTCGCTACGAAGGCCAACATACCATTTGCCTTCTTAACCGCCTGCTGCACCTGCATGCTTACCTTCAGCGACTGGTGCACAAGGACACTCAGGTCTCGTTGCACTTCCCCTTCTCCCAATCTATTGCCGTTCAGATAATAATCTGCCTTCCTGTTGTTGCCACCAAAGTGGATAACCTCACATTTATCCACGTTATATTGCATCTGCCATGCATCTGCCCAATCACCCAACCTGTTCAAATCATACTGGAGTTTCTCTGCATCCTCCTCACAGCACACACGCCCACCCAGCTTTGTGTCGACAACAAAAAAACTCAATAAAAAGGGAGTTGGATAAATACTTGGTGAAAATTTTGCACTGCTATGGGTAAAGAGCAGGGGGAGTTGGTCTAATTGGAGAGCTCTTTCAGAGCCGGCACAGGCACGATGGGCCGAATGGCTTCCTCCTGTGCTGTCGGATTTTGACTCTATGAAAATAAAATTGAACTTTGAGATTGTTTCTGTCATCGCACCATCCACCAGATCTTTGAGCTGCGACCCAATGATGAAAAGGCACCAGTCAGAGACACTTGGAGAACTGTCCCTCGCAAATACGGTTCTGCATCTAGAATCAGAGACTTGAATTCTAATCTAAATCCAGAATGAGGAAAGGCCATTGAGCCTCTCAGACCCGCTCAATCCAGAGTCCGTGTCTACTTATTGTATTATGGGAGTGTCTGACGGGACACTGGCGGTGAGTGTCGGGCGGGACACTGGTGGTGAGTGTTTCATGGAACACTGGCGGTGAGTGTCGGATGGGACACTGGCGGTGAGAATTTGTTGGAACACTGGCGGTGAGATTTTGATGGGACACTGGCAGTGAGTGTCAGACGGAACACTGGCGGTGAGATTTTGATGGGACACTGGCAGTGAGTGTCAGACGGAACACTGGCGGTGAGATTTTGATGGGACACTGGCAGTGAGTGTCAGACGGAACACTGGCGGTGAGATTTTGATAGGACACTGGCAGTGAGTGTCAGACGGAACACTGGCGGTGAGATTTTGATGGGACACTGGTGGTGAGTGTCGGACGGGACACTGGCGGTGAGATTTTGATGGGACACTGGCGGTGAGTGTCAGATGGAACACTGGCGGTGAGTGTCGGATGGGACACTGGCGGTGAGATTTGGACGGGACACTGGCAGTGAGTGTTTGATAGGACACTGGTGGTGAGTGTTGGACGGGACACTGGCGGTGAGTGTCGGATGGGACACTGGCGGTGAGTGTTTGTTGGGATACTGGCGGTGAGTGTTTGATGGGACACTGGCGGAGAGAGTGGGACGGGACACTGGCGGTGAGTGTCGGATGGGACACTGGCGGTGAGTGTTTGATGGGATACTGGCGGTGAGTGTTTGATGGGACACTGGCGGTGAGTGTTGGACGGGACACTGGCGGTGAGTGTTGGACCAGGCACAGGCGATGAGTGTCGGACAGGACACTGGCGGTGAGATTTTGATGGGACACTGGCGGTGAGTGTCAGACGGAACACTGGCGGTGAGATTTTGATGGGATACTGGCGGTGAGTGTCGGACGGACACTGGCAGTGAGATTTTGATGGGACACTGGCGGTGAGTGTCAGATGGAACACTGGCAGTGAGTGTCAGATGGGACACTGGCAGTGAGATTTGGACGGGCCCCTGGCGGTGAGTGTTTGATGGGACACTGGCAGTGAGATTTTGTTGGGACACTGGCGGTGAGTGTTTGATGGGACTCTGGCGGTGAGTGATTGATGGGACACTGGCGGTGAGATTTGGACGGGACACTGGCGGTGAGTGTTTGATGGGACACTGGTGGTGAGTGTTGGACGGGACACTGGCGGTGAGATTTTGATGGGACACTTGCGGTGAGTGTTTGATGGGACACTGGCGGTGAGTGTTGGACGGGACACTTGCTCTGAGATTTTGATGGGACACTGGCGGTGAGAGTTTGATGGGACACTGGCGGTGAGTGTTGGACGGGACACTGGCGGTGAGTGTTTGACGGGACACTGG
The DNA here is from genome assembly GCF_052327205.1 of Somniosus microcephalus. Lineage (NCBI taxonomy): Eukaryota > Metazoa > Chordata > Chondrichthyes > Squaliformes > Somniosidae > Somniosus > Somniosus microcephalus. Next base: position 341,402,177 of record NC_140990.1, on the reverse strand, counting down.
CGGAGAGAGTGGGACGGGACACTGGCGGTGAGTGTTGGACGGGAAACTGGCGGTGAGTGTTGGACGGAACACTGGCGGTGAGATTTTGATGGGACACTGGCGGTGAGTGTCAGATGGAACACTGGCGGTGAGTGTCAGACGGAACAGTGGCGGTGAGTGTTGGACGGGGCACTGGCTGTGAGATTTTGATGGGACACTGGTGGTGAGAGTTTGATGGGACACTGGCAGTGAGTGTTTGATGGGACACTGGCAGTGAGAGTTTGATGGGACACTGGCGGTGAGTGTTGGACGGGACACTAGCGGTGAGTGTCTGACAGGACACTGGCGGTGAGTGTCGGATGGGACACTGGCGGTGAGTTTTTGATGGGACACTGGCGGTGAGTTTTTGATGAGACATTGGCGGTGAAAGTCGGATGGGACACTGGTGGTGAGTGTTTGATGGGACACTGGCGGTGAGTGTCGGACGGGACACTGGCGGTGAGAGTTGGACGGGACACTGGCGGTGAGTGTTTGATGGAACACTGGCGGTGAGTGTCGGACGGGACACTGGCGGTGAGTTTCGGACGGGATACTGGCGGTGAGGTTTTGATGGGACACTGGCGGTGAATGTTTGATGGGACACTGGTGGTGAGTGTCGGACGGGACACTGGTGGTGAGATTTTGATGGGCCACTGGCGGTCAGAGTTGGAGGGGACACTGGCAGTGAGATTTTGTTGGGACACTGGCGGTGAGATTTTGATGGGACACTGGTGGTGAGTGTTGGACGGGACACTGGCGGTGATTGTCGGACGTGACACTGGCAGTGAGTGTTTGATGGGACACTGGCGGTGAGTGTTGGACAGGACACTGGCGGTGAGTGTTGGACGGGACACTGGCGGTGAGTGTTTGAGGGACACTGGCGGTGAGTTTTTGATGGGACACTGGCGGTGAGAGTCAGACGGGGCAGTGGCAGTGAGTCTTTGATGGGACACTGGCGGTGAGTGTCGGACAGGACACTGGCGGTGAGAGTCGGATGGGACACTGGCGGTGAGTGTCGGACGGGACACTGGCGGTGAGTGTCGGACGGGACACTGGCGGTGAGTGTCGGACGGGACACTGGTAGTGAAATTTTGATAGGACACTGGCTGTGAGTGATGGGACACTGGCGGTGAGTGTCAGACGGGACACTGGCGGTGAGTGTCGTACGGGACACTGGCAGTGAGATTTTAATAGGACTCTGGCAGTGAGTGTCGGACGGGACACTGGCGGTGAGTGTTTGATGGGACACTGGCGGTGAAAGTTTGACTCGACACTGGCGGTGAGTGTTTGACGGGACACTGGCGGTGAGTTTTTGATGGGACACTGGTGGTAAATTTTTGATGGGATATTGGCGGTGAAAGTCGGACGGGACACTGGTGGTGAGTGTTTGATGGGACACTGGCGGTGAGTGTCAGACGGGACACTGACGGTGAGTGTTTGATGGAACACTGGTGGTGAGTGTCGGACGGGACACTGGCAGTGAGATTTTGATGGGACACTGGCGGTAAATTTTTGATGGGACATTGGCGGTGAAAGTCGGAAGGGACACTGGCAGTGAGTGTTTGATGGGACACTGGCGGTGAGTGTCAGATGGGACACTGGCGGTCAGTGTCAGACGGGACACTGGCGATGAGTGTTTGATGGAACACTGGCGGTGAGTGTCGGATGGGACATTGGCGGTGAGTTGCGGACGGGATACTGGCGGTGAGACTTTGATGGGACACTGGCGGTGAGTTTTTGATGGGACACTGGCGGTGAGTGTTTGTTGGGACACTGGTGATGAGATTTTGATGGGACACTGGCAGTGAGATTTTGTGGTGGAGGGGACACTGGCGGTGAGATTTTGATGGGACACTGGCATTGAGTGTCGGGCGGGACACTGGCTGTGAGTGTTTGATGGGACACTGGCGGTGAGTGTTGGATGGGACACTGGCAGAGAGTGTTTGATGGGACACTGGCGGTGAGTGTCGGACAGGACACTGGCGGTGAGTGTCGGACAGGACACTGGCGGTGAGTGTCAGACGGAACACTGGCGGTGATTATTGGACGGGACACTGGCGGTGAGATTTTGATGGGGAACTGGCGGTGAGAGTTTGATGGGACACTGGCGGTGAGTGTTGGATGGGACACTGGCGGTGAGAGTTTGACGGGACACTGGCGGTGAGTGTTTCACGGGACACTGGCGGTGCGTGTTGGATGGGACACTGGCGGTGCGTGTTGGACGGGACACTGGCGGTGAGTGTCTGACAGGACACTGGCGGTGAGTGTCGGATGGGACACTGGCAGTGAGTTTTTGATGGGACACTGGCGGTAAATTTTTGATGGGATATTGGCGGTGAAAGTCGGACGGGACACTGGCGGTGAGTGTTTGATGGGACACAGGCTGTGAGTGTCAGATGGGACACTGGCGGTGAGTGTCAGACGGGACACTGGCGGTGAGTGTTTGATGGAACACTGGCGGTGAGTGTCGGACGGGACACTGACGGTGAGTTTCGGACGGGATACTGGCGGTGAGATTTTGATGGGACACTGGCGGTGAGTGTTTGATGGGACACTGGTGGTGAGTGTCGGACGGGACAGTGGCGATGAGATTTTGATGGGCCACTGGCGGTCAGAGTTGGAGGGGACACTGGCGGTGAGTGTTTGTTGGGACACTGGTGATGAGATTTTGATGTGACACTGGCAGTGAGATTTTGTTGGGACACTGGCGGTGAGATTTTGATGGGACACTGGCGGTGAGTGTTGGATGGGACGCTGGCGGTGAGTGTCGGATGGGACACTGGCAGTGAGTGTCGTACGGGGCACTGGCGGTGAGATTTTGATGGGACACTGGCACTGAGTGTCGGATGGGACACTGGCTGTGAGTGTTTCATGGGACACTGGCGGTGAGTGTTGGGTGGGACGCTGGCAGAGAGTGTTTGATGAGACACTGGCGGTGAGTGTTTGACGGGACACTGGCGGTGAGTGTCGGACGGGACACTGGTGGTGAGAGTTTGATGGGACACTGGCGGTGAGTGTCGGACGGGCCACTTGCGGTGAGAGTCGGATGGGACACTGGCAGTGAGAGTTCGACGGGACACTGGAGGTGAGTGTTGGACAGGACACTGGCGGTGAGTGTCGGATGGGACACTGGCGGTGAGTTTCAGATGGGAAACTGGCGGTGCATTTTGGATGGGACGCTGGCGGTGCGTGTTGGACGGGACACTGGCGGTGAGTGATGGGGACACTGGCGGTGTGAGATTGACGGGACACTGGCGGTGAGTGTCGGATGGGAAACTGGCGGTGCATGTTGGATGGAACACTGGCGGTGCGTGTTGGACGGGACACTGGCGGTGAGTTTCTGACAGGTCACTCGCGGTGAGTGTCGGATGGGACACTAGCGGTGAGTTTTTGATGGGACACTGGCGGTAAGTTTTTGATGGGACATTGGCGGTCAAAGTCGGAAGGGACACTGGCGGTGAGTGTTTGATGGGACACTGGCGGTGAGTGTCGGACGGGACACTGGTGGTGAGTGTTTGATGGGACACTGGCGGTGAGTGTCGGACGGGACACTGGCGGTGAGTGTCGGATGGGACACTGGCGGTGAGTTTTTGATGGGACACCGGCGGTGAGTGTTTGATGGGACACTGGCGGTGAGTGTCAGACGGGACACTGGTGGTGAGTGTTTGATGGGACACTGGCGGTGAGTGTCGGACGGGACACTGGCGGTGAGTTTCGGACGGGACACTGGCGGTGAGTTTCGGACGGGACACTGGCGGTGAGATTTTGATGGGACACTGGCGGTGAGTGTTTGATGGGACACTGGCGGTGAGTGTTTGATGGGACATTGGTGGTGGGTGTCGGACGGGACACTGGTGGTAAGATTTTAATGGGCCACTGGCAGTCAGAGTTGGAGGGGACATTGGCGGTGAGTGTTTGTTGGGACACTGGCGGTGAGATTTTGATGGGACACTGGCGGTGAGTGTCAGATGGAACACTGGCAGTGAGTGTTTGATGGGACACTGGCAGTGAGAGTTTGATGGGACACTGGCGGTGAGTGTTGGACGGGACACTAGCGGTGAGTGTCTGACAGGACACTGGCGGTGAGTGTCGGATGGGACACTGGCGGTGAGTTTTTGATGGGACACTGGCGGTGAGTTTTTGATGAGACATTGGCGGTGAAAGTCGGATGGGACACTGGTGGTGAGTGTTTGATGGGACACTGGCGGTGAGTGTCGGACGGGACACTGGCGGTGAGAGTTGGACGGGACACTGGCGGTGAGTGTTTGATGGAACACTGGCGGTGAGTGTCGGACGGGACACTGGCGGTGAGTTTCGGACGGGATACTGGCGGTGAGGTTTTGATGGGACACTGGCGGTGAATGTTTGATGGGACACTGGTGGTGAGTGTCGGACGGGACACTGGTGGTGAGATTTTGATGGGCCACTGGCGGTCAGAGTTGGAGGGGACACTGGCAGTGAGATTTTGTTGGGACACTGGCGGTGAGATTTTGATGGGACACTGGTGGTGAGTGTTGGACGGGACACTGGCGGTGATTGTCGGACGTGACACTGGCAGTGAGTGTTTGATGGGACACTGGCGGTGAGTGTTGGACAGGACACTGGCGGTGAGTGTTGGACGGGACACTGGCGGTGAGTGTTTGAGGGACACTGGCGGTGAGTTTTTGATGGGACACTGGCGGTGAGAGTCAGACGGGGCAGTGGCAGTGAGTCTTTGATGGGACACTGGCGGTGAGTGTCGGACAGGACACTGGCGGTGAGAGTCGGATGGGACACTGGCGGTGAGTGTCGGACGGGACACTGGCGGTGAGTGTCGGACGGGACACTGGCGGTGAGTGTCGGACGGGACACTGGTAGTGAAATTTTGATAGGACACTGGCTGTGAGTGATGGGACACTGGCGGAGTGTCAGACGGGACACTGGCGGTGAGTGTCGTACGGGACACTGGCAGTGAGATTTTAATAGGACTCTGGCAGTGAGTGTCGGACGGGACACTGGCGGTGAGTGTTTGATGGGACACTGGCGGTGAAAGTTTGACTCGACACTGGCGGTGAGTGTTTGACGGGACACTGGCGGTGAGTTTTTGATGGGACACTGGCGGTAAATTTTTGATGGGACATTGGCGGTGAAAGTCGGACGGGACACTGGTGGTGAGTGTTTGATGGGACACTGGCGGTGAGTGTCAGACGGGACACTGGCGGTGAGTGTTTGATGGAACACTGGCGGTGAGTGTCGGACGGGACACTGGCAGTGAGATTTTGATGGGACACTGGCGGTAAATTTTTGATGGGACATTGGCGGTGAAAGTCGGAAGGGACACTGGCAGTGAGTGTTTGATGGGACACTGGCGGTGAGTGTCAGATGGGACACTGGCGGTCAGTGTCAGACGGGACACTGGCGATGAGTGTTTGATGGAACACTGGCGGTGAGTGTCGGATGGGACATTGGCGGTGAGTTGCGGACGGGATACTGGCGGTGAGACTTTGATGGGACACTGGCGGTGAGTTTTTGATGGGACACTGGCGGTGAGTGTTTGTTGGGACACTGGTGATGAGATTTTGATGGGACACTGGCAGTGAGATTTTGTGGTGGAGGGGACACTGGCGGTGAGATTTTGATGGGACACTGGCATTGAGTGTCGGGCGGGACACTGGCTGTGAGTGTTTGATGGGACACTGGCGGTGAGTGTTGGATGGGACACTGGCAGAGAGTGTTTGATGGGACACTGGCGGTGAGTGTCGGACAGGACACTGGCGGTGAGTGTCGGACAGGACACTGGCGGTGAGTGTCAGACGGAACACTGGCGGTGAGTGTCAGACGGAACACTGGCGGTGATTATTGGACGGGACACTGGCGGTGAGATTTTGATGGGGAACTGGCGGTGAGAGTTTGATGGGACACTGGCGGTGAGTGGTGGATGGGACACTGGCGGTGAGAGTTTGACGGGACACTGGCGGTGAGTGTTTCACGGGACACTGGCGGTGCGTGTTGGATGGGACACTGGCGGTGCGTGTTGGACGGGACACTGGCGGTGAGTGTCTGACAGGACACTGGCGGTGAGTGTCGGATGGGACACTGGCAGTGAGTTTTTGATGGGACACTGGCGGTAAATTTTTGATGGGATATTGGCGGTGAAAGTCGGACGGGACACTGGCGGTGAGTGTTTGATGGGACACAGGCTGTGAGTGTCAGATGGGACACTGGCGGTGAGTGTCAGACGGGACACTGGCGGTGAGTGTTTGATGGAACACTGGCGGTGAGTGTCGGACGGGACACTGACGGTGAGTTTCGGACGGGATACTGGCGGTGAGATTTTGATGGGACACTGGCGGTGAGTGTTTGATGGGACACTGGTGGTGAGTGTCGGACGGGACAGTGGCGATGAGATTTTGATGGGCCACTGGCGGTCAGAGTTGGAGGGGACACTGGCGGTGAGTGTTTGTTGGGACACTGGTGATGAGATTTTGATGTGACACTGGCAGTGAGATTTTGTTGGGACACTGGCGGTGAGATTTTGATGGGACACTGGCGGTGAGTGTTGGATGGGACGCTGGCGGTGAGTGTCGGATGCGACACTGGCAGTGAGTGTCGTACGGGGCACTGGCGGTGAGATTTTGATGGGACACTGGCACTGAGTGTCGGATGGGACACTGGCTGTGAGTGTTTCATGGGACACTGGCGGTGAGTGTTGGGTGGGACGCTGGCAGAGAGTGTTTGATGAGACACTGGCGGTGAGTGTTTGACGGGACACTGGCGGTGAGTGTCGGACGGGACACTGGTGGTGAGAGTTTGATGGGACACTGGCGGTGAGTGTCGGACGGGCCACTTGCGGTGAGAGTCGGATGGGACACTGGCAGTGAGAGTTCGACGGGACACTGGAGGTGAGTGTTGGACAGGACACTGGCGGTGAGTGTCGGATGGGACACTGGCGGTGAGTTTCAGATGGGAAACTGGCGGTGCATTTTGGATGGGACGCTGGCGGTGCGTGTTGGACGGGACACTGGCGGTGAGTGATGGGGACACTGGCGGTGAGAGATTGACGGGACACTGGCGGTGAGTGTCGGATGGGAAACTGGCGGTGCATGTTGGATGGGACACTGGCGGTGCGTGTTGGACGGGACACTGGCGGTGAGTTTCTGACAGGTCACTCGCGGTGAGTGTCGGATGGGACACTAGCGGTGAGTTTTTGATGGGACACTGGCGGTAAGTTTTTGATGGGACATTGGCGGTCAAAGTCGGAAGGGACACTGGCGGTGAGTGTTTGATGGGACACTGGCGGTGAGTGTCGGACGGGACACTGGTGGTGAGTGTTTGATGGGACACTGGCGGTGAGTGTCGGACGGGACACTGGCGGTGAGTGTCGGATGGGACACTGGCGGTGAGTTTTTGATGGGACACCGGCGGTGAGTGTTTGATGGGACACTGGCGGTGAGTGTCAGACGGGACACTGGTGGTGAGTGTTTGATGGGACACTGGCGGTGAGTGTCGGACGGGACACTGGCGGTGAGTTTCGGACGGGACACTGGCGGTGAGTTTCGGACGGGACACTGGCGGTGAGATTTTGATGGGACACTGGCGGTGAGTGTTTGATGGGACACTGGCGGTGAGTGTTTGATGGGACATTGGTGGTGGGTGTCGGACGGGACACTGGTGGTAAGATTTTAATGGGCCACTGGCAGTCAGAGTTGGAGGGGACATTGGCGGTGAGTGTTTGTTGGGACACTGGCGGTGAGATTTTGATGGGACACTGGCGGTGAGTGTCAGATGGAACACTGGCAGTGAGTGTTTGATGGGACACTGGCAGTGAGAGTTTGATGGGACACTGGCGGTGAGTGTTGGACGGGACACTAGCGGTGAGTGTCTGACAGGACACTGGCGGTGAGTGTCGGATGGGACACTGGCGGTGAGTTTTTGATGGGACACTGGCGGTGAGTTTTTGATGAGACATTGGCGGTGAAAGTCGGATGGGACACTGGTGGTGAGTGTTTGATGGGACACTGGCGGTGAGTGTCGGACGGGACACTGGCGGTGAGAGTTGGACGGGACACTGGCGGTGAGTGTTTGATGGAACACTGGCGGTGAGTGTCGGACGGGACACTGGCGGTGAGTTTCGGACGGGATACTGGCGGTGAGGTTTTGATGGGACACTGGCGGTGAATGTTTGATGGGACACTGGTGGTGAGTGTCGGACGGGACACTGGTGGTGAGATTTTGATGGGCCACTGGCGGTCAGAGTTGGAGGGGACACTGGCAGTGAGATTTTGTTGGGACACTGGCGGTGAGATTTTGATGGGACACTGGTGGTGAGTGTTGGACGGGACACTGGCGGTGATTGTCGGACGTGACACTGGCAGTGAGTGTTTGATGGGACACTGGCGGTGAGTGTTGGACAGGACACTGGCGGTGAGTGTTGGACGGGACACTGGCGGTGAGTGTTTGAGGGACACTGGCGGTGAGTTTTTGATGGGACACTGGCGGTGAGAGTCAGACGGGGCAGTGGCAGTGAGTCTTTGATGGGACACTGGCGGTGAGTGTCGGACAGGACACTGACGGTGAGAGTCGGATGGGACACTGGCGGTGAGTGTCGGACGGGACACTGGCGGTGAGTGTCGGACGGGACACTGGTAGTGAAATTTTGATAGGACACTGGCTGTGAGTGATGGGACACTGGCGGTGAGTGTCAGACGGGACACTGGCGGTGAGTGTCGTACGGGACACTGGCAGTGAGATTTTAATAGGACTCTGGCAGTGAGTGTCGGACGGGACACTGGCGGTGAGTGTCGGATGGGAAACTGGCGGTGCATGTTGGATGGGACACTGGCGGTGCGTGTTGGACGGGACACTGGCGGTGAGTTTCTGACAGGTCACTCGCGGTGAGTGTCGGATGGGACACTAGCGGTGAGTTTTTGATGGGACACTGGCGGTAAGTTTTTGATGGGACATTGGCGGTCAAAGTCGGAAGGGACACTGGCGGTGAGTGTTTGATGGGACACTGGCGGTGAGTGTCGGACGGGACACTGGTGGTGAGTGTTTGATGGGACACTGGCGGTGAGTGTCGGACGGGACACTGGCGGTGAGTGTCGGATGGGACACTGGCGGTGAGTTTTTGATGGGACACCGGCGGTGAGTGTTTGATGGGACACTGGCGGTGAGTGTCAGACGGGACACTGGTGGTGAGTGTTTGATGGGACACTGGCGGTGAGTGTCGGACGGGACACTGGCGGTGAGTTTCGGACGGGACACTGGCGGTGAGTTTCGGACGGGACACTGGCGGTGAGATTTTGATGGGACACTGGCGGTGAGTGTTTGATGGGACACTGGCGGTGAGTGTTTGATGGGACATTGGTGGTGGGTGTCGGACGGGACACTGGTGGTAAGATTTTAATGGGCCACTGGCAGTCAGAGTTGGAGGGGACATTGGCGGTGAGTGTTTGTTGGGACACTGGCGGTGAGATTTTGATGGGACACTGGCGGTGAGTGTCAGATGGAACACTGGCAGTGAGTGTTTGATGGGACACTGGCAGTGAGAGTTTGATGGGACACTGGCGGTGAGTGTTGGACGGGACACTAGCGGTGAGTGTCTGACAGGACACTGGCGGTGAGTGTCGGATGGGACACTGGCGGTGAGTTTTTGATGGGACACTGGCGGTGAGTTTTTGATGAGACATTGGCGGTGAAAGTCGGATGGGACACTGGTGGTGAGTGTTTGATGGGACACTGGCGGTGAGTGTCGGACGGGACACTGGCGGTGAGAGTTGGACGGGACACTGGCGGTGAGTGTTTGATGGAACACTGGCGGTGAGTGTCGGACGGGACACTGGCGGTGAGTTTCGGACGGGATACTGGCGGTGAGGTTTTGATGGGACACTGGCGGTGAATGTTTGATGGGACACTGGTGGTGAGTGTCGGACGGGACACTGGTGGTGAGATTTTGATGGGCCACTGGCGGTCAGAGTTGGAGGGGACACTGGCAGTGAGATTTTGTTGGGACACTGGCGGTGAGATTTTGATGGGACACTGGTGGTGAGTGTTGGACGGGACACTGGCGGTGATTGTCGGACGTGACACTGGCAGTGAGTGTTTGATGGGACACTGGCGGTGAGTGTTGGACAGGACACTGGCGGTGAGTGTTGGACGGGACACTGGCGGTGAGTGTTTGAGGGACACTGGCGGTGAGTTTTTGATGGGACACTGGCGGTGAGAGTCAGACGGGGCAGTGGCAGTGAGTCTTTGATGGGACACTGGCGGTGAGTGTCGGACAGGACACTGACGGTGAGAGTCGGATGGGACACTGGCGGTGAGTGTCGGACGGGACACTGGCGGTGAGTGTCGGACGGGACACTGGTAGTGAAATTTTGATAGGACACTGGCTGTGAGTGATGGGACACTGGCGGTGAGTGTCAGACGGGACACTGGCGGTGAGTGTCGTACGGGACACTGGCAGTGAGATTTTAATAGGACTCTGGCAGTGAGTGTCGGACGGGACACTGGCGGTGAGTGTTTGATGGGACACTGGCGGTGAAAGTTTGACTCGACACTGGCGGTGAGTGTTTGACGGGACACTGGCGGTGAGTGTTTGACGGGACACTGGCGGTGAGTTTTTGATGGGACACTGGCGGTAAATTTTTGATGGGACATTGGCGGTGAAAGTCGGACGGGACACTGGTGGTGAGTGTTTGATGGGACACTGGCGGTGAGTGTCAGACGGGACACTGACGGTGAGTGTTTGATGGAACACTGGCGGTGAGTGTCGGACGGGACACTGGCAGTGAGATTTTGATGGGACACTGGCGGTAAATTTTTGATGGGACATTGGCGGTGAAAGTCGGAAGGGACACTGGCAGTGAGTGTTTGATGGGACACTGGCGGTGAGTGTCAGATGGGACACTGGCGGTCAGTGTCAGACGGGACACTGGCGATGAGTGTTTGATGGAACACTGGCGGTGAGTGTCGGATGGGACATTGGCGGTGAGTTGCGGACGGGATACTGGCGGTGAGACTTTGATGGGACACTGGCGGTGAGTTTTTGATGGGACACTGGCGGTGAGTGTTTGTTGGGACACTGGTGATGAGATTTTGATGGGACACTGGCAGTGAGATTTTGTGGTGGAGGGGACACTGGCGGTGAGATTTTGATGGGACACTGGCATTGAGTGTCGGGCGGGACACTGGCTGTGAGTGTTTGATGGGACACTGGCGGTGAGTGTTGGATGGGACACTGGCAGAGAGTGTTTGATGGGACATTGGCGGTGAGTGTCGGACAGGACACTGGCGGTGAGTGTCGGACAGGACACTGGCGGTGAGTGTCAGACGGAACACTGGCGGTGATTATTGGACGGGACACTGGCGGTGAGATTTTGATGGGGAACTGGCGGTGAGAGTTTGATGGGACACTGGCGGTGAGTGTTGGATGGGACACTGGCGGTGAGAGTTTGACGGGACACTGGCGGTGAGTGTTTCACGGGACACTGGCGGTGCGTGTTGGATGGGACACTGGCGGTGCGTGTTGGACGGGACACTGGCGGTGAGTGTCTGACAGGACACTGGCGGTGAGTGTCGGATGGGACACTGGCAGTGAATTTTTGATGGGACACTGGCGGTAAATTTTTGATGGGATATTGGCGGTGAAAGTCGGACGGGACACTGGCGGTGAGTGTTTGATGGGACACAGGCTGTGAGTGTCAGATGGGACACTGGCGGTGAGTGTCAGACGGGACACTGGCGGTGAGTGTTTGATGGAACACTGGCGGTGAGTGTCGGACGGGACACTGACGGTGAGTTTCGGACGGGATACTGGCGGTGAGATTTTGATGGGACACTGGCGGTGAGTGTTTGATGGGACACTGGTGGTGAGTGTCGGACGGGACAGTGGCGATGAGATTTTGATGGGCCACTGGCGGTCAGAGTTGGAGGGGACACTGGCGGTGAGTGTTTGTTGGGACACTGGTGATGAGATTTTGATGTGACACTGGCAGTGAGATTTTGTTGGGACACTGGCGGTGAGATTTTGATGGGACACTGGCGGTGAGTGTTGGATGGGACGCTGGCGGTGAGTGTCGGATGGGACACTGGCAGTGAGTGTCGTACGGGGCACTGGCGGTGAGATTTTGATGGGACACTGGCACTGAGTGTCGGATGGGACACTGGCTGTGAGTGTTTCATGGGACACTGGCGGTGAGTGTTTGACGGGACACTGGCGGTGAGTGTCGGACGGGACACTGGTGGTGAGAGTTTGATGGGACACTGGCGGTGAGTGTCGGACGGGCCACTTGCGGTGAGAGTCGGATGGGACACTGGCAGTGAGAGTTCGACGGGACACTGGAGGTGAGTGTTGGACAGGACACTGGCGGTGAGTGTCGGATGCGACACTGGCGGTGAGTTTCAGATGGGAAACTGGCGGTGCATTTTGGATGGGACGCTGGCGGTGCGTGTTGGACGGGACACTGGCGGTGAGTGATGGGGACACTGGCGGTGAGAGATTGACGGGACACTGGCGGTGAGTGTCGGATGGGAAACTGGCGGTGCATGTTGGATGGGACACTGGCGGTGCGTGTTGGACGGGACACTGGCGGTGAGTTTCTGACAGGTCACTTGCGGTGAGTGTCGGATGGGACACTAGCGGTGAGTTTTTGATGGGACACTGGCGGTAAGTTTTTGATGAGACATTGGCGGTCAAAGTCGGAAGGGACACTGGCGGTGAGTGTTTGATGGGACACTGGCGGTGAGTGTCGGACGGGACACTGGTGGTGAGTGTTTGATGGGACACTGGCGGTGAGTGTCGGACGGGACACTGGCGGTGAGTGTCGGACGGGACACTGGCGGTGAGTGTCGGATGGGACACTGGCGGTGAGTTTTTGATGGGACACCGGCGGTGAGTGTTTGATGGGACACTGGCGGTGAGTGTCAGACGGGACACTGGTGGTGAGTGTTTGATGGGACACTGGCGGTGAGTGTCGGACGGGACACTGGCGGTGAGTTTCGGACGGGACACTGGCGGTGAGTTTCGGACGGGACACTGGCGGTGAGATTTTGATGGGACACTGGCGGTGAGTGTTTGATGGGACACTGGCGGTGAGTGTTTGATGGGACATTGGTGGTGGGTGTCGGACGGGACACTGGTGGTAAGATTTTAATGGGCCACTGGCAGTCAGAGTTGGAGGGGACATTGGCGGTGAGTGTTTGTTGGGACACTGGCGGTGAGATTTTGATGGGACACTGGCGGTGAGTGTCAGATGGAACACTGGCAGTGAGTGTTTGATGGGACACTGGCAGTGAGAGTTTGATGGGACACTGGCGGTGAGTGTTGGACGGGACACTAGCGGTGAGTGTCTGACAGGACACTGGCGGTGAGTGTCGGATGGGACACTGGCGGTGAGTTTTTGATGGGACACTGGCGGTGAGTTTTTGATGAGACATTGGCGGTGAAAGTCGGATGGGACACTGGTGGTGAGTGTTTGATGGGACACTGGCGGTGAGTGTCGGACGGGACACTGGCGGTGAGAGTTGGACGGGACACTGGCGGTGAGTGTTTGATGGAACACTGGCGGTGAGTGTCGGACGGGACACTGGCGGTGAGTTTCGGACGGGATACTGGCGGTGAGGTTTTGATGGGACACTGGCGGTGAATGTTTGATGGGACACTGGTGGTGAGTGTCGGACGGGACACTGGTGGTGAGATTTTGATGGGCCACTGGCGGTCAGAGTTGGAGGGGACACTGGCAGTGAGATTTTGTTGGGACACTGGCGGTGAGATTTTGATGGGACACTGGTGGTGAGTGTTGGACGGGACACTGGCGGTGATTGTCGGACGTGACACTGGCAGTGAGTGTTTGATGGGACACTGGCGGTGAGTGTTGGACAGGACACTGGCGGTGAGTGTTGGACGGGACACTGGCGGTGAGTGTTTGAGGGACACTGGCGGTGAGTTTTTGATGGGACACTGGCGGTGAGAGTCAGACGGGGCAGTGGCAGTGAGTCTTTGATGGGACACTGGCGGTGAGTGTCGGACAGGACACTGGCGGTGAGAGTCGGATGGGACACTGGCTGTGAGTGATGGGACACTGGCGGTGAGTGTCAGACGGGACACTGGTGGTGAGTGTCGTACGGGACACTGGCAGTGAGATTTTAATAGGACTCTGGCAGTGAGTGTCGGACGGGACACTGGCGGTGAGTGTTTGATGGGACACTGGCGGTGAAAGTTTGACTCGACACTGGCGGTGAGTGTTTGACGGGACACTGGCGGTGAGTTTTTGATGGGACACTAGTGGTAAATTTTTGATGGGACATTGGCGGTGAAAGTCGGACGGGACACTGGTAGAGAGTGTTTGATGGGACACTGGCGGTGAGTGTCGGACAGGACACTGGCGGTGAGTGTCGGACAGGACACTGGCGGTGAGTGTCAGACGGAACACTGGCGGTGATTATTGGACGGGACACTGGCGGTGAGATTTTGATGGGGAACTGGCGGTGAGAGTTTGATGGGACACTGGCGGTGAGTGTTGGATGGGACACTGGCGGTGAGAGTTTGACGGGACACTGGCGGTGAGTGTTTCACGGGACACTGGCGGTGCGTGTTGGATGGGACACTGGCGGTGCGTGTTGGACGGGACACTGGCGGTGAGTGTCTGACAGGACACTGGCGGTGAGTGTCGGATGGGACACTGGCAGTGAATTTTTGATGGGACACTGGCGGTAAATTTTTGATGGGATATTGGCGGTGAAAGTCGGACGGGACACTGGCGGTGAGTGTTTGATGGGACACAGGCTGTGAGTGTCAGATGGGACACTGGCGGTGAGTGTCAGACGGGACACTGGCGGTGAGTGTTTGATGGAACACTGGCGGTGAGTGTCGGACGGGACACTGACGGTGAGTTTCGGACGGGATACTGGCGGTGAGATTTTGATGGGACACTGGCGGTGAGTGTTTGATGGGACACTGGTGGTGAGTGTCGGACGGGACAGTGGCGATGAGATTTTGATGGGCCACTGGCGGTCAGAGTTGGAGGGGACACTGGCGGTGAGTGTTTGTTGGGACACTGGTGATGAGATTTTGATGTGACACTGGCAGTGAGATTTTGTTGGGACACTGGCGGTGAGATTTTGATGGGACACTGGCGGTGAGTGTTGGATGGGACGCTGGCGGTGAGTGTCGGATGGGACACTGGCAGTGAGTGTCGTACGGGGCACTGGCGGTGAGATTTTGATGGGACACTGGCACTGAGTGTCGGATGGGACACTGGCTGTGAGTGTTTCATGGGACACTGGCGGTGAGTGTTTGACGGGACACTGGCGGTGAGTGTCGGACGGGACACTGGTGGTGAGAGTTTGATGGGACACTGGCGGTGAGTGTCGGACGGGCCACTTGCGGTGAGAGTCGGATGGGACACTGGCAGTGAGAGTTCGACGGGACACTGGAGGTGAGTGTTGGACAGGACACTGGCGGTGAGTGTCGGATGCGACACTGGCGGTGAGTTTCAGATGGGAAACTGGCGGTGCATTTTGGATGGGACGCTGGCGGTGCGTGTTGGACGGGACACTGGCGGTGAGTGATGGGGACACTGGCGGTGAGAGATTGACGGGACACTGGCGGTGAGTGTCGGATGGGAAACTGGCGGTGCATGTTGGATGGGACACTGGCGGTGCGTGTTGGACAGGACACTGGCGGTGAGTTTCTGACAGGTCACTTGCGGTGAGTGTCGGATGGGACACTAGCGGTGAGTTTTTGATGGGACACTGGCGGTAAGTTTTTGATGAGACATTGGCGGTCAAAGTCGGAAGGGACACTGGCGGTGAGTGTTTGATGGGACACTGGCGGTGAGTGTCGGACGGGACACTGGTGGTGAGTGTTTGATGGGACACTGGCGGTGAGTGTCGGACGGGACACTGGCGGTGAGTGTCGGACGGGACACTGGCGGTGAGTGTCGGATGGGACACTGGCGGTGAGTTTTTGATGGGACACCGGCGGTGAGTGTTTGATGGGACACTGGCGGTGAGTGTCAGACGGGACACTGGTGGTGAGTGTTTGATGGGACACTGGCGGTGAGTGTCGGACGGGACACTGGCGGTGAGTTTCGGACGGGACACTGGCGGTGAGTTTCGGACGGGACACTGGCGGTGAGATTTTGATGGGACACTGGCGGTGAGTGTTTGATGGGACACTGGCGGTGAGTGTTTGATGGGACATTGGTGGTGGGTGTCGGACGGGACACTGGTGGTAAGATTTTAATGGGCCACTGGCAGTCAGAGTTGGAGGGGACATTGGCGGTGAGTGTTTGTTGGGACACTGGCGGTGAGATTTTGATGGGACACTGGCGGTGAGTGTCAGATGGAACACTGGCAGTGAGTGTTTGATGGGACACTGGCAGTGAGAGTTTGATGGGACACTGGCGGTGAGTGTTGGACGGGACACTAGCGGTGAGTGTCTGACAGGACACTGGCGGTGAGTGTCGGATGGGACACTGGCGGTGAGTTTTTGATGGGACACTGGCGGTGAGTTTTTGATGAGACATTGGCGGTGAAAGTCGGATGGGACACTGGTGGTGAGTGTTTGATGGGACACTGGCGGTGAGTGTCGGACGGGACACTGGCGGTGAGAGTTGGACGGGACACTGGCGGTGAGTGTTTGATGGAACACTGGCGGTGAGTGTCGGACGGGACACTGGCGGTGAGTTTCGGACGGGATACTGGCGGTGAGGTTTTGATGGGACACTGGCGGTGAATGTTTGATGGGACACTGGTGGTGAGTGTCGGACGGGACACTGGTGGTGAGATTTTGATGGGCCACTGGCGGTCAGAGTTGGAGGGGACACTGGCAGTGAGATTTTGTTGGGACACTGGCGGTGAGATTTTGATGGGACACTGGTGGTGAGTGTTGGACGGGACACTGGCGGTGATTGTCGGACGTGACACTGGCAGTGAGTGTTTGATGGGACACTGGCGGTGAGTGTTGGACAGGACACTGGCGGTGAGTGTTGGACGGGACACTGGCGGTGAGTGTTTGAGGGACACTGGCGGTGAGTTTTTGATGGGACACTGGCGGTGAGAGTCAGACGGGGCAGTGGCAGTGAGTCTTTGATGGGACACTGGCGGTGAGTGTCGGACAGGACACTGGCGGTGAGAGTCGGATGGGACACTGGCTGTGAGTGATGGGACACTGGCGGTGAGTGTCAGACGGGACACTGGCGGTGAGTGTCGTACGGGACACTGGCAGTGAGATTTTAATAGGACTCTGGCAGTGAGTGTCGGACGGGACACTGGCGGTGAGTGTTTGATGGGACACTGGCGGTGAAAGTTTGACTCGACACTGGCGGTGAGTGTTTGACGGGACACTGGCGGTGAGTTTTTGATGGGACACTAGTGGTAAATTTTTGATGGGACATTGGCGGTGAAAGTCGGACGGGACACTGGTGGTGAGTGTTTGATGGGACACTGGCGGTGAGTGTCAGACGGGACACTGACGGTGAGTGTTTGATGGAACACTGGCGGTGAGTGTCGGACGGGACACTGGCAGTGAGATTTTGATGGGACACTGGCGGTAAATTTTTGATGGGACATTGGCGGTGAAAGTCGGAAGGGACACTGGCAGTGAGTGTTTGATGGGACACTGGCGGTGAGTGTCAGATGGGACACTGGCGGTCAGTGTCAGACGGGACACTGGCGATGAGTGTTTGATGGAACACTGGCGGTGAGTGTCGGATGGGACATTGGCGGTGAGTTGCGGACGGGATACTGGCGGTGAGACCTTGATGGGACACTGGCGGTGAGTTTTTGATGGGACACTGGCGGTGAGTGTTTGTTGGGACACTGGTGATGAGATTTTGATGGGACACTGGCAGTGAGATTTTGTGGTGGAGGGGACACTGGCGGTGAGATTTTGATGGGACACTGGCATTGAGTGTCGGGCGGGACACTGGCTGTGAGTGTTTGATGGGATACTGGCGGTGAGTGTTGGATGGGACACTGGCAGAGAGTGTTTGATGGGACACTGGCGGTGAGTGTCGGACAGGACACTGGCGGTGAGTGTCGGACAGGACACTGGCGGTGAGTGTCAGACGGAACACTGGCGGTGATTATTGGACGGGACACTGGCGGTGAGATTTTGATGGGGAACTGGCGGTGAGAGTTTGATGGGACACTGGCGGTGAGTGTTGGATGGGACACTGGCGGTGAGAGTTTGACGGGACACTGGCGGTGAGTGTCGGATGGGACACTGGCAGTGAGTGTCGTACGGGGCACTGGCGGTGAGATTTTGATGGGACACTGGCACTGAGTGTCGGATGGGACACTGGCTGTGAGTGTTTCATGGGACACTGGCGGTGAGTGTTGGGTGGGACACTGGCAGAGAGTGTTTGATGAGACACTGGCGGTGAGTGTTTGACGGGACACTGGCGGTGAGTGTCGGACGGGACACTGGTGGTGAGAGTTTGATGGGACACTGGCGGTGAGTGTCGGACGGGCCACTTGCGGTGAGAGTCGGATGGGACACTGGCAGTGAGAGTTCGACGGGACACTGGAGGTGAGTGTTGGACAGGACACTGGCGGTGAGTGTCGGATGGGACTCTGGCGGTGAGTGTCGGATGGGACACTGGCGGTGAGTGTCGGATGGGACACTGGCGGTGAGTTTCGGATGGGAAACTGGCGGTGCATTTTGGATGGGACGCTGGCGGTGCGTGTTGGACGGGACACTGGCGGTGAGTGATGGGGACACTGGCGGTGAGAGATTGACGGGACACTGGCGGTGAGTGTCGGATGGCAAACTGGCGGTGCATGTTGGATGGGACACTGGCGGTGCGTGTTGGACGGGACACTGGCGGTGAGTTTCTGACAGGTCACTCGCGGTGAGTGTCGGATGGGACACTAGCGGTGAGTTTTTGATGGGACACTGGCGGTAAGTTTTTGATGGGACATTGGCGGTCAAAGTCGGAAGGGACACTGGCGGTGAGTGTTTGATGGGACACTGGCGGTGAGTGTCGGACGGGACACTGGTGGTGAGTGTTTGATGGGACACTGGCGGTGAGTGTCGGACGGGACACTGGCGGTGAGTGTCGGACGGGACACTGGCGGTGAGTGTCGGATGGGACACTGGCGGTGAGTTTTTGATGGGACACCGGCGGTGAGTGTTTGATGGGACACCGGCGGTGAGTGTTTGATGGGACACTGGCGGTGAGTGTCAGACGGGACACTGGTGGTGAGTGTTTGACGGGACACTGGCGGTGAGTTTCGGACGGGACACTGGTGGTAAGATTTTAATGGGCCACTGGCAGTCAGAGTTGGAGGGGACATTGGCGGTGAGTGTTTGTTGGGACACTGGCGGTGAGATTTTGATGGGACACTGGCGGTGAGTGTCAGATGGAACACTGGCAGTGAGTGTCGGACGGGACACTGGCTGTGAGTGTTTGATGGGACACTGGCGGTGAGTGTCGGACGGGACACTGGTGGTGAGTGTCTGACAGGTCACTCACGGTGAGTGTCGGATGGGACACTGGCGGTGAGTTTCTGATGTGACACTGGCGGTGAGTTTTTGATGGAACACTGGCGGTGAGTGTCGGATGGGACATTGGCGGTGAGTTGCGGACGGGATACTGGCGGTGAGACTTTGATGGGACACTGGCGGTGAGTTTTTGATGGGACACTGGCGGTGAGTGTTTGTTGGGACACTGGTGATGAGATTTTGATGGGACACTGGCAGTGAGATTTTGTGGTGGAGGGGACACTGGCGGTGAGATTTTGATGGGACACTGGCATTGAGTGTCGGGCGGGACACTGGCTGTGAGTGTTTGATGGGATACTGGCGGTGAGTGTTGGATGGGACACTGGCAGAGAGTGTTTGATGGGACACTGGCGGTGAGTGTCGGACAGGACACTGGCGGTGAGTGTCGGACAGGACACTGGCGGTGAGTGTCAGACGGAACACTGGCGGTGATTATTGGACGGGACACTGGCGGTGAGATTTTGATGGGGAACTGGCGGTGAGAGTTTGATGGGACACTGGCGGTGAGTGTTGGATGGGACACTGGCGGTGAGAGTTTGACGGGACACTGGCGGTGAGTGTCGGATGGGACACTGGCAGTGAGTGTCGTACGGGGCACTGGCGGTGAGATTTTGATGGGACACTGGCACTGAGTGTCGGATGGGACACTGGCTGTGAGTGTTTCATGGGACACTGGCGGTGAGTGTTGGGTGGGACACTGGCAGAGAGTGTTTGATGAGACACTGGCGGTGAGTGTTTGACGGGACACTGGCGGTGAGTGTCGGACGGGACACTGGTGGTGAGAGTTTGATGGGACACTGGCGGTGAGTGTCGGACGGGCCACTTGCGGTGAGAGTCGGATGGGACACTGGCAGTGAGAGTTCGACGGGACACTGGAGGTGAGTGTTGGACAGGACACTGGCGGTGAGTGTCGGATGGGACTCTGGCGGTGAGTGTCGGATGGGACACTGGCGGTGAGTGTCGGATGGGACACTGGCGGTGAGTTTCGGATGGGAAACTGGCGGTGCATTTTGGATGGGACGCTGGCGGTGCGTGTTGGACGGGACACTGGCGGTGAGTGATGGGGACACTGGCGGTGAGAGATTGACGGGACACTGGCGGTGAGTGTCGGATGGCAAACTGGCGGTGCATGTTGGATGGGACACTGGCGGTGCGTGTTGGACGGGACACTGGCGGTGAGTTTCTGACAGGTCACTCGCGGTGAGTGTCGGATGGGACACTAGCGGTGAGTTTTTGATGGGACACTGGCGGTAAGTTTTTGATGGGACATTGGCGGTCAAAGTCGGAAGGGACACTGGCGGTGAGTGTTTGATGGGACACTGGCGGTGAGTGTCGGACGGGACACTGGTGGTGAGTGTTTGATGGGACACTGGCGGTGAGTGTCGGACGGGACACTGGCGGTGAGTGTCGGACGGGACACTGGCGGTGAGTGTCGGATGGGACACTGGCGGTGAGTTTTTGATGGGACACCGGCGGTGAGTGTTTGATGGGACACCGGCGGTGAGTGTTTGATGGGACACTGGCGGTGAGTGTCAGACGGGACACTGGTGGTGAGTGTTTGACGGGACACTGGCGGTGAGTTTCGGACGGGACACTGGTGGTAAGATTTTAATGGGCCACTGGCAGTCAGAGTTGGAGGGGACATTGGCGGTGAGTGTTTGTTGGGACACTGGCGGTGAGATTTTGATGGGACACTGGCGGTGAGTGTCAGATGGAACACTGGCAGTGAGTGTCGGACGGGACACTGGCTGTGAGTGTTTGATGGGACACTGGCGGTGAGTGTCGGACGGGACACTGGTGGTGAGTGTCTGACAGGTCACTCACGGTGAGTGTCGGATGGGACACTGGCGGTGAGTTTCTGATGTGACACTGGCGGTGAGTTTTTGATGGGACACTGGCGGTGAGTGTTTGATGGGACACTGGCGGTGAGTGTTTGATGGGACACTGGCGGTGAGTGTCGGACGCGACACTGGCGGTGCATGTTGGATGGGACACTGGCGGTGAGTGTATGATGGGACACTGGCGGTGAGTGTTGGTTGGGACACTGGCGGTGAGTGTCGGATGGGACATTGACGGTGAGTGTTTGACGGGACACTGGCTGTGAGGGTCGGACGGGACACTGGCGCTGCGTGTTTGATGGGACACTGGTGGTGAGTATTTGATGGGACACTGGCGGTGAGTTTCGGATGGGACACTGGCGGTGAGTGTCGGACGGGACACTGGCGGTGAGTGTCGGACGGGACACTGGCGGTGAGTGTTTGATGGAACACTGGCGGTGAGTGTCCGACGGAACACTGGCGGTGAGATTAAGATGGGACACTGGCGGTGAGTGTTTGATGGGACACTGGCGGTGAGTGTCAGACGGTACACTCGCGGTGAGATTTTGATGGGCCACTGGCGTTGATTGTCGGACAGGACACTGGCAGTGAGATTTTGATGGGACACTGGCGGTGAGTGTCGGACGGGACACTGGCGGTGAGTGTCGGATGGGACACTGGCGGTGAGTGTCAGACGGGACACTGGCGGTGAGACTTTGATGGGCCACTGGTGGTCAGAGTTGGAGGGGACACTGGCAGTGAGATTTTGTTGGGACACTGGCGGTGAGATTTTGATGGGACACTGGCGTTCATTGTCGGACGGGACACTGGCGGTGAGTTTCAGACAGGACACTGGCAGTGAGATTTTGACGGGACACTGGCTATGAGTGTTTGATGGGACACTGGCGGTGAGTGTTTGATGGGATACTGGCAGTGAGTGTTTGATGGGACAATGGCGGTGAGTGTTGGGCGGGACACTGGCGGTGAGTGTTTGATGTGACACTGGCGCTGAGTGTTGGGAGGGACACCGGCGGTGAGTGTTTGATGGGACGCTGGCGGAGAGAGTTTGACGCGACACTGGCGGTGAGATTTTGATGGGCCTCTGGTGGTCAGAGTTGGAGGGGACACTGGCAGTGAGATTTTGTTGGGACACTGGCGGTGAAATTTTGATGGGACACTGGCGTTGATTGTCGGACAGGACACTGGCAGTGAGATTTTGATGGGACACTGGCGGTGAGTGTTTGACGTGACACTGGCAGAGAGTGTTTGACGTGACACTGGCGATGAGTGTTTGATGGGACACTGGCGGTGAGTGTCGGACGGGACACTGGCGGTGAGAGTTTGATGGGACACTGGTGGTGAGTGTCGGACGGGCCACTTGCGGTGAGAGTCGGACGGGACACTGGTGGTGAGAGTTCGACGGGACACTGTTGGTGAGTGTTGGACGGGACGGTGGCGGTGAGCGTCGGATGGGACACTGGCGGTGAGAGTCGGACGGGACACTGGCGGTGAGAGTTGGACGGGACACAGAGCTAAGTGTCGGACGGGACACTGGCGCTAAGTGTCGGACGGGACACTGGCGGTGAGTTTCAGACAGGACACTGGCAGTGAGATTTTGACGGGACACTGACGGTGAGTGTTTGATGGGACACTGGCAGTGAGTGTTTGATGGGACACTGGCAGTGAGTGTTTGATGGGACAATGGCGGTGAGTGTTGGACGGGACACTGGCGGTGAGTGTTTGATGTGACACTGGCGCTGAGTGTTGGGCGGGACACCGGCGGTGAGTGTTTGATGGGACGCTGGCGGAGAGAGTTTGACGCGACACTGGCGGTGAGTGTTTGATGGGACACTGGCGATGAGTGTCGAACAGGACACTGGCGGTGAGTGTTTGATGGGACACTGGCGGTGAGTGTCGGATGGGACACTGCCGGTGTGTGTCGGACGGGACACTGGCGGTGAGTGTTGGACGGGACACTGGCGGTGAGTGTCAGATGGAACACTGGCTGTGCTGCCTCTCCCTCTAACTTAACCTCACTGTATGTATTTAACTTACTTATATCTGTATAACCTACCTGTTGGGGCCGTTGCCCCTTTAACTTACCTTTTAGGGCCATTGCCCCTTTAAGACGCGCCTTAGCGTGCTGACGTCACGTCACGTACAACGTAGCGTGCTGACGTCACGGCACGTACGACGTGACGTGCGTGAGGCGGCTGCCGGCCCGACTCGGCCTTCCAGAAAGGCTGCCGGCACAGCCCGGCCTAGCGTCTTTGGCCGCATCTACCAGCCGCCGGGAGCGACGCGATCTTCCGCTCCCGCGGCAAGCATCGGCTCAGCCTGGCCTCCAGCTCCCGCTCCCGACTTCGGCCTCCACGGCCAGAAACGCGACCACGCGCATCACGTGACGCCCCAAGCGCGGACAACGCTACCGAGCGTGATGAGGTCATCACGCTCCCCACAGGACTGCTACGTAGTCCTCGTGGAGTCCTCGCTGGGACACAGACCTACACCACGGTGCTCCTACAGCAGCACAGGCTCCGAGCAGTTGTATTGTCCCCATGCTTGAGTCTTGGAAATTGTTTGTCTGTAAGTATTTTAGAATGCTATGGATGATTAGTGTGCACTGCATGTTGTAGAAAATGTTTAGTTGTAACTTTTCTCTGTCTAGCTGATTAACTAGTAGCTGTATTTTGATGCACTGTACAGGGCTAATTTAAAGAGAATGCCTCCCAGTTTACTAAATGTACTGTGTTGCTCAGGCGTACCTAAATCTGTGTATACATATCAGTTATGCGCCTGTATACTAATGTGTGCTTCCATTTCTGTGTTGTATTTCAGTTTTACAATTAGAATCGTTCAGTAAAGCGTTACAAGAAAAGTCAAGCCTTGTGATTTTATTGGAAGATATCGAGTTGTTCGCTATCTGTCTAGCTCTGCATAGAATCGCGTTGCGAGGGCAGAACAGTAAAAAGACAACAGCACAGCGGGCTCAAGCACAGGAAAATACCACTCAGCTACCATGAGTCTACGCTCAGGAAAACAATATACCCTAGAGGACGTCGACCAGTCAAGCGAGAAGCATGAGCCTCTCCTAGCAAACGATGCCAAGTCACAGCCCTCTAAAGTATCCCCTAGGTCATCTCGGCGGTCCAGCAGACCGTCGTCATCGACAGCTTCTGCAGCCGCCAAAGCACGTGCCAAGGCAAAAGCTGCCCAGGCTCAATTGTCCTTCGCTGAAAAAGAAGCTGACCTTATGAAGCAGAGAGCCGACCTCGAAGCTAGTATGATGAAGCAGAAAGCTGACCTTATGAAGCAGAGAGCCGACTTCGACGCTAGTGTGATGAAGCAGAGAGCTGACCTCGACGCTAGTGTGATGAAGCAGACAGCACAGTCCTCTAAAGTATCCACTAGATCATCTCGGCAGTCCAGCAGACCGTCGTCATCGACAGCTTCTGCAGCCGCCAAAGCACGTGCCAAGGCAAAAGCTGCCCAGGCTCAATTGGCCCTTGCTGAAAAAGAAGCTAGGGTTATGAAGCAGAGAGCTGACCTCGCTGCCAGTCTCCACATTCTCCAAAGCCAGAGAGCTGCCGCTGCCGCTAAAGCTAAAGCCGCAGCTTATGAAGAAGGTGAGGAGAACGAAGGCGGGGAGCCCAGCCAGGAAACATATGTTCTGGGACAGCCCCTCAGTCCAGTGCAACGTACAAGTGAGTGTGTCCAACAACACTCCAAATTGTTCTCCAAGGAAACATCCAACTATCTCAACGCAGAACCAGCTACTCAACACAGTAGCAAACAGCCTGTTTTTGGAGACACTGAGCTTAAAGGAGAAGAAACAAGCAAGACTTACCTACAGAGACCTCCACAGCACTCGGCCAATCCAGCCAAGCAGTCCTCACCCGAGCCACAGGGTACACAGGACCTCGCTGGGTGCCTTATCCGCCGAGAGTTGTTGAGTTCGGGCCTTCTGGAGTTAGATGGCCGTCCTGAAAGTTGTTGGTCATGGAAAGAGCCCAACCTGAGACTACACAAGGTAGCATCGAACAGTGAACAGGTGATGGAAGCCTTCCCCGCAGAGGACCGTGCCAAGGATCTGAAGGATTTGCACCTTGGAGTGGATCCTCCCCCCCTTCAACGGAGCCTGGGGCTCTCCTGGAACCTGGAAACAGACAGCGTCACATTCCTGGTGTCCCGTGAAGAAAGGCCATTCACACGGAGAGACATCCTGTCCACAGTCAACAGTTTGTACGACCCTTTGGGGTTCGTAGCTCCCATAACAATGCAAGGAAAAGCATTAGTACGGGAACTCTCATCGGATCAGAGTGAGTGGGATGCTCCACTCCTCCCAGAAAAAGAAGCAAAATGGAACCTACAGTTGATCAGAGACAAGATTGACATCGATGTGGGCGCCGTCAAGTTCTTCACGGACAGCAAGATTGTACTTGGTTACATCCACAACTCCACAAGAAGGTTTTACGTGTATGTTCCCAACCGGGTGACTCGTATCAGACGATCCACTCACCCTGACCAGTGGTGCTATGTCTCCACAGACCTGAACCCTGCAGACCATGCTACCAGGTCTATACCAGCAGCACACCTACAGCAAAGCAGTTGGTTCTCGGGCCCCTCTTTCCTGTCTAATGTCAACACAGAGGAGACTCCTGAGTCCAATCCCTTCACCCTTGTGGAGCCTGAAGCTGATACTGAGATTCGGCCTGAAGTTACGACCCTGGTCACCAAAGCCTCAGAATCTCAGTTGGGCTCACAAAGCTTCGAGCGATTCTCAAGCTGGAGAACACTCTGCCGAACCACAGCCCGACTCATTCATGTAGCAGCATCCTTCAAGGGGAATTCGGACAACATAGAACGCAAAGGATGGAAATGTTCTAAAGAAGTATCCAGCACAAGTGAGCCTTCACAAGCCAAAGGTGTGATCATTCGCTCTGTCCAGCATGATGTCTTCAAGGAGGAATTCAAATGTCTTGAAGAGGGACAGACATTCCCCAAGCAAAGAGGAGAGTATTTGTCCACCCTACAGAGCCGTAGGAAATGGACAGAAGACAAGCCAAACGTCAAAGTGAGAGACGTTGTCTTGCTGAAAGACAGCCAAGCACGCAGAAATGAATGGCCAGTGGGCCTGGTTGTCAAAACTCTGCCGACCAGGGACAAGAGGGTCCGCAAGGTGGAGGTGAAGATTGTCAAGGAGGGGCCTATCAAAGTGTTTCTGAGGCCAGTCTCAGAGATCCTCCTTTCTGAAGTAACCTAGAGAACGGACTCTGAGTATGTTGCAGCCAAAGGACGTTTTCTTCAGGTTTATTGTGTATCTGTAGTGGTACAATGGAATTGTACCAAGCGGGGACTGTGCTGCCTCTCCCTCTAACTTAACCTCACTGTATGTATTTAACTTACTTATATATGTATAACCTACCTGTTGGGGCCGTTGCCCCTTTAACTTACCTTTTAGGGCCATTGCCCCTTTAAGACGCGCCTTAGCGTGCTGACGTCACGTCACGTACAACGTAGCGTGCTGACGTCACGGCACGTACGACGTGATGTGCGTGAGGCGGCTGCCGGCCCGACTCGGCCTTCCAGAAAGGCTGCCGGCACAGCCCGGCCTAGCGTCTTTGGCCGCATCTACCAGCCGCCGGGAGCGACGCGATCTTCCGCTCCCGCGGCAAGCATCGGCTCAGCCTGGCCTCCAGCTCCCGCTCCCGACTTCGGCCTCCACGGCCAGAAACGCGACCACGCGCATCACGTGACGCCCCAAGCGCGGACAACGCTACCGAGCGTGATGAGGTCATCACGCTCCCCACAGGACTGCTACGTAGTCCTCGTGGAGTCCTCGCTGGGACACAGACCTACACCACGGTGCTCCTACAGCAGCACAGGCTCCGAGCAGTTGTATTGTCCCCATGCTTGAGTCTTGGAAATTGTTTGTCTGTAAGTATTTTAGAATGCTATGGATGATTAGTGTGCACTGCATGTTGTAGAAAATGTTTAGTTGTAACTTTTCTCTGTCTAGCTGATTAACTAGTAGCTGTATTTTGATGCACTGTACAGGGCTAATTTAAAGAGAATGCCTCCCAGTTTACTAAATGTACTGTGTTGCTCAGGCGTACCTAAATCTGTGTATACATATCAGTTATGCGCCTGTATACTAATGTGTGCTTCCATTTCTGTGTTGTATTTCAGTTTTACAATTAGAATCGTTCAGTAAAGCGTTACAAGAAAAGTCAAGCCTTGTGATTTTATTGGAAGATATCGAGTTGTTCGCTATCTGTCTAGCTCTGCATAGAATCGCGTTGCGAGGGCAGAACACTGGCGGTGAGTGTTGGATGGGACACTGGCGGTGAGATTTTGATGGGACACTGGCGGTGAGAGTTTGATGGGACACTGGCGGTGAGTGTTGGACGGGACACTAGCGGTGAGAGTTTGACGGGACACTGGCGGTGAGTGTTTGACGGGACACTGGCCGTGAGTGTCAGATGGGACACTGGCGGTGCGTGTCGGATGGGACACTGGCGGTGAGTTTTTGATGGGACACTGGCGGTGAGTTTTTGATGGGACATTGGCGGTGAAAGTCGGACGGGACACTGGCGGTGAGTGTTTGATTGAACACTGGCGGTGAGTGTCAGACGGGGCACTGGCGGCGAGTTTCGGACGGGACACTGGCAGTGATTGTTTGATGGGACACTGGCGGCGAGTGTTGGTCGGGACACTGGCGGTGAGATTTTGATGGGCCACTAGCAGTCAGAGTTGGAGGGGACACTGGCGGTGAGTGTTTGTTCGGACACTGGTGATGAGATTTTGATGGGACACTGGCAGTGAGATTTTGTTGGGACACTGGCGGTGAGATTTTGATGGGACACTGGCAGTGAGTGTCAGACGGAACACTGGCGGTGAGATTTTGATGGGACACTGGCGTTGATTGTCGGACAGGACACTGGCGGTGAGATTTTGATGGGACACTGGCGGTGAGTGTCAGACGGAACACTGGCGGTGAGATTTTGATGGGACACTGGCGTTGATTGTCGGACAGGACACTGGCGGTGAGATTTTGATGGGACACTGGCGTTGATTGTCGGACAGGACACTGGCGGTGAGATTTTGATGGGCCACTGGCGGTCAGAGTTGGAGGGGACAGTGGCGGTGAGTGTTTGTTGGGACACTGGCGGTGAGTGTTTGATGGGACACTGGCGGTGAGATTTTGATGGGACACTGGTGGTGATTGTTTGATGGGACACTGGCGGTGAGTGTTTTTTGAGACACTGGCGGTGAGCGCTTGATGAGACACTGGCGGTGAGTGTTTGATGGGACACTGGTGGTGAGTGTTGGACGGGACACTTGCAGTGAGTGTCAGACGGGACACTGGCAGTGAGAGTTGGACGGGACACTGGCGGTGAGTGTTTGATGGGACACTGGCGGTGAGTGTTGGACGGGACACTGGCGGTGAGAGTCGGGCGGGACACTGGCGGTGAGAATTGGATGGGACACTGGCGCTCAGTGTCGGACGGGACACTGGCGGTGATTGTTTGATGGGACACTGGTGGTGAGTGTTGGATGGGACACTGGCGGTGAGTGATGGACGGGACACTGGCAGTGAGTGTTTGATGGGACACTGGCGGTGAGTGTTGGACGGGACACTGGCGGTGAGTGTCGGACAGGACACTGGCAGTGAGTGTTGGACGGGACACTGGTGGTGAGTGTTTGATGGGACACTGGCGGTGAGAGTTTGATGGGTGTGGTAAACCACTTTTATCGTTCACTATCGTTACACTATGGTTATCACTGTTTATATCGTTACACTATGGTTATCACTGTTTACACTGTTGTATCACTACACAAGGTCACCTCTTGCCACGCTGTTATACCTGGGCTGACCACAGCTGACTCCGCCCATGGCTCCGCCTGCTTGCCCAGGTATAAAGGTGGTCGACTGGCTGGTATTCCTCCTTGTTGGATCCGATCACCCACGAGGGTGGGCTCTGTTATTTAGCCAATAAAAACCTATAGTTACTAACTTAACTCGTCGCTTTTCATGAACTGAATTGATAGGTATATCAATTTTATTGGCTAAATTTTGAAATGTCTACAACGGAGCAGCCAAACGACCAGTCAGACGTACAGCCTCAGCCAAACGGCCATCTACAACAGCCCCAGCAGCCGGCCTGGCTACGAGCCCTCCGGCCGCCGTACCTGGATCTAAACCCACAGGCTGCGAATTCAGCCCTCGACTTCGAACACTGGCTGAGCTGCTTCAAAGCCTACCTGGGAGAATCCGGCGTGCCTCCGGCATCCAAACTAAGAGTTCTGACCGCTCAGGTGAGCCCTAAAGTATTTGCACTCATCCGGGACATTGCCACATACGAGGACGCCCTCAACCTGCTAAAAGAACAGTATCGGAGCCCTGTAAACTCAATGTACGCCAGGCATCTCCTAAGATCCCGCTCGCAACAGCCAGGAGAGTCGGTTGATGATTTCTTACGGGCGCTGCAAATACTCGGCAGGGACTGTGACTTTAAAGCCGTAACAGCTGCAGAACATACAGATGGAAACATCCGAGATGCCTTCGTGAAAGGCCTTCGGTCAGACTACTCACGGCAAAGACTGCTGGAATCAAAGGACCTCGACCTGAAAACAGCTGCTATCCTCGCTCGCTCCTTGGAAGTGGCCCATCGGGACCTCGAGGCGTACTCCAGGTACTGTGCTGCGCGACCCTGGGACTCGGGCCCGACCCCGGCCGCAATACCCCTCGCACCGCTGCCTCTGGGACCTACCACAGCGTCGGTGTCCCGGAACCGATCGGGACCACCATCCCCGGTACCGGCTGCGACATCGGAGCCCTGCGATCGGGCCGCCGGCTGCTTCTTCTGTGGCCAGGCGAAACACCCGAGGGTGCGCTGCCCTGCAAGAAACGCGACCTGCTCCGACTGCCACAAGAAAGGCCACTTCGCGAAGGCCTGCAGGGGGAAAACCACAGACGCCAGCAGTGCCTCATGCGAGTTGTGGAGGCGGCCATCTTTCATCAAGGCCACAGATGCCAGTATCCCCTCGTGTGAGTCGTGGGGACGGCCATCTTTGATCAAGGCCACCGACGCCGGCAGTGCCTCATGTGAGTTGTGGGGGCGGCCATCTTCTCCGCCATTTTATTCAACGTCGTGGGCGCCGCCATTTTGTTCACCACACTCGACCGCCACCTTGTCTCCAGACCTGACCACCGCCTCACCCGCAGACTACAGCAGCTCGCTCAGCCATACACTAGCCTCTGTCACACTTGACCAAGCTCGCCCGCATCACCTGTCCAAGTCCATGATGGACATCAAGTAAACGGCCACGCCACGACCTGCCTGTTCGACAGCGGAAGCACGGAGAGTTTCATCCATCCAGACACGGTGAGCCACTACTCCCTCACTGTCCGGCCAACGCGCAACCGGATCTCGATGGCGTCGAGGTCCCATTCTACAGACATCAGCGGCTACTGTGTTGTGACCCTGTCGGTTAGGGGCACGGAGTATAAAAATTTTAAACTTCTCGTCCTGCCCCAGCTCTGCGCTGCCGTCCTACTAGGGCTGGATTTCCAATCCCACCTTCAAAGTGTCACTTTGGCATACGGTGGACCCCTCCCCCCACTCACAGTCTACAACCAGCAGCTTTTAAACCGCCCACCGCGTACCACCTGCGGCCTATCCACCCTCAAGGTCCCCCCCCCATCCCTGTTCGCTAACCTCACCCGCGACTGTAAACCCGTCGCTACCAAGAGCAGGCGGTACAGCGCCGGGGACAGAGCTTTTATTAGCTCCGAGGTGCAGCGACTCCTGAAGGAGGGCATCATCGAGAGAAGCAACAGCCCCTGGCATGCCCAGGTCGTAGTCGTTAAGACCGGCGATAAACACCGCCTGGTCATCGACTACAGCCAAACCATAAACCTGTACACCCAGCTGGACGCATACCCCCTTCCCCGCATATCTGATATGGTCAATCAGATTGCACAGTACCGGGTATTCTCTACCATCGACCTTAAGTCGGCCTATCACCAACTCCCTATGCGCCCTGAGGACCGCCAGTATACCGCCTTCGAGGCGAATGGCCGCCTCTACCACTTCCTTAGGGTTCCCTTCGGCGTCACCAACGGGATTTCGGTCTTCCAAAGGGAGATGGACCGGATGGTTGACCAGAACGGGCTGCATGCCACGTTCCCTTATCTAGATAACGTCACCATCTGCGGCCGCGACCGGCAGGACCATGATGTTAATCTGGAGAGATTCCTCCGTACGGCCCAATGGCTGAACCTCACCTACAATAAGGAGAAATGTGTGTTTAACACCTCGCGCCTTGCCACCCTCGGCTGCGTAGTAGAGAATGGAGTCATCGGCCCCGACCCCGAAAGAATGCGCCCCCTCATGGAGCTTCCCCTCCCCCACTGTCCAAAGGCGCTGAAGAGAACCCTGGGGCTCTTCGCCTACTATGCCCAATGGGTGCCCAATTATGCGGACAAAGCCAGACCCCTCATGAAGTCCACCTCCTTCCCCCTGACGGCAGAAGCATGCGCAGCCTTCTCCCTCATAAAGGGAGACATTGCTAAGGCCACAATGCACGCGGTGGATGAGTCTATCCCTTTCCAAGTGAAGAGCGATGCATCCGACTTCGCCCTAGCTGCAACCCTTAACCAGGCGGGGAGACCTGTGGCCTTCTTCTCAAGGACCCTCCAGGGCCCTGAGATCCGACACTCTTCGGTCGAGAAGGAGGCCCAGGCGATCGTGGAGGCTGTACGACGCTGGAGGCATTACCTGGCAGGCAAACGATTTACCCTCCTCACCGACCAGCGCTCGGTCGCTTTTATGTTTAATAACAAGCTGAGGGGCAAAATCAAGAACGACAAGATCTTGAGGTGGAGAATCGAGCTCTCCACCTACGATTATGATATCTTGTACCGGCCTGGTAAACTGAACGAACCCCCAGATGCTCTAGCACGAAGTACATGCGCCAACGCGCAAATTGATAGACCGCAGATCCTCCACAACGACCTCTGCCACCCCAGGGTCACCAGACTTTACCACTTCATTAAGGCCCGCAACCTGCCCTACTCCATCGAGGAGGTCAGGACCATGACCAGGAACTGCCAAACCTGTGCCGAATGCAAACCGCATTTCTTTAGGCCGGACAGAGCAAGCCTGATCAAGGCCACCCGCCCCTTCGAGCGCTTGAGCATCGATTTTAAGGGGCCCCTCCCGTCCTCTGACCGTAATGTGTACTTCCTCAACATTATTGATGAGTACTCCCATTTCCCCTTTGCCTTCCCCTGCCCAGACATGACCAGTACCACGGTCATCAAATGCCTGAACGACCTCTTCGCCTTGTTCGGGTTCCCGAACTATATACATAGCGACCGGGGCTCATCCTTCATGAGCGAGGAACTTCGCCAGTTCCTACTAGCGAGAGGTATTGCTGCAAGCAGGACCACCAGCTACAACCCCCGAGGGAACGGCCAGGTGGAAAGAGAGAACGCGACTGTCTGGAAGGCCGTTCTCTTAGCCTTAAAGTCTAAGGGCCTCCCAACCTCTCGCTGGCAGGAAGTCCTCCCGGCAGCACTGCATTCCATCCGGTCACTGCTTTGCACTGCCATTAACGCTACCCCCCATGAACGAATGTTTGTTTTCCCCAGGAAGTCGACTACGGGAACCTCGCTACCAACATGGCTGACTTCTCCGGGGCCCGCCTTGCTGCGAAAGCACGTGAGGGCCCATAAAATGGACCCCCTGGTCGAGAGGGTGGACCTCCTGCACGCCAACCCCCAGTACGCCTATGTGGCATACCCAGACGGGCAGGAGGACACAGTCTCCTTACGAGACCTCGCACCCTCGGGCACCCCTGAGACACCACCGTTACCCCCCACCACCCCCCCAAATCCAGCCCAGGTAGACGGCATGCCGGAACCCCACGAGCCTTCGCCGACCACGCAGACACCAGCATTAACATCGGATACTGCACCACCGCCGCCGCTGCTGCGCCGATCTTAAAGGCTTACGAGGCCTCCGGACAGACTGACATACCCGAACTGGTAGTACACTTCACCCCGCCGGACTCAAATTTAAACAAGGGGTGAATGTGGTAAACCACTTTTATCGTTCACTATCGTTACACTATGGTTATCACTGTTTATATCGTTACACTATGGTTATCACTGTTTACACTGTTGTATCACTACACAAGGTCACCTCTTGCCACGCTGTTATACCTGGGCTGACCACAGCTGACTCCGCCCATGGCTCCGCCTGCTTGCCCAGGTATAAAGGTGGTCGACTGGCTGGTATTCCTCCTTGTTGGATCCGATCACCCACGAGGGTGGGCTCTGTTATTTAGCCAATAAAAACCTATAGTTACTAACTTAACTCGTCGCTTTTCATTAACTGAATTGATAGGTATATCAATGGGACACTGGCGGTGAGTGTTGGACGGGACATTAGCGGTGAGTGCCTGACAGGACACTGGCGGTGAGTGTCGGATGGGACACTGGCGGTGAGTTTTTGATGGGATACTGGCGGTGAGGTTTTGATGGGACACTGGCGGTGAATGTTTGATGGGACACTGGTGGTGAGTGTCGGACGGGACACTGGTGGTGACATTTTGATGGGCCACTGGCGCTAAGTGTCGGACAGGACACTGGCGGTGATTGTTTGATGGGACACTGGTGGTGAGTGTTGGATGGGACACTGGCGGTGAGTGTCGGATGGGACACTGGCGGTGAGTGTCGGATGGGACACTGGCGGTGAGTGTTGGACGGGACACTGGCAGTGAGTGTTTGATGGGACACTGGCGGTGAGTTTTGGATGGGACACTGGCGGTGAGTGTCGGACAGGACACTGGCGGTGATTGTTTGATGGGACACTGGTGGTGAGTGTTTGATGGGACACTGGCGGTGAGAGTTTGATGGGACAATGGCGGTGAGAGTTTGATGGGACACTGGCGGTGAGTTTTTGCTGGGACACTGGCGGTGAGTTTTTGATGAGACATTGGCGGTGAAAGTCGGATGGGACACTGGCGGTGACTGTTTGATGGGACACTGGCGGTGAGTGTCAGACGGGACACTGGTGGTGAGTGTATGATGGGACACTGGCGGTGAGTGTCGGACCGGACACTGTCGGTGAGTTTCGGACGGGATACTGGCGGTGAGATTTTGATGGGTCACCGGCGGTCAGAGTTGGAGGGGACACTGGCGGTGAGTGTTTGAGGGACACTGGCGGTGAGTTTTTGATGGGACACTGGCAGTGAGAGTCTGACGGGACAGTGGCAGTGAGTCTTTGATGGGAAACTGGCGGTGAGTGTCGGACGGGATACTGGCGGTGAGATTTTGATGGGACACTGGCGGTGAATGTTTGATGGGACACTGGCGGTGAGTTTCGGATGGGATACTGGCAGTGAGATTTTGATGGGACACTGGCGGTGAATGTTTGATGGGACACTGGCGATGAGTGTTGGACGGGACACTGGCGGTGAGATTTTGATGGGCCACTGGCGGTCAGAGTTGGAGGGGACACAGGCGGTGAGTGTTTGTTGGGACACTGGTGATGAGATTTTGATGGGACACTGGCAGTGAGATTTTGTTGGGACACTGGCGGTGAGATTTTGATGGGACACTGGTGGCGAGTGTTGGACGGGACACTGGCGGTGATTGTCGGATGGGACACTGGCAGTGAGTGTTTGATGGGACACTGGCAGTGAGTGTCGGACAGGACACTGGTGGTGAGTGTTGGACAGGACACTGGCGGTGAGTGTTGGACAGGACACTGGTGGTGAGTGTTGGACGGGACACTGGCGGTGAGTTTTTGATGGGACACTAGCGGTGAGAGTCAGACGGGACAGTGGCAGTAAGTCTTTCATGGGACACTGGCGGTGAGTGTCGGACAGGACACTGGCGGTGAGTGTCGGACAGGACACTGGCGGTCAGAGTCGGACGGGACACTGGCAGTGAGTGTCGGACGGGACACTGACGGTGAGAGTCGGACGGGAAACTGGCGGGCAGAGTTGGACGGGACACTGGCGCTAAGTGTCGGACGGGACACTGGCGGTGATTGTTTGATGGGACACTGGCAGTGAGTGTTTGATGGGACGCTGGTGGAGAGAGTTTGACGCAACACTGGCGGTGAGTGTTTGACGGGACACTGGCGATGAGTGTCGGACGGGACACTGGCGGTGATTGTTTGATGGGACACTGGCGGTGAGTGTTGGATGGGACACTGGCGGTGAGTGTCAGACGGGACACTGGCGGTGAGTGTTGGACGGGACACTGGCAGTGAGATTTTGATGGGCCACTAGCGGTCAGAGTTGGAGGGGACACTGGCGGTGAGTGTTTGTTGGGACACTGGTGATGAGATTTTGATGGGACACTGGCAGTGAGATTTTGTTGGGACACTGGCGGTGAGATTTTGATGGGACACTGGTGGTGAGTGTCAGACGGAACACTGGCGGTGAGATTTTGATGGGACACTGGTGTTGATTGTCGGACAGGACACTGGCGGTGTGATTTTGATGGGACACTGGCGGTGAGTGTCAGACGGAACACTGGCGGTGAGTGTCGGATGGGACACTGGTGGTGAGATTTGGACCGGACACTGGCGGTGAGTTTCGGACGAGACACTGGCAGTGAGATTTTGATGGGCCACTTGCGGTCAGAGTTGGAGGGGACAGTGGCGGTGAGTGTTTGTTGGGACACTGGCTATGAGTGTTTGATGGGACACTGGCGGTGAGTGTTTGATGGGACACTGGCGGTGATTGTCGGACAGGACACTGGCGGTGTGATTTTGATGGGACACTGGCGGTGAGTGTCAGACGGAACACTGGCGGTGAGTGTCGGATGGGACACTGGTGGTGAGATTTGGACCGGACACTGGCGGTGAGTTTCGGACGAGACACTGGCAGTGAGATTTTGATGGGCCACTTGCGGTCAGAGTTGGAGGGGACAGTGGCGGTGAGTGTTTGTTGGGACACTGGCTATGAGTGTTTGATGGGACACTGGCGGTGAGATTTTGATGGGACACTGGCGGTGAGTGTTTGATGGGACACTGGCGGTGAGCGCTTGATGAGACATTGGCGGTGAGTGTTGGATGGGACATTGGCGGTGAGTGTTGGACAGGACACAAGCAGTGAGTGTCGGATGGGACACTGACGGTGAGAGTTGGACAGGACACTGGCGCTAAGTGTTGGACGGGACACTGGCGGTGATTGTTTGATGGGACACTGCCGGTGAGTGTCGGACGGGACACTGGCAGCGAGTGTTTGATGGGACACTGGCGGTGAGTGTCAGACGGGACACTGGTGGTGAGTTTCGGACAGGATACTGGCGGTGAGATTTTGATGGGACACTGGCGGTGAGTGTTGGTCGGGACACTGGCGGTGAGATTTTGATGAGCCACTAGCGGTCAGGGTTGGAGGGGACACTGGCGGTGAGTGTTTGTTGGGACACTGGTGATGAGATTTTGATGGGACACTGGCAGTGAGATTTTGATGGGACACTGGTGGTGAGTGTCAGACAGAACACTGGCGGTGAGATTTTGATGGGACACTGGCGTTGATTGTCGGACAGGACACTGGCGGTGAGATTTTGATGGGACACTGGCGGTGAGTGTTGGATGGGACACTGGCGGTGAGTGTCGGATGGGACACTGGTGGTGAGTGTCGGACGGGACACTGGCGGTGAGTGTTGGACGGGACACTGGCAGTGAGTGTTTCATGGCACACTGGCGGTGAGTGTTGGACGGGACACTGGCAGTGAGTGTTTGATGGGACACTGGCGGTGAGTGTTGGATGGGACACTGGCGGTGAGTGTCGGATGGGACACTGCCGGTGAGTGTCGGACGGGACACTGGCGGTGAGTGTTGGACGGGACACTGGCAGTGAGTGTTTGATGGGACACTGGCGGTGAGTGTTGGACGGGACACTGGCAGTGAGTGTTGGACGGGACACTGGCGGTGCGTGTCGGACGTGAATCTGGCGGTGAGAGTCGGGCGGGACACTGGCGGTGAGAGTTGGACGGGACACTGGCGCTAAGTGTCAGACGGACACTGGCGGTGATTGTTTGATGGGACACTGGTGGTGAGAGTTTGATGGGACACTTGCGGTGAGTTTTTGCTGGGACACTGGCGGTGAGTTTTTGATGAGACATTGGCGGTGAAAGTCGGATGGGACACTGGCGGTGAGTGTTTGATGGGACACTGGCGGTGTGTGTCAGACGGGACACTGGTGGTGAGTATTTGATGGGACACTGGCGGTGTGTTGGACGGGACACTGGCGATGAGAGTTGGACGGGGCACTGGCGGTGAGTGTTTGATGGAACACTGGCGGTGAGTGTCGGACGGGACACTGGCGGTGAGTTTCGGACGGGATACTGGCGGTGAGAGTTGGACGGGACACTGGCGCTAAGTGTCGGACGGGACGCTGGCAGTGAGTGTCGGACGGGACACTGACGGTGAGAGTCGGACGGGACACTGGCAGTGAGAGTTGGACGGGACACTGGCGCTAAGTGTCGGACGGGACACTGGCGCTAAGTGTTTGATGGGACACTGGCAGTGGAGTGTTTAATGGGACGCTGGCGGAGAGAGTTTGACGCAACACTGGCGGTGAGTGTTTGACGGGACACTGGCGGTGAGTGTCGGACAGGACACTGGCGGTGAGTGTTTGACGGTACACTGGCGGTGAGTGTTTGATGGGACACTGGCGGTGAGTGTTGGACGGGACACAAGCGGTGAGTGACGGGACACTGCCGGTGAGTGTCGGATGGGACACTGCCGGTGAGTGCCGGACGTGACACTGGCAGTGAGTGTTTGATGGGACACTGGCGCTAAGTGTCGGACGGGACACTGGCAGTGAGTGTCGGACGGGACACTGGGGGTGAGAGTTGGATGGGACACTGGCAGTGAGTGTCGGACGGGACACTAACGGTGAGAGTCGGACGGGACACTGGCGGCGAGAGTTGGACGGGACACTGGCGCTAAGTGTCGGACGGGACACTGGCGGTGAGTGTTTGATGGGACACTGGCAGTGAGTGTTTAATGGGACGCTGGCGGAGAGAGTTTGACGCAACACTGGCGGTGAGTGTTTGACGGGACACTGGCGATGAGTGTCGGACGGGACACTGGCGGTGATTGTTTGATGGGACGCTGGCGGTGAGTGTTTGATGGGACACTGGTGGTGAGTGTTGGACGGAACACTGGTGGTGAGTGTCAGACAGGAAACTGGCGGTGAGTGTTTGATGGGACACTGGCAGTGAGTGTTTGATGGGACACTGGCGGTGAGTGTTTGACGGGATACTGGCGGTG
Organism: Somniosus microcephalus; assembly: GCF_052327205.1. Taxonomy (NCBI): domain Eukaryota; kingdom Metazoa; phylum Chordata; class Chondrichthyes; order Squaliformes; family Somniosidae; genus Somniosus; species Somniosus microcephalus. The sequence goes on along the minus strand of NC_140990.1, from coordinate 341,363,544 downwards.
AGTGTCGGATGGGACACTGGCTGTGCGTGTTGGATGGGACGCTGGCGGTGAGTTTTTGATGGGACACTGGCGGTGAGTTTTTGATGGGACATTGGCGGTGAAAGTCGGATGGGACACTGGCGGTGAGTGTTTGATTGAACACTGGCGGTGAGTGTCGGACGGGGCACTGGCAGCGAGTTTCGGACGGGACACTGGCAGTGAGATTTTGATGGGACACTGGCGGTGAGTGTTTGATGGGACACTGGCGGTGAGTGTTGGTCGGGACGCTGGCGGTGAGATTTTGATGGGCCACTAGCGGTCAGAGTTGGAGGGGACACTGGCGGTGAGTGTTTGTTGGGACACTGGTGATGAGATTTTGATGGGACACTGGCAGTGAGATTTTGTTGGGACACTGGCGGTGTGATTTTGATGGGACACTGGCGGTGAGTGTCAGACGGAACACTGGCGGTGAGTGTCGGATGGGACACTGGTGGTGAGATTTGGACCGGACACTGGCGGTGAGTTTCGGATGAGACACTGGCGGTGAGATTTTGATGGGCCACTGGCGGTCAGGGTTGGAGGGGACAGTGGCGGTGAGTGTTTGTTGGCACACTGGCGGTGAGTGTTTGATGGGACACTGGCGGTGATTGTCGGACAGGACACTGGCGGTGTGATTTTGATGGGACACTGGCGGTGAGTGTCAGACGGAACACTGGCGGTGAGTGTCGGATGGGACACTGGTGGTGAGATTTGGACCGGACACTGGCGGTGAGTTTTGGACGAGACACTGGCGGTGAGATTTTGATGGGCCACTGGCGGTCAGAGTTGGAGGGGACAGTGGCGGTGATTGTTTGTTGGGACACTGGCGGTGAGTGTTTGATGGGACACTGGCGGCGAGTGTTGGACGGGACACTAGTAGTGAGTGTCGGATGGGACATTGGCGGTGAGAGTTGGACGGGACACAGGCGGTGAGTGTCGGACGGGACACTGGCAGTGAGTGTCGGACGTGAATCTGGCGGTGAGAGTCGGGCGGGACACTGGCGGTGAGAGTTGGACGGGACACTGGTGGTGATTGTTTGATGGGACACTGGTGGTGAGTGTCGGACGGGACACTGGCGGTGAGTGTTGGACGGGACACTGGCGGTGAGTGTCGGACAGGACACTGGCAGTGAGTGTCGGACGGGACACTGGCAGTGAGTGTTTGACGGGACACTGGCGGTGAGAGTTTGATGGGACACTGGCGGTGAGTTTTTGCTGGGACACTGGCGGTGAGTTTTTGATGAGACATTGGCGGTGAAAGTCGGACGGGACACTGGCGGTGAGTGTTTGATGGGACACTGGCGGTGAATGTTTGATGGGACACTGGCGGTGAGTGTTGGACGGGACACTGGTGGTGAGATTTTGATGGGCCACTGGCGGTCAGAGTTGGAGGGGACACAGGCGGTGAGTGTTTGTTGGGACACTGGTGATGAGATTTTGATGGGACACTGGCAGTGAGATTTTGTTGGGACACTGGCAGTGAGATTTTGATGGGACACTGGTGGTGAATGTTGGACGGGACACTGGCGGTGGTTGTCGGATGGGATACTGCCGGAGAGTGTTTGATGGGACACTGGCGCTGAGTGTTGGACAGGACACTGGCGGTGAGAGTCGGACGGTACACTGGCGGTGAGAGTTGGACGGGACACTGGCGGTGAGTGTTTGATGGGACACTGGCGGTGAGAGTTTGATGGGACACTGGCGGTGAGTTTTTGCTGGGACACTGGCGGTGAGTTTTTGATGAGACATTGGCGGTGAAAGTCGGATGGGACACTGGCGGTGAGTGTTTGATGGGACACTGGCAGTGAGTGTCAGACGGGACACTGGTGGTGAGTGTTTGATGGGACACTGGCGGTGAGTGTCGGACGGGACACTGGCGATGAGAGTTGGACGGGACACTGGCGGTGAGTGTTTGATGGAACACTGGCGGTGAGTGTCGGACGGGACACTGGCGGTGAGTTTCGGACTGGATACTGGCGGTGAGATTTTGATGGGACACTGGCGGTGAATGTTTGATGGGACACTGGCGGTGAGTGTCGGACGGGACACTGGTGGTGAGATTTTGATGGGCCACTGGTGGCCAGGGTTGGAGGGGACACTGGCGGTGAGTGTTTGTTGGGACACTGGTGATGAGATTTTGATGGGACACTGGCAGTGAGATTTTGTTGGGACACTGGCAGTGAGATTTTGATGGGACACTGGTGGTGAATGTTGGACGGGACACTGGCGGTGGTTGTCGGATGGGACACTGCTGGTGAGTGTCGGACAGGAAACTGGTGGTGAGTGTTGGACGGGACACTGGCGGTGAGTGTTTGAGTGACACTGGCGGTGAGTTTTTGATGGGACACTGGCGGTGAGAGTCTGACGGGACAGTGGTAGTGAATCTTTGATGGAACACTGGCGGTGAGTGTCGGACGGGACACTGGCGGTGAGATTTTGATGGGACACTGGCGGTGAGTGTCAGACGGGACACTGGTGGTGAGATTTTGATGGGCCACTGGCGGTCAGAGTTGGAGGGGACACTGGCGGTGAGTGTTTGTTGGGACACTGGTGATGAGATTTTGATGGGACACTGGCAGTGAGATTTTGTTGGGACACTGGCGGTGAGATTTTGATGGGACACTGGTGGTGAGTGTTGGACGGGACACTGGCGGTGATTGTCGGATGGGACACTGCCGGTGAGTGCCGGACGTGACATTGGCAATGAGTGTTTGATGGGACACTGGCGATGAGTGTTGGACAGGACACTGGAGGTGAGTGTCGGACAGGACACTGGTGGTGAGTGTTGGACGGGACACTGGCGGTGAGTGTTTGAGGGACACTGGCGGTGAGTTTTTGATGGGACACTGGCGGTGAGAGTCAGACGGGACAGCAGCAGTGAGTCTTTGATGGGACACTAGCGGTGACTGTCGGACAGGACACTGGCGGTGAGAGTCGGACGGGACACTGGCGGTGAGAGTTGGACGGGACACTGGCGCTAAGTGTCGGACGGGACGCTGGCAGTGAGTGTCGGACGGGACACTGACGGTGAGAGTCGGACGGGACACTGGCGGCGAGAGTTGGACGGGACACTGGCGCTAAGTGTCGGACGGGACACTGGCGCTAAGTGTTTGATGGGACACTGGCAGTGGAGTGTTTAATGGGACGCTGGCGGAGAGAGTTTGACGCAACACTGGCGGTGAGTGTTTGACGGGACACTGGCGGTGAGTGTCGGACAGGACACTGGCGGTGAGTGTTTGACGGTACACTGGCGGTGAGTGTTTGACGGGACACTGCCGGTGAGTGTCGGATGGGACACTGGCGGTGATTGTCGGATGGGACACTGCCGGTGAGTGCCGGACGTGACACTGGCAGTGAGTGTTTGATGGGACACTGGCAGTGAGTGTTTGATGGGACACTGGCGCTAAGTGTCGGACGGGACACTGGCAGTGAGTGTCGGATGGGACACTGGGGGTGAGAGTTGGATGGGACACTGGCAGTGAGTGTCGGACGGGACACTAACGGTGAGAGTCGGACGGGACACTGGCGGCGAGAGTTGGACGGGACACTGGCGCTAAGTGTCGGACGGGACACTGGCGGTGAGTGTTTGATGGGACACTGGCAGTGAGTGTTTAATGGGACGCTGGCGGAGAGAGTTTGACGCAACACTGGCGGTGAGTGTTTGACGGGACACTGGCGATGAGTGTCGGACGGGACACTGGCGGTGATTGTTTGATGGGACGCTGGCGGTGAGTGTTTGATGGGACACTGGTGGTGAGTGTTGGACGGGACACTGGTGGTGAGTGTCAGACAGGAAACTGGCGGTGAGTGTTTGATGGGACACTGGCAGTGAGTGTTTGATGGGACACTGGCGGTGAGTGTTTGACGGGATACTGGCGGTGAGTGTCGGATGGGACACTGGCGGTGAGTTTTTGATGGGACACTGGCGGTGAGTTTTTGATGGGACATTGGCGGTGAAAGTCGGATGGGACACTGGCGGTGAGTGTTTGATTGAACACTGGCGGTGAGTGTCGGACGGGGCACTGGCAGCGAGTTTCGGACGGGACACTGGCAGTGAGATTTTGATGGGACACTGGCGGTGAGTGTTTGATGGGACACTGGCGGTGAGTGTTTGAAGGGACACTGGCGGTGAGTGTTGGTCGGGACACTGGCGGTGAGATTTTGATGGGCCACTAGCGGTCAGAGTTGGAGGGGACACTGGCGGTGAGTGTTTGTTGGGACACTGGTGATGAGATTTTGATGGGACACTGGCAGTGAGATTTTGTTGGGACACTGGCGGTGTGATTTTGATGGGACACTGGCGGTGAGTGTCAGACGGAACACTGGCGGTGAGTGTCGGATGGGACACTGGTGGTGAGATTTGGACCGGACACTGGCGGTGAGTTTCGGATGAGACACTGGCGGTGAGATTTTGATGGGCCACTGGCGGTCAGGGTTGGAGGGGACAGTGGCGGTGAGTGTTTGTTGGCACACTGGCGGTGAGTGTTTGATGGGACACTGGCGGTGATTGTCGGACAGGACACTGGCGGTGTGATTTTGATGGGACACTGGCGGTGAGTGTCAGACGGAACACTGGCGGTGAGTGTCGGATGGGACACTGGTGGTGAGATTTGGACCGGACACTGGCGGTGAGTTTTGGACGAGACACTGGCGGTGAGATTTTGATGGGCCACTGGCGGTCAGAGTTGGAGGGGACAGTGGCGGTGATTGTTTGTTGGGACACTGGCGGTGAGTGTTTGATGGGACACTGGCGGCGAGTGTTGGACGGGACACTAGTAGTGAGTGTCGGACGGGACATTGGCGGTGAGAGTTGGACGGGACACAGGCGGTGAGTGTCGGACAGGACACTGGCGGTGAGTGTCGGACGTGAATCTGGCGGTGAGAGTCGGGCGGGACACTGGCGGTGAGAGTTGGACGGGACACTGGCGGTGATTGTTTGATGGGACACTGGTGGTGAGTGTTGGATGGGACACTGGCGGTGAGTGTCGGACAGGACACTGGCAGTGAGTGTTGGACGGGACACTGGCGGTGAGTGTTTGATGGGACACTGGCGGTGAGAGTTTGATGGGACACTGGCGGTGAGTTTTTGCTGGGACACTGGCGGTGAGTTTTTGATGAGACATTGGTGGTGAAAGTCGGACGGGACACTGGCGGTGAGTGTTTGATGGAACACTGGCGGTGAGTGTCGGACGGGACACTGGCGGTGAGTGTCGGACGTGAATCTGGCGGTGAGAGTCGGGCGGGACACTGGCGGTGAGAGTTGGACGGGACACTGGCGGTGATTGTTTGATGGGACACTGGTGGTGAGTGTTGGATGGGACACTGGCGGTGAGTGTCGGACAGGACACTGGCAGTGAGTGTTGGACGGGACACTGGCGGTGAGTGTTTGATGGGACACTGGCGGTGAGTTTTTGCTGGGACACTGGCGGTGAGTTTTTGATGAGACATTGGTGGTGAAAGTCGGACGGGACACTGGCAGTGAGTGTTTGATGGAACCCTGGCGGTGAGTGTCGGACGGGACACTGGCGGTGAGTTTCGGACGGGATACTGGCGGTGAGATTTTGATGGGACACTGGCGGTGAATGTTTGATGGGACACTGGCGGTGAGTGTTGGACGGGACGCTGGTGGTGAGATTTTGATGGGCCACTGGCGGTCAGAGTTGGAGGGGACACAGGCGGTGAGTGTTTGTTGGGACACTGGTGATGAGATTTTGATGGGACACTGGCAGTGAGATTTTGTTGGGACACTGGCAGTGAGATTTTGATGGGACACTGGTGGTGAATGTTGGACGGGACACTGGCGGTGGTTGTCGGATGGGATACTGCCGGTGAGTGTTTGATGGGACACTGGCGCTGAGTGTTGGACAGGACACTGGCGGTGAGAGTCGGACGGTACACTGGCGGTGAGAGTTGGACGGGACACTGGCGGTGAGTGTTTGATGGGACACTGGCGGTGAGAGTTTGATGGGACACTGGCGGTGAGTTTTTGCTGGGACACTGGCGGTGAGTTTTTGATGAGACATTGGCGGTGAAAGTCGGATGGGACACTGGCGGTGAGTGTTTGATGGGACACTGGCAGTGAGTGTCAGACGGGACACTGGTGGTGAGTGTTTGATGGGACACTGGCGGTGAGTGTCGGACGGGACACTGGCGATGAGAGTTGGACGGGACACTGGCGGTGAGTGTTTGATGGAACACTGGCGGTGAGTGTCGGACGGGACACTGGCGGTGAGTTTCGGACTGGATACTGGCGGTGAGATTTTGATGGGACACTGGCGGTGAATGTTTGATGGGACACTGGCGGTGAGTTTTTGATGGGACACTGGCGGTGAGTGTCGGACGGGACACTGGCGGTGAGTGTTTGAGGGACACTGGCGGTGAGTTTTTGATGGGACACTGGCGGTGAGTGTCGGACGGGACACTGGCGGTGAGTGTTTGATGGGACACTGGCGCTGAGTGTCGGACAGGACACTGGCGGTGAGAGTCGGACGGTACACTGGCGGTGAGAGTTGGACGGGACACTGGCAGTGAGTGTCGGACGGGACACTGGCAGTGAGTGTCGGACAGGACACTGGCGGTGAGAGTCGGACAGGACACTGGCGGTGAGAGTTGGACGGGACACTGGCAGTGAGTGTCGGACGGGACACTGGCAGTGAGTGTCGGACGGGACACTGGCGGTGAGAGTTGGACGGGACACTGGCAGTGAGTGTCGGACAGGACACTGACGGTGAGAGTCGGACGGGACACTGGCGGCGAGAGTTGGACGGGACACTGGCGCTATGTGTCGGATGAGACACTGGCGGTGAGTGTTTAATGGGACGCTGGGGGAGAGAGTTTGACGTGACACTGGCGGTGAGTGTTTGACGGGACACTGGCGATGAGTGTCGGACGGGACACTGGCGGTGATTGTTTGATGAGACACTGGCGGTGAGTGTTGGATGGGACACTGGCGATGAGTGTCGGATGGGACACTGCCGGTGAGTGTCGGACGGGACACTGGCGGTGAGTGTTGGACGGGACACTGGCGGTGAGTGTTGGACGGGACAGTGGCAGTGAGTGTTTGATGGGACACTGGCGGTGAGTGTCGGACAGGACACTGGTGGTGAGTGTTTGAAGGGACACTGGCGGTGAGTGTTGGATGGGAGACTGGCGGTGCGTGTCGGATGGGACACTGGCGGTGAGTTTTTGATGGGATACTGGCGGTGAGTTTTTGATGGGACATTGGCGGTGAAAGTCGGACAGGACACTGGCGGTGAGTGTTTGATTGAACACTGGCGGTGAGTGTCGGACGGGGCACTGGCGGCGAGTTTCGGACGGGATACTGGCGGTGAGATTTTGATGGGACTCTGGCGGTGAGTGTTTGATGGGACACTGGCGGTGAGTGTTTGATGGGACACTGGCGGTGAGTGTTGGTCGGGACACTGGCGGTGAGATTTTGATGGGCCACTAGCGGTCAGGGTTGGAGGGGACACTGGCGGTGAGTGTTTGTTGGGACACTGGTGATGAGATTTTGATGGGACACTGGCGGTGAGATTTTGATGGGACACTGGCGGTGAGTGTCAGACAGAACACTGGCGGTGAGATTTTGATGGGACACTGGCGTTGATTGTCGGACAGGACACTGGCGGTGAGATTTTGATGGGACACTGGCGGTGAGTGTCAAACGGAACACTGGCGGTGAGTGTCGGATGGGACACTGGTGGTGAGATTTGGACCGGACACTGGCAGTGAGTTTCGGACGAGACACTGGCGGTGAGATTTTGATGGGCCACTGGCGGTCAGAGTTGGAGGGGACAGTGGCGGTGAGTGTTTGATGGGACACTAGCGGTGAGTGTCAGACGGGACACTGGTGGTGAGTGTTTGATGGGACACTGGCGGTGAGTGTCGGATGGGACACTGGCGGTGAGAGTTGGACGGGACACTGGCGGTGAGAGTTGGACGTGACACTGGCAGTGAGTGTTTGATGGAACACTGGCGGTGAGTGTTGGACGGGACACTGGCGGTGAGTTTCGGACGGGATACTGGCGGTGAGATTTTGATGGTACACTGGCGGTGAATGTTTGATGGGCCACTGGCGGTCAGAGTTGGAGGGGACACTGGAGGTGAGTGTTTGTTGGGACACTGGTGGTGAGTATTGGCGGGACACTGGCGGTGATTGTCGGACGTGACACTGGCAGTGAGTGTTTGATGGAACACTGGCGGTGAGTGTTGGACGGGACACTGGCGGTGAGTATTTGATGGGACACTGGCGGTGAGTGTCAGACGGGACACTGGCGGTGAGAGTCGGACGGGACACTGGCGGTGAGAGTTGGACGGGACACTGGCGCTAAGTGTCGGACGGGACACTGATGGTGAGTGTCGGACGGGACACTGGTGGTGAGTGTTGGACGGGACACTGGCAGTGAGTGTCGGACGGGACACTGGCGGTGAGAGTTGGACGGGACACTGGCGGTGAGAGTTGGACGGGACACTGGCAGTAAGTGTCGGACGGGACACTGGCGGTGAGTGTTTGATGGGACGCTGGCGGAGAGAGTTTGATGCGTCACTGGTGGTGAGTGTTTGACGGGACACTGGCGATGAGTGTCGGATGGGACACTGGCGGTGATTGTTTGATGGGACACTGGCGGTGAGTGTTGGATGGGACACTGGCGGTGAGTGTCGGACAGGACACTGGCGGTGAGTGTTTGACGGGACACTGGCAGTGAGTGTTGGACGGGACACTGGCGAGTGTTTGAGGGACACTGGCGGTGAGTTTTTGATGGGACACTGGCGGTGAGAGTCAGACGGGACAGTGGCAGTGAGTGTTTGATGGGACACTGGCGGTGAGTGTCGGACGATACACTGGCGGTGAGTGTTTGATGGGACACTGGCGGTGAGTGTTTGACGGGACACTGGCGGTGAGAGTTTGATGGGACACTGGCGGTGAGTGTTGGACGGGACACTGGCGGTGAGTGTCTGACGGGACACTGGCGGTGAGTTTTTGATGGGACACTGGCAGTGAGTTTCGGACGGGATACTGGCGGTGAGATTTTGATGGGACACTGGCGGTGAGTGTTTGATGGGACACTGGCGGTGAGTGTCGGACGGGACACTGGCGGTGAGATTTTGATGGGACACTGGCGGTCAGAGTTGGAGGGGACACTGGCGGTGAGTGTTTGATGGGGCACTGGCGGTAAGTGTTGGGCGGGACACTGGCGGTGAGTGTTTGATGGGACACTGGCGGTGTGAGATGGACGGGACACTGGTGGTGAGTGTCGGACGGGACACTGTACAGCAGTGTACAGTGTACAGCAGGCACTTCAAAGCACTGGAGAGGTACCACCAACGCTGCCTCGGCAAGATCCTGGCGCACCCACGTCAGTGTTCTTACTCAGGCCAACCTCCCCAGCAGTGAAGCTTTGACCACGCTCAAGCAACTCTGATGGACGGATCACATTGTCTGCCTGCCTGATACGAGACTCCCAAAATAAGCGCTCTACTCGGAGCTCAGGCACGGCAAGAGAGCCCCAGGTGGGCAGAGGAAACGCATCAAGGACACCCTGAAAGCCTCCTTGAAAAAGTGTAACATCCCCACCGACACCTGGGAATCCCTGGCCCAAGACCGCACAAAGTGGAGGAGAAGCATCCGGGAAGGCGCCGAGCACCTCGAGTCTCTTCACCGGGAGCAAGTGGAAGCCAAGCGCAGGCAGCGCACGTCAACCCAAACACCCCACCCACCCGCCCCTTCAACCACCGTCTGCCCCACCTGTGACGAAGACAGCAGGTCCCGCATTGGACTCATCAGTCACCTGCGAGCTCATTTTTAATGTGGAAGCAAGTCATCCTCGGTTCCCAGGGACTGCCTAAGAAGAGATAGATGGGACGCTGGCGGTGAGTGTTGGACGGGACACTGGCGGTGAGTGTTTGACGGGACACTGGCGGTGAGTGTTTGATGGGACACTGGCGGTGAGTGTTTGACGGGACACTGGCGGTGAGTGATGGACGGGACACTGGTGGTGAGTGATGGACGGGACACTGGCGGTGAGTGATGGACGGGACACTGGCGGTGAGTGTTTGACAGGACACTGGCGGTGATTGTTTGATGGGACACTGGCGGTGAGTGTTTGACGGGACACTGGCGGTGAGTGATGGACGGGATACTGGCGGTGAGTGATGGACGGGACACTGGCGGTGAGTGATGGACGGGACACTGGCGGTGAGTGTTTGACAGGACACTGGCGGTGAGTGTTTGATGGGACACTGGCAGTGAGTGTTTGATGGGACACTGGCGGTGAGTGTTTGATGGGACACTGGCAGTGAGTGTTTGATGGGACACTGGCGGTGAGTGTTTGATGGGACACTGGCGGTGAGTGTTTGATGGGACACTGGCGGTGAGTGTTTGATGGGACACTGGCAGTGAGTGTCGGATGGGACACTGGCACGGAGTGTCGGATGGGACACTGGCGCTGAGTGTTTGATGGGACACTGGCGGTGTGAAATGGACGGGGCACTGGCGGTGAGTGTCAGACGGGATACTGCCGCCAAGTGTTGGACGGGACATTGGCGGTGAGTGTTTGATGAGACACTGGTGGTGTGAGATGGATGGGACAGTGGCGGTGAGATGGACGGGACACTGGTGGTGAGTGTTGGACGGGACACTGGCAGTGTGAGATGGACGGGACACTGGCGGTGAGTGTTGGATGGGACACTGGCAGTGTGAGATGGACGGGACACTGGTGGTGAGTGTTGGACGGGACACTGGCGGTGAGTGTTGGACGGGACACTGGCGGTGAGTGTTGGACGGGACACTGGCGGTGAGTGTTGGACGGGACACAGGCAGTGTGAGATGGACGGGGCACTGGCGGTGAGTGTTTGATGGGACACTGGTGGTGTGAGATGGACAGGACACTGGTGGTGTGAGATGGACAGCATCCAGTTCGACCTGATGCGAGTGTTTCGCTCTCTGCAAATGACACAGCAGAAATCCAGAGACCAGAAATGAGTGAGACAGAGAGAGCCTTGATCCAAGCAAAAGTATATTAATAAAACCGATCTCGAGACCCTCGATACAGGAGCCATAACGCAGTTTGCAAGGAACAGAAATAGCTGTACAATGGGACTAGTCGTGATGCAGGAACTACCTCTCCTCCGCATCAGTCGTATGGTACAGGCTGTAAGCGCGGGCAGTGTGTACAAAATATAAACTATATTCATTTCTATATAAATACAGAACTGGGACTCATTTTTCCATAATTTTAATGTATTTTTAAAATTTGAAATCTTTGAAAAGCATCTCACCTGTTGTAGGGGAATGGGCGGGATGGGTAATACTGACCAGTGTGGGAGTGGATCTATTGGACGGGCGGGATGGGGAATACTGACCAGTGTGGGAGAGGATCTATTGGACGGGTGGGATGGGTAATACTGACCAGTGTGGGAGTGGATCTATTGGATGGGTGGGATGGGTAATACTGACCAGTGTGAGATGGATTTATTGGATGGGCGGGATGGGGAATACTGACCAGTGTGGGAGAGGATCTATTGAACGGGCGGGATGGGGAATACTGACCAGTGTGGGAGAGGATCTATTGGATGGGCGGGATGGGGAATACTGACCAGTGTGGGAGTGGATCTATTGGACGGGCGGGATGGGGAATACTGACCAGTGTGGGAGAGGATCTATTGGACGGGTGGGATGGGGAATACTGACCAGTGTGAGATGGATTTATTGGATGGGCGGGATGGGGAATACTGACCAGTGTGAGAGAGGATCTATTGGACGGGTGGGATGGGGAATACTGACCAGTGTGAGAGAGGATCTATTGGACGGGTGGGATGGGGAATACTGACCAGTGTGAGAGAGGATCTATTGGACGGGTGGGATGGGGAATACTGACCAGTGTGAGATGGATTTAATGGATGGGCGGGATGGGGAATACTGACCAGTGTGACAGAGGATCTATTGGACGGGCGGGATGGGGAATACTGACCAGTGTGGGAGACGATCTATTGAACGGGCGGGATGGGGAACACTAACCAGTGTGAGAGTGGATCTATTGGACGGGTGGGATGGGGAATACTGACCAGTGTGAGAGTGGATCTATTGGACGGGCGGGATGGGGAATACTGACCAGTGTGGGAGTGGATCTATTGGACGGGCGGGATGGGGAATACTGACCAGTGTGGGAGAGGATCTATTGGATGGGTGGGATGGGGAATACTAACCAGTGTGAGAGTGGATCTATTGGACGGGCGGGATGGGTAATACTGACCAGTGTGAGATGGATTTATTGGACGGGCGGGATGGGGAATACTGACCAGTGTGGGAGTGGATCTATTGGATGGGTGGGATGGGGAATACTGACCAGTGTGGGAGACGATCTATTGGACGGGCGGGATGGGGAATACTGACCAGTGTGGGAGTGGATCTATTGGATGGGTGGGATGGGGAATACTGACCAGTGTGGGAGAGGATCTATTGGACGGGTGGGATGGGTAATACTGACCAGTGTGAGATGGATTTATTGGATGGGCGGGATGGGGAATACTGACCAGTGTGGGAGACGATCTATTGGACGGGTGGGATGGGTAATACTGACCAGTGTGAGAGAGGATCTATTGGACGGGTGGGATGGGGAATACTGACCAGTGTGAGATGGATTTATTGGATGGGCGGGATGGGGAATACTGACCAGTGTGGGAGACGATCTATTGGACGGGTGGGATGGGTAATACTGACCAGTGTGGGAGTGGATCTATTGGACGGGCGGGATGGGGAATACTGACCAGTGTGAGAGAGGATCTATTGGACGGGCGGGATGGGGAATACTGACCAGTGTGAGAGAGGATCTATTGGACGGGTGGGATGGGGAATACTGACCAGTGTGAGAGAGGATCTATTGGACGGGCGGGATGGGGAATACTGACCAGTGTGAGAGAGGATCTATTGGACGGGCGGGATGGGGAATACTAACCAGTGTGGGATGGATCTATTGGATGGGCGGGATGGGGAATACTGACCAGTGTGAGAGTGGATCTATTGGACGGGCGGGATGGGGAATACTGACCAGTGTGGGAGACGATCTATTGGACGGGCGGGATGGGGAATACTGACCAGTGTGAGAGTGGATCTATTGGACGGGCGGGATGGGGAATACTAAGCAGTGTGAGAGAGGATCTATTGGACAGGCGGGATGGGGAATACTGACCAGTGTGAGAGAGGATCTATTGAACGGGTGGGATGGGGAATACTAACCAGTGTGGGATGGATCTATTGGACGGGCGGGATGAGGAATACTAACCAGTGTGGGATGGATCTATTGGACGGGCGGGATGAGGAATACTAACCAGTGTGGGATGGATCTATTGGATGGGCGGGATGGGGAATACTGACCAGTGTGAGATGGATTTATTGAACAGGGTGGGTTTGCGAATTTGATCCGTTCCCTGGTGTTCTATGTGATGGATGGACGAGGTATTCAATCACTAGCTACGTATGCCCGGAGCTGAGTGAGTGGCTGTGAGCCCTCACCAGTGCAGGCGAGGGACAAAGCCATACCTCATTGGACTACGATTGTTTTGGTCTTGGGGTCAGACCTGTTGCAGACCTTTCCGTTACACAGGATTACATAGGACAGGAATGTCCCGAGATCCGGGTGAAGGCCTCGATGGGTCGAGAGGACAGAGTGCGTGTTTCAGGGGAGGCCATACATGGCTGAATTTCCAGACAGGTTTTGAATTGAGTGTTTCCGCTGTCCTCTCCTCCCAAATGTGCCCACCCACCGCCACCCAACCAGGGGAAGGAGATGTGTGCTCTGGGCTGCAGCCGACACTTGAACTCTGAATCATGACACTGACAATCCAAGGGACTTTGCAACGCGTTGTCCAATCCAACCTAGAGATCATTAAAATGGAGCCTGTGACATCCATGTTGTTGCACAGGGGGCGGGAATGATGTGGCGGAGATTATAGTGTGAAGACGGAAGGGACAAGTTTGAAAGATAATCTCCAAATCCAAAAATGTGCTTGTGGCAACCCTAGGAGCTTGGACAGACATAAGGGAGGGTGAGCACAAGACATTATTCTGTTGGGACAAAACAGTCATATTCTTTCTTCCATTTTCCAATTCCTCTCCTCTCCTGAAGGCGCTGACTCTCACTGGGGTACAGTTCCACAGACACTGACTCTCACTGGGGTACAGTTCCACAGTCACTGACTCTCACTGGGGTACAGTTCCACAGACACTGACTCTCACTGGGGTGCAGTTCCACAGACACTGACTCTCACTGGGGTACAGTTCCACAGACACTGACTCTCACTGGGGTACAGTTCCACAGACACTGACTCTCACTGGGGTACAGTTCCACAGACACTGACTCTCACTGGGGTACAGTTCCACAGACACTGACTCTCACTGGGGTACAGTTCCACAGACACTGACTCTCACTGGGGTACAGTTCCACAGACACTGACTCTCACTGGGGTACAGTTCCACAGACACTGACTCTCACTGGGGTAGTTCCACAAACACTGACTCTCACTGGGGTACAGTTCCACAGACACTGACTCTCACTGGGGTACAGTTCCACAGACACTGACTCTCACTGGGGTACAGTTCCACAGACACTGACTCTCACTGGGATACAGTTCAACAGACACCGACTCTCACTGGGATACAGTTCACAAATATAGATGCACACAGAGTCATAAAGACCTGTGGGTAGGGACACCTCCCGGATTTAATATGGACAGAACTGTTGGGACTGGGGAGCGGGGTCGCGGGTAGGGAGAGGGGATAGCTGTGTTTATGTTGACACACTTGTAAAAGGACAGCGGGGTGAGATAAGGGATGGTTACAAAGAGGAGATAATGGCTATGTTCCCTGGGTAACAGTTCGTCCATTCCCAAACCGGAGTGGTGGCAGGAACACTGGGGGGGGGGGCTGGGACTGCTCGCAAATGCAAACCGGTTCTGCCCGTCCATTTACTGAGCGCTTTTATCGAAACACGCCGTGCGGAAACCTTACATCTGCCGCCTGGTTTTTCCGTCTGCCTCCATCCCGTGATCTGGTGAGTGAAATCGGCCAGGAGAACGCAGGGCTTCCCCCGGCTGTACCTGCCCAAGGAGCGGGAGGGGTGGGGGGGTTCAGGAAGAGACCATTAAACAGAGGAGGGTGCGGAGATTTCGGGCCTAAGGTGCAACTTCTCGGCATCGCCAGTTTGGCCCCAGAAGACACTTGGACACAAAAACAAACAGAACAGTAATATTCGTCTCCAAAACGGTCTGTGTGCCGGACAATCACTGTGCACAACTCCACCCAGTAAATATATATTAATATATGTAAAAGATGAATTATAACAATCACCGGCAGTAACATACATACATATTACAAATAATATACGTGTATCAGTTTAGAGCTCTCTCTTTCAATTTGGCCAATTTCTCCTTTGCAGTGAATAGAATTTGTTTTGCCGTTTTTTTCGATATACACAATCTTCTGTACAGGAGTCTGATACACGACAGCAAAGCAAACCAGGAATAAAATAAATATTTTGTAAAATTACCCCTTTTTTGATTTGATTGGATAAGCGTATTAATGTGATATTATTCTTTTCATTATATATTCCCAGTGTGTGTTTCAAGCCCAGCAAATATTGCTTCATCCTCTGGTGATCAGATCTGTGTACTGTGGAGGGTTTCAAGATCTCCATTCTGCTGCTCATTTACTCCTCGTCTCTCCTGAGGACACTGACTCTCACTGGAATACTGGTCCACAGACACTGACTCTCACTGGGGTACAGTTCCACAGGCACTCACTCTCACTGGGGTACAGTTCCACAGACACTGACTCTCACTGGGGTACAGTTCCACAGGCACTGACTCTCACTGGGGTACAGTTCCACAGACACCGACTCTCACTGGGGTACAGTTCCACAGGCACTGACTCTCACTGGGGTACAGTTCCACAGACACTGACTCTCACTGGGGTACAGTTCCACAGACACTGACTCTCACTGGGGTACAGTTCCACTGACAGTGACTCTCACTGGGGTACAGTTCCACAGACACTGACTCTCACTGGGGTACAGTTCCACAAACACAGACTCTCACTGGGGTACAGTTCCACTGACAGTGACTCTCACTGGGGTACAGTTCCACAGACACTGACTCTCACTGGGGTACAGTTCCACAGACACTGACTCTCACTGGGGTACAGTTCCACAGACACTGACTCTCACTGGGGTACAGTTCCACAGACACTGACTCTCACTGGGGTACAGTTCCACACACACTGACTCTCACTGGGGTACATTTCCACAGACACTGACTCTCACTGGGGTACAGTTCCACAGACACTGACTCTCACTGGGGTACAGTTCCACAAACACAGACTCTCACTGGGGTACAGTTCCACTGACAGTGACTCTCACTGGGGTACAGTTCCACAGACACTGACTCTCACTGGGGTACAGTTCCACAGACACTGACTCTCACTGGGGTACAGTTCCACACACACTGACTCTCACTGGGGTACAGTTCCACAGACACTGACTCTCACAGGGGTACAGTTCCACAGACACTGACTCTCACTGGGGTACAGTTCCACAGACACTGACTCTCACTGGGGTACAGTTCCACAGACACTGACTCTCACTGGGGTACAGTTCCACAGACACTGACTCTCACTGGGGTACAGTTCCACAGACACTGACTCTCACTGGGGTACAGTTCCACAGACACTGACTCTCACTGGGGTACAGTTCCACAAACACAGACTCTCACTGGGGTACAGTTCCACAGACACTGACTCTCACTGAGCGCCGACAGTGAGTGTTGGCTGGATATTCAGATCCCAGGCCGATGTCAGACACACACATTGCCCACCAGGGATTCTGCGATAGCGATCAGGGTGAGGAACTCTGACTCACTTTCCCCTGCACCAACCCCGGGGGTACCACATCTGCAATCGCTGCACCGGCCGAGGGTGGAACTCGGTATCACCCAGATCTGTAGAGGGGCGGGGGGCACGCGGCAGATTCTGCTGAATATAACGCCAGTGTAGAGGGTGCGTCCAATGTCCCTGCACCTTCACGCGAGACGATTTAACAGTTCTAAAATAAATCACCTTCAAAATAGCTCCGATTTTTAAGATATTGGTTTAAAGCAAATTTTTATACATAATTCCGCCGCAGCTTATATACTTTGTAAAATTTCTTGCACCTGTGTTAGTGGCTCACACATAGACAGGGACTGGAGTGGCCTTGTACATATTTACAGCCGCAACCTACAGTCCGTGTAGCAAAATAAGCTTGTGCACAAAACTCCAGAACCATTGGGGGTCAGTCTGACAGAACTTATCATATATCATGAGGCGTAATTATATTGTATTGTTAATTCATTTAGGTATGCTATTGAAGCTTGCACTGATCCAGGGGGCAAGGCATTGAGTTTTTTTGGGCGGGGGGAGGGTTTACAGATCCAAAAAGAAATCTAAATTGCCGACCCGATGGACCAGTGATAATAAAAACCGATTTCCCTGCTCTGTTGCAGTAGTCAGTGACAGCCACTGGGAGGCGGTGACGGGCTCGTTAGCAGCAATGACAATGTCAGTGAGCAGACTGGGATCGTCTCCTGTGAATCAATTCATCCGGGGAGAGTGCCACATCATCCTCCAATAAAAAGGGATGATTCGGGCAGAGCTGTAAAGAGCTACACTTGAGAAAATATTTTGGCTGGAGTGAATTTTTGCAAAGGCAGGACAATGTGTGTGGGCTTTTACTGTGAAATAGTTTGTTTCAATGTTATAAGGGGCACAATTAGAGCCAAGTTTTGGGGCAGTGTAGAGGGAGCTTTACTCTGTATCTAACCCGTGCGGTATCTGCCCTGGGTGTGTTTGATGGGACAGTGTAGAGGGAGCTTTACTCTGTATCTAACCCATGCTGTATCTGCCCTGGGAGTGTTTGATGGGACAGTGTAGCGAAAAGAAAGACTTTAATTTCTACAACGCCTGTCACAACCTCCGGATGTCTGAAAGCACTTTATAGCCAATGTAGTACCTTTTGAAGTGTAGTCACTGTTGTAATGTAGGAAACACAGCAGCCAATTTGCACATAGAAAGCTTCTACAAACAGCAATGTGATAAATGGCCAGATAATCAGTTTTTAGTGATGTTGGTTGAGGGATAAATATTGGCCAGGACATGGGGGAGATGCTCCTCTGCTCTTCTTCAATTAGCACCGTGGGATCTTTTATGTCCACTTCAGAGAGCAGGCGGGGCCCCGGTTTAATGTCTCATCCGAAAGACGGCACCTCCAACAGAGCAGCACTCCCTCAGCACTGCACTGGAGTGTCAGCCTGGATTTTGTGCTCAAGTCACTACAGCGGGGCTGGAACCCACAGCCTTCTGGCTCAGAGGTGAGTGAGCCACGGCTGCTTTTACTCGGTGTTAAGCCGGTGCTGTAAGATATGAGGTGGTTGGGCGCTGTCCTGAGGTTTAGACTTTTTAAGACTAGCTCACAGTTAAATGATTTAACAGTATTTTAATACCAGGGGCTTCCAGCAGTAACGTGCTGTGCCACAGTCCAAGGTGCCGTGTGCGGAGAGGTACTGAGCGCAGGGGAAGGTGCGAAGGGAGTGCCTTGTTATCAGGTGGTGCTGGGCCACTCAGGGAATTGCCAGGCGATTTCAGAGGGCAGTTAAGAGTCAACCACATCCGTCTGGGACTGGAGCCACATATAGGCCCAGACCGGGTAGGGACGGCAGATTTCCTCCCCTGAAGGACATTAGTGAAACAGTTGGGTTTTTACGGCAATCCAACAGATTTCATGGTCATTTTCACTGAGACCAGCTTTTTAATTTCCAGATTTAATTATTTGAATGAATTCAAATTCTCAACTTGCCCGGGTGGGATTTGAACTCACGGTCTCTGGCTTACTGGCCCAGTAACCCTGTTTTAAGTAGGCCTTCCAGTACTGATGTTGAGTAAGGAGGGAGGGGAGGGCGGCAATCCCGCGATGAGTCTGCATTGCCTGGCAAAAGGGACGAAGGGTTGAAGTGAAAGACATTGGAGGCTTGCAGCTCCCGCGACAGAGAGCAGTCAGATTAGTGATGTGTGGGAGGGGGGGGAAGGCTTTGCGACAGAGACAGACACAAAGAGAAAATATCTGTTAAGTGCTGGGACCCTAGGAAAAGCTGGATAATGTGCGGACTGTTGATCCTCTCTCTCTCTCTCTCCAGTGTGTGATATTAGGCTTTGTGATGCCTTTCAAACGCTCACAGACTCTGTATGGGACAGAGGGGGGCGGTGATTGGAAGCTGCCAAGCTCTCCCAGTGAAAGCTGCATCCATGTTTTTCGATATATATATAGTTTCTCCTCATGCCCGCGTAATCCACGCAGTGAGCGCAGATTTCTATCCGGTGCTGTGCGGTGTTACGGGGAGTTTGGGGGTGCGGGGCGGGTTTATTTTTGACTGATGAGGAGAACATTAGGTGAGGAGGCTGGGCGGGGGGGCGGCGGGTATGGTAGCAAACATCGGGAGAGGTCCTTGCTCAAACAAGGGGAATCGGTAAAGCATGCTAAAGTGGAAGAGTCATACACTGTGCTAGCAATTGGTTAAGCTGGTTAAAGTGTCGCAATTAAACAACTCGCCGTGTCCTGCTCAATCCTCACACGGTAACTCCCACACCTTGAGAAAAACTCTTGCTCTTTCGTCACTGTGCCTTCGACAGAAAGTAGCGCTAACATCATTTCCTTTTTTTGGATTGCGCAATATACAAGATATCCCTTCCTCCCCTCCCCACACCCCTGGCACATGCCCCCAGACCCCATCGCCATCCGTCACTTCCACTGTCTCCCTCTCGGATTCATCTCCAAGTCCTTCTCCTCTCCTCTCCTCTCTCTCCTCGCCCGTAGAATATTTTTTGATGTTGTTTTTATTTTTATTTTTTAAATGTCGGGCGCTCATCTCTTCTGGAAGCCGATCATGACCTTTGACACGAAGTTCACAATGGCGGCCGCGGGCTGGTTGGAGTCCATCTCGGCGAAGAGGTGGCAGACGTTGTCAGTGGTGCTGCCCTGCTTCCTGGCAACGAAACCAAAAAGTCTGGGGTGGGGGGAAAGAAAAAAACAATCAGGCCTTTCCTTCTGTTCAGGGTGGCTGGTGGAAGATTTAATCAGTGGCACGGTTTGCTGTGTGCCGGTTCCACTCTCCCTACCGCACCCCTATCCTCATTCAGTTCACTGCTTGGTGCCCACACAGCACCTCCTGGGCGGCTCGCCAACTCTGAGTAGACGTACTTATCACATGACCTTCCACCTCCAACCCCACCCCCTCTACCCCGGTCAAACAGCCCTTTCTCCCCTCACCGGTATCTTCATACCTGAATAAATAAAGTGTTCAAAGGAAGGGAAACAACACCCAATTTGTTTTAAATCCCTGTGATTTTTCTCCCGGGATCGCTGGCAGCAGTGTCCAGGAGATTAATCTTCAATTCCGGGAGGCTCCACGGCAATCCTGGAGGGGTGGCGACCCTATTTCCTGGGTTTTAGGTGACTGCCCTTTGGCCAGTTTAATGAGGCAGGGTATTTAACAAAAGGCCACCAATGGGTTATGTGGTCAATCAAACATCAGCTGTCCATGTCTTACCCATCAAACAAACATAGAAACATAGAAGATAGGAGCAGGAGTAGGCCATTCGGCCCCTCGAGTCTGCTCCACCATTCAATGCGATCATGGCTGATCATCCAAATTCAGTACCCTGTCCCTGCCTTCTCCCCATATCCCTTGATCCCTTTAGCCTTAAGAAATATATCCAACTCCTTCTTGAATATATTTAATGAATTGGCCTCCACTGCCTTGTGTGGTAGAGAATTCCACAGGTTCACCACTCTCTGGGTGAAGAAATTCCTCCTCATTTCTGTCCTAAATGGCTTACCCCTTATCCTTAGACTGTAACCCCTGGTTCTGGACTCCCCGGCCATCGGGAACATCCTTCCTGCATCTAGTCTGTCCAGTCCTGTCAGAATTTTATAAGTTTCAATGAGATCCCCTCTCATTCTTCTAATGGTATCAGTCTGGTGAATCTTCGCTGAACTCCTTCCATGGCAAGAACATCCTTCCTCAGATAAGGCAACCAAAACTGCACACAATACTCCAGATGTGGTCTCACTAAGGGCCTGTACAACTGCAGCAAGACATCCTTGTTCCTGGAAAAACTCAGCAGGTCAGGCAACATCCATGGAGAGAAATTTGAGTTGACATTTCGGGTTGAAACCCTTCTTCAAAACTGGAAAGAAAATAAAAAGATCGAAGGCAAAGCTGCGATCGAACAAAAGAAGAAAAGGAGACAATAAAAGGTATTAGAAGCCAGATGAGATGGTAATGGGCCCGTGGGGACAAAAGGCAGCTGAGATTAGGTGTGAAGTGTACTGGCAGGATAAGGACAGCTGCCAGGTGAGAGAGAGAAACAAAAGGAAAGGAGGGGGGGGGGGAAAGGAGGACCCAAAACAAAGGGGTGGAAAAAATTAAAAGGAAAAAAGTAATAGGCCGAGGTTATGATCTGAAATTATTGAACTTGATATTGAGTCCGGAAGGCTGTAATGTGCCTAATCGGAAGATGAGGTGCTGTTCTTCGAGTTTACGTTGAGCTTCCGTGGAACAATACAAAAGGCCGAGTACGGTGAGGTCCGAGTGGGAATGGAGCGGTGAATTAAAATGACAGGCGACCGGAAGCTCGGGGTCACCCTTACGGACTGAACGGAGGTGTTCCGCAAAGCGGTCACCCAATCTGCGTTTGGTCTCCCTAATGATGTTGCCTGACCTGCTGAGTTTTTCCAGCATTCTCTGTTGTTATTTTGGATTTCCAGCATCTGCAGTATTTTGCTATCATCCTTGTTCCTGTACTCGAATCCTCTCACTACGAAGGCCAACATACCACTTGCCTTCTTAACCGCCTGCTGCACCTGCAAGCTTAGAATGAGAAACCCTCCAGTTCAGAGTGAGAAAGGTGGCAAACCAGGGCAGGTATTCCAGTGGCACTGTCGCTGCTGGCTATCGTACAAGACAGGGCGTGAAGTGTATAACCAGGGCTGGGGACTCACCCCCCGAGCTGCACGGTTTTCATGCTCTGGCATCGTGCCGCTTCCTTTGGGCCAGGAAGCTGGATCCTCCTTCACCAGACTACAGACAGTGACAACGTAGCTGAATAGTCCTTACAGCGAGGGCCTCAATACACTGTGGAATCAGAGGCCTCAGACACTCCAGCGAGCCACACCCAACACAACATGGCTGCATCGACCCTTTCAAGTGCTGCAGCAGTACTGGATTTTCATAGGAATTGCCAGACAAAGGAAGACAAAGGTTCGCCTTCTACCATCCTGGTAGTCGCATGATGGTATGTTGGCCTTTATTGTAAGGGGATTGGAGTATAAAAGTAAGGAAGTCTTGCTGCAGTTATAAAGAGCTTTGGTGAGACCACACCTGGAGTACTGTGCACAGTTTTGGTCTCCTTACCTAAGGAAGGATTTACTTGCCTTAGAGGCGGTGCAACAAAGGTTCACTAGACTGATTCCTGGGATGAGACAGCTGTCCTATGAGGAGAGATTGATTGAATGGGCCGATACTCTCTGGAGTTTAGAAGAATGAGGTGATCTCATTGAAACGTATAAAATCCTTTGAGGGCTTGACAGGGTAGATGCTGAGAGGCTGTTTCCCCCTGGCTGGAGAGTCTAGAACTAGGGGGCATCGTCTCAGGATAATGGGCTGGCCATTGAAGACTGAGATGAGGAGGAATTTCTTCACTCAGAGGGCGGTGAATCTTTGGAATTCTCTGCCCCAGAGGGCTGTGGAGGCTCAGTTGTTGAGTATATTCAAGACAGAGATCGATAGATTTTTGGACTCTAGGGGAATCAAGGGCCATGGGGATCGGGCGGGAAAGTGGAGTTGAGGTAGATGATCAGCCATGATCTCATTGAATGGTGGAGCAGGCTCGAGGGGCCGAATGGCCTACTCCTGCTCCTAATTCTTATGTTATTGATCCAACGATGATGGAGTTGTTGACCAATCACAGCAATCAATCTCTATGAATGAGTCAACAACAGACCTAGACATGAGGTGAGGAAAACCCCCGGTGGTGGAGAGCTTTGGGAACCAGAGGTCCAAAGTCACCTGCTCCTCCCGAGCTCGCCACACTCCCCACACGTCATGTCTCCAATGACTCGTATACTGCCCAAGACAGACTGCCTACAAAAGGTGCAAACAGCACCAGAACTCTGGCATGAGTAGTTAATGGGGGCACAATGAGCAAGAATGGGCCAGTTCTCAGCAGAGTTAGACCGATGGGTAGGGGACTGTTTAGATGCAGTTTTGGGGCTAAATCTGGCACTGAGTGAATCTAGTACCGGCTGCAGAATCTGAGGTCGCAGTCCTCGCTACCAGAGATCCATCTTAAACTAACATTGAGCACTTTCCCCAGACAGAGGTCTGTGTACTTACTTAGACGCCCCTCCGTCAGCCTTTGTCCACCTGCAAGAGAACAGAATCCCAGGGATTATTAGAGTCCAGAACATCTCACAGATTCCTGGTGCAATCACACACAGCCGCTCAAACCCAGCCCAGGCAAAGGGGGCGAATAAGAGGCAGGAAATGGCTGCTGATAAATATTCACAGTTACAGCGGAACAGTCGGGAAGCGGGACTATCATGGGGGAGGGGGGGGGAAGACAGTCAGAGAGCGGGACAGTCAGACTAGCCTGACTGGCTGCTGAGCAATGGGATGAGACATGCGGAGCTCGATTTGGAAGGGGAGGTGATCCAGGGCTCTGATGTCTGCCTGTGACAGTGAGCACAATACCTGGGACAGCGTCAATCATAGAAAGTTACAGCACGGAAGGACGCCATTTCGGCCCATCGTGTCCGCGCTGGCCAACAAAGAGCCATCCAGCCTAATCCCACTTCCCAGCTCTTGGTCCGTAGCCCTGCAGGTTACAGCATCCCAGGTGCACATCCAAGTACTTTTTAAATGTGATGAGGGTTCCTGCCTCTACCACCCTTTCAGGCAGTGAGTTCCAGACCCCCACAACCCTCTGGGTGAAGAAATTTCCCCTCAAATCCCCTCTAAACCTTCCACCAATTACTTTAAATCTGTGCCCCCTGGTTTTTGACCCCTCTGCTAAGGAAAATAGGTCCTTTCTATCCACTTTATCTAGGCCCCTCATAATTTTATACACCTCAATAAGGTCTCCCCTCAGCCTCCTCTGTTCCAAGGAAAACAGACCCAGCCTATCCAGTCTTTCCTCATAGCTAAGATTCTCTACTCCCAGCAACATCCTTGTAAATCTCCTCTGTACCCTCTCTAGTGCAATCACATCTTTCCTGTAATGTGGTGACCAGAACTGCACGCAGTACTCTAGCTGAGGCCTAACTAGTGTTTTATACAGTTGAAGCATAACTCCCCTGCTCTTGTATTCTATGCCACGGCTAATAAAGGCAAGCATTCCGTATGCCTTCGTAACCACCTTATCTACCTGGCCTGCTACCTTCAGGGATCTGTGGACATGCACTCCAAGGTCCCTTTGTTCCTCTACACTACTCAGTGTCCTACCATTTAATGTGTATTCCCTTTCCTTGTTAGCCCTCTCCAAATGCATTACCTCGCACTTCTCCGGATTGAATTCCATTTGCCACTGTTCTGCCCACCTGACCAATTTATTGATATCTTCCTGCAGTCTACAGCTTCCTTCTTCAGTATCAACCACACAGCCGATTTTAGTATCATCTGCAAACTTCTTAATCATGGCCCCTATATTCGAGTCAAGATCATTGATATATACCACAAAAAGCAAAATTTGTTGTGTAAAATTTGTGGTCAGCGAGGTGAGTTCTATCAGTGGTGGGCTGGCAGTGCTCCCAGATAGCTTAACAGATTCCGTCAGCGAGCAGCGGAGACGCCAGCTTCAGTCCCTGGTCGGTGCTGAGTTAGCAGATCCCTGATAGGCAAGTCATAATTAGCCTCAGCACTCGGAAGCTTGGGGAGAGAAGGGAATCCTGCTCCCAATTGCTGCCCCTCATGCTGGAACGTGTGAACAGGATCAGTTGTGAAGCTCCCCTGGTCAAATGTCCTGGCACCACTCCCTGTGTAGTCGCTGCCCCTGTCCTGGCATGCGTGAGTTGGCACTGCCCGCCCACCACTGACAGAACTCACCTTGCTGACCACAAATTTTACACAACGAATAAGGAGGATCATTTTTAAGCGGCGATGAATATCTCCAAGGAGACGAGGCAACCACGCGTAAACCACTGTGCGCGCGACTGATCACACACCCACCGTCCACACTTACACGCAATGTGCACACAACATATCGCACGTGCACATCTACAAACACACCACACGGACTGTATACACAAGCACCGTGCACAACTGCACAATACATGTGCCATGCCTTGTGCACACACTTGCAGCCCATACAGGAACACACCTGTAAGCATGTGCTCACACACACGTGCAGACAGATATTTCCTTTACCTTCTCTCCTGCGGATCGACGTCACAGAACGTAACACTGCTGATGGGATAGTGACGTCGGAAGAAAAGTCTGGAACAAAAAATGACATCTTTCAACTTCACAGAAAATCATCAAGATACGGCCTGCACTCCGGGTGAGACTGGAAACCTCAATACATTAGTGCCATCACTGAGCTCCTGCATATACACAATCAGAGCTACCTTTCCTTCATTCAATGGGTGGCTAGAGTCCATGGTCGGGGAGAGTGTCCATGGGCTGTGGGAGGAGATTCAATGGGTGGGTAGAGTCCGTGATAGGGGAGAGTGTCCGTGGGCTGTGGGAGGAGATTCAATGGGTGGGTAGAGTCCGTGATAGGGGAGGGTGTACATGGGCTGTGGGAGGAGATTCAATGGGTGGGTAGAGTCTGTGATAGGGGAGAGTGTCCGTGGGCTGTGGGAGGAGATTAAATGGGTGGGTAGAGTCCGTGATAGGGGAGAGTGTCCATGGGCTGTGGGAGGAGATTAAATAGGTGGGTAGAGTCCGTGATAGGGGAGAGTGTCCATGGGCTGTGGGAGGAGATTAAATGGGTGGGTAGAGTCTGTGATAGGGGAGAGTGTCCATGGGCTGTGGGAGGAGATTAAATGGGTGGGTAGAGTCTGTGATAGGGGAGAGTGTCCATGGGCTGTGGGAGGAGATTCAATGGGTGGGTAGAGTCTGTGATAGGGGAGAGTGTCCATGGGCTGTGGGAGGAGATTAAATGGGTGGGTAGAGTCCGTGAGAGGGGAGAGTGTCCATGGGCTGTGGGAGGAGATTAAATGGGTGGATAGAGTCCGTGATAGGGGAGAGTGTACATGGGCTGTGGGAGGAGATTCAATGGGTGGGTAGAGTCTGTGATAGGGGAGAGTGTACATGGGCTGTGGGAGGAGATTAAATGGGTGGGTAGAGTCTGTGATAGGGGAGAGTGTCCATGGGCTGTGGGAGGAGATTAAATGGGTGGGTAGAGTCTGTGATAGGGGAGAGTGTCCATGGGCTGTGGGAGGAGATTCAATGGGTGGGTAGAGTCTGTGATAGGGGAGAGTGTCCATGGGCTGTGGGAGGAGATTAAATGGGTGGGTAGAGTCCGTGAGAGGGGAGAGTGTCCATGGGCTGTGGGAGGAGATTAAATGGGTGGATAGAGTCCGTGATAGGGGAGAGTGTACATGGGCTGTGGGAGGAGATTCAATGGGTGGGTAGAGTCTGTGATAGGGGAGAGTGTACATGGGCTGTGGGAGGAGATTAAATGGGTGGGTAGAGTCTGTGATAGGGGAGAGTGTCCATGGGCTGTGGGAGGAGATTAAATAGGTGGGTGGAGTCTGTGATAGGGGAGAGTGTCCATGGGCTGTGGGAGGAGATTAAATGGGTGGGTAGAGTCTGTGATAGGGGAGAGTGTACATGGGCTGTGGGAGGAGATTCAATGGGTGGGTAGAGTCTGTGATAGGGGAGAGTGTACATGGGCTGTGGGAGGAGATTAAATGGGTGGGTAGAGTCTGTGATAGGGGAGAGTGTCCATGGGCTGTGGGAGGAGATTAAATGGGTGGGTAGAGTCCGTGATAGGGGAGAGTGTCCATGGGCTGTGGGAGGAGATTAAATAGGTGGGTGGAGTCTGTGATAGGGGAGAGTGTACATGGGCTGTGGGAGGAGATTAAATGGGTGGGTAGAGTCTGTGATAGGGGAGAGTGTCCATGGGCTGTGGGAGGAGATTAAATGGGTGGGTAGAGTCTGTGATAGGGGAGAGTGTCCGTGGGCTGTGGGAGGAGATTAAATGGGTGGGTAGAGTCCGTGATAGGGGAGAGTGTCCATGGGCTGTGGGAGGAGATTAAATAGGTGGGTGGAGTCTGTGATAGGGGAGAGTGTACATGGGCTGTGGGAGGAGATTAAATGGGTGGGTAGAGTCCGTGATAGGGGAGAGTGTCCATGGGCTGTGGGAGGAGATTAAATAGGTGGGTGGAGTCTGTGATAGGGGAGAGTGTCCGTGGGCTGTGGGAGGAGATTAAATAGGTGGGTGGAGTCTGTGATAGGGGAGAGTGTACATGGGCTGTGGGAGGAGATTAAATGGGTGGGTAGAGTCTGTGATAGGGGAGAGTGTCCGTGGGCTGTGGGAGGAGATTCAATGGGTGGGTAGAGTCTGTGATAGGGGAGAGTGTCCGTGGGCTGTGGGAGGAGATTAAATAGGTGGGTGGAGTCTGTGATAGGGGAGAGTGTACATGGGCTGTGGGAGGAGATTAAATGGGTGGGTGGAGTCTGTGATAGGGGAGAGTGTCCGTGGGCTGTGGGAGGAGATTCAATGGGTGGGTAGAGTCCGTGATAGGGGAGAGTGTACATGGGCTGTGGGAGGAGATTAAATGGGTGGGTAGAGTCCATGATAGGGGAGAGTGTCCGTGGGCTGTGGGAGGAGATTCAATGGGTGGGTAGAGTCCGTGATAGGGGAGAGTGTCCATGGGCTGTGGGAGGAGATTAAATAGGTGGGTGGAGTCTGTGATAGGGGAGAGTGTACATGGGCTGTGGGAGGAGATTAAATGGGTGGGTGGAGTCCATGATAGGGGAGAGTGTCCATGGGCTGTGGGAGGAGATTAAATGGGTGGGTGGAATCCATGATAGGGGAGAGTGTACACAGGCTGTGGGAGGAGATTAAATGGGTGGATAGAGTCCATGATAGGGGAGAGTGTTCTTAATCTATCGGAGGCTCCTTCAACAGTTTATAAACCTCAGATAGTAAATAATGGAAATAAAAATTGTAAATTATCTCACAATGGACTTTTCAGCTCACTGTATTGTATACGCACATTTAGAGATAGACACACATCTACACACACACATATACTCACTCTCAGTGACAGAGACACATAGCAACATCGAGAGAGAGAGCCCAGCAGTACACTGAATGAACATAAGAAATGGGAGCAGGAGTTGGCCGAATGGGAGCCTCTTACTTTCTCTGATTGTCGGTCAGGGTGATTCCCTGTGATGACACTTTGAAATGGACGACTGTGGCAGATGGCTGCGGCAGGAGGGTGAGGGTCCCCGAGATGGCCTTGGCGATCGCCTGCGGCCCCGTGAGTGACTCCATGTCCACAGAATTCACAAACAGCACATTGCACGCTGCGAGGGGGGAGAAACAAACAGAGCGTTAGCGTAAGAAGAGTGGTGGAGATTGGCTGTGAGGGCGGGGTCACTGTGTAATCACCCAGCGATGGGTGAGCCATACTGCCTGCTGCAGCACCAACCAATCCCAGTTTGGGATGTGTTTGCTGGGGTGGGGACACTGGAACCGAGGAGCTTGCTGCCCCCGAGAGGGGACAGGTATCACTCACCTTCCAGTATCTCCTGTTCCTGGGACTAGGGGCAGGGTCACTGGCAAGGCTTGGAAGTTAAGCAGAGCCACGCCTGGTTAGTACCTGGAGGGGTGACCATCAGGGAAGACCAGGTGCAGAAGGTCACAGAAGGAGCCCCGAGGAGGGGCGGTTGGTGAGAAAGTCACGGAAGGAGGAGCAGCTGGTGAGCAGGCCCGGGCGTTGGGCTGAAGATTGTCGGGCAGGAGGAATGGTGGAAATGGAATGGCGGCGTGCACCGATGCAGCGGCTTTGCTTCTCCCAGTCATGGGAGCTTGCAAGATCACATTTCGTTGTTCATGTACTTGTGCAATGACAATAAAGTTGAATTATTATTATTACAGTGTCTGACCTTCTTGTGGGACACTGTGGGCTGGATTTTCCTGCAGGGCCTGCCCTCCGCCCGGCCTAGCTTCCAGGGTTGCAGACCACAATGGGCATGTAGGCAGGAGGGTCCCCTGCCCCGCCAGCTAGCGGGAGCCCGCCTACACCCCACAGGAAATCAAGGCCGGGGCCTAGCAGGACCAATGCCATCAGCAGGTTAGCGACGGGACAAAGAGGAGCCTCTGATCGGCCCTTTCCCGCCAGTTGCTGCACCTAGGGCTGTTCCCGCCATTAGCCCTGGCCTCCTGCTCGTTGGGAGTGGTGGAAATAGGGGTCGGACAGCAGGGAAGCGGGATGTGATTGGGAACCAGCAGCGGGGGTGGGGCAGTGCGGCGGCTCACCTAATTCCGCTGCTGTCCCAGACAGAATAGTAGAGGAAAGCCCGTCCCTGAAACTGCTTGACTATTGGGGGCTTCACAGTCAAGCCGGATCCTGTCCACACCCAATGTCCACACACGCATGCTGGCCAGTGGAGTTACTGGGTAATGACAAGGAACAGGAACGCCGGCTGATTTCCCCCCTCGCTAATCCAGAGTGCTAAGACCACTTGTAGCCCCTACCCAGCCGCTCTGAAGTGTGATTATCGGTTGGGGGACTCACCCGCGCCCTGCTTCAGAAGCTCCGTGGTCGAGTTTGCTGACACAGTTGGTTCAGGGGTTTTGTCCACTGGATCTGAAAGAAAGAACTTGCATTTCTATAGCGCCTTTCACAACCTCAGGACATCCCAAAGCGCTTTACAGCCAATGAAGTACTTTTTGAAGTGTAGTCGCTGTTGTAATGTAGGAAACATGGCAGCCAATTTGTGCACAGCAAGCTCCCACAGATAGCAATGTGATAATGAACAGATAATCTGTTTTGGTGGTGTTGGTTAAGAACATAAGAATATGAGAATTAGGAGTAGGATTCGGCCTCACGGCCCCTCGAGCCTGCTCCGCCATTCAATAAGATTATGGCTGATCATCGACCTCAACTGCACTTTCCCCGCCCGATCCCCATATCCCTCGATTCCCCTAGAGTTCAAAAATCTATCGATTGCAGCCTTGAATATACTCAACGACTGAGCCTCCACAGCCCTCTGGGGTAGAGAATTCCAGAGATTCACCGCCCTCTGAGTGAAGAAATTCCTCCTCCTCTCGGTCTTAAATGGCCGACTTCTTATCCTGAGACTGTGACCCCTAGTTCTAGACACCCCAGCCAGGGGAAACAACCTCTCAGCATCTACCCTGTCGATCCCCTTCAGAATCTTGATTTTTCAATGAGATCACCTCTCATTCTTCGAAACTCCAGAGAGTATCGGCCCATTCTACACAATCTCTCATCATAGGACAACTCTCTCAGCCAGGGACCAATCGAGTGAAGGATTGCGGGATAAATATTGGCCCAACAAAGGGAATAACTCCCCGGCTCATCTTCAAACTAGCGCACTGCAGTGGGACCTTATACATCCACCTGAGAGAGCAGGGGGGCCCTCGACTGGATCAGCAAGTGAGGGGGGTTACAGAGAGGGGTTTTTCGGGTTTATCACAGGGGCTGTATCAGAGACTGGGGGGTTACAGAGAGGGGTTGATGCACCATCAATTACTCAAAAGACTGAGGTTGAGCGAGTAACAATCAGGCTTTTATTAACTAAAGAATGAAGGTCTTGTCTCGAGTGGTCGACCCGTCCAGAATACTAAGGGACTGGGAGGTTGATGCGCTATCAATTACTCATAAAAGACTGAGTTAAGAGAGTAACTAAAGGCTTTTATTAACAAAAGAATGAAGGTCTGCCTCGAGTGGTCGACCGGTCCAGAAATACAAAGGGGCTGGGGAGCAGTCACCTTTATACTAGGACTTGTGGGAGGAGTCAGCCGAGGCATGTCCAGGCATGTACACAGTGGAATACAAACAGTGGTTTACCACATTCACCCCTTGTTTAAAATTGAGTCCGGCGGGGTGAAGTGTATTAAAAGTTAGTGTATTGGAGTCTCTCCGGAGGTCTTGTCTGCCGCTGTGATCGGCGTGGCGACGGCAGGGGTAGTGGAGCTTCCGGCGTCGAGTCCTGCGTGGGCTGTGGCACAGGCGTGTCGTCCTCGTAGATGTCGAGTGGGTCGCGGGGCCCAGGCCTGCCGTCTGCTGGGGCTGGATATCGGATCGTGGGGGGGGGTGGTAGTGAGTAGTGGGTTACTGCGACCCCCGAGGGTGCAAGGTCTCTTATGGAGACTGTGTCCTCCCGCCCGTCTGGGTATGCAATGTAAGCATACTGGGGGTTGGCATGGAGGAGGTCGACCCTCTCGACCAGGGGGTCCGTTTTATGGGTCCTCACGTGCCTTCTCAGTAGGACCGGCCCTGGGGACGTCAGCCATGGCGGTAGCGATGTCCCCGATGTGGACTTCCTTGGGAAGACAAACATTTCCTCATGAGGGGTGGCGTTAGTGGCAGTGCAGAGCAGTGACCGAATAGAGTGGAGCGCATCGGGGAGCACATCCTGCCAGCGGGAGTTTGGAAGGCCCCTAGACTTTAAGGCTAGCAGGGCGGCCTTCCAAACTGTCGCATTTTCTCTTTCCACCTGTCCGTTCCCCCGGGGGTTGTAACTGGTGGTCCTGCTTGTGGCAATACCCCTAGTTAGCAGGTACTGACGGAGTTCATCGCTCATAAACGATGAGCCCCGGTCGCTATGGATATAGCTGGGGAAACCGAACAGGGTGAAGAGGTCGTTCAGACATTTAATGACCGTGGCACTGGTCATGTCCTGGCAGGGGATGGCGAACGGGAAACGGGAGTACTCATCAATAATATTGAGGAAGTACATATTGCGGTCGGAGGAGGGGAGAGGCCCTTTAAAATCAACGCTCAGGCGCTCGAAGGGGCGAATGGCTTTTATCAGGTGGGCCCTGTCTGGTCTATAAAAGTGCGGTTTGCACTCAGCGCAGACTTGGCAGTTCCTGGTCATGGTCCTGACCTCCTCAATAGAGTAAGGCAGGTTGCGGGCCTTGATGAAGTGGAAGAACCTGGTGACCCCCGGGCGGCAGAGGTCATTGTAGAGGGCCCGCAGTCTATCGATCTGCGCGCTGGCGCAGGTGCCACGCGATAGCGCATCCGGGGGTTCATTGAGCTTCCCGGGCCGGTACAAGATCTCGTAATTGTAGGTGGAAAGTTCGATTCTCCACCTCAAGATCTTGTCATTTTTGATTTTGCCCCTCTGCTTGTTGTTAAACATGAAAGCAACTGAACGTTGGTCAGTGAGCAGGGTAAATCGTTTTCCGGCCAGGTAGTGCCTCCAATGACGCACAGCCTCCACAATCGCCTGGGCCTCCTTCTCAACAGCGGAGTGTCTGGTCTCCGGGCCTTGGAGGGTTCGTGAAAAGAAGGCCACGGGTCTCCCCGCCTGATTGAGGGTAGCGGCCAGGGCAAAGTCGGACGCGTCGCTTTCCACCTGGAAGGGGATGGATTCGTCCACTGCGTGCATGGTGGCTTTGGCAATGTCTTCCTTGATACGGTGGAAGGCTAAGCGGGCCTCTGCCGTCAAGGGAAAAGAGGTGGACTTGATCAGCGGATGGGCCTTGTCCGCATAGTAGGGGACCCACTGGGCATAATAGGAGAAAAACCCTAGGCACCTCTTCAGGGCCTTGAGGCAGTGGGGCAGTGGGAGTTCCATAAGGGGACGCATCCGGTCGGGGTCGGGGCCGATGACTCCGTGTTCCACAACACAGCCAAGGATGGCGAGGCAGTTTGTGCGGAATATGCACTTCTCCTTGTTATATGTCAGGTTCAGGAGTTGGGCGGTGCGGAGGAATTTTTCGAGGTTTGCGTCATGGTCCTGCAAGTCACGGCCGCAGATGGTCACATTGTCCAGATATGGGAAAGTGGCCTGCAACGCATTTTGATCTACCATCCGGTCCATCTCCCTTTGGAAGACGGAGACCCCGTTGGTGACGCCAAAGGGAACCCTAAGGAAGTGGTAGAGGCGGCCGTTTGCCTCAAAGGCAGTATACTGGCGGTCCTCAGGGCGGATAGGGAGCTGGTGGTACGCTGATTTCAGGTCAGTGGTCGAGAAGACGCGGTACTGCGCGATCTGGTTGACCATATCAGCTATGCGGGGGAGTGGGTAGGCGTCCAGCAGGGTGTAGCGATTTATTGTCTGGCTGTAGTCGATGACCAGGCGCAGCTTCTCGCCGGTCTTAACGACCACAACCTGGGCTCGCCAGGGGCTGGTGCTGCCCTCAATAATCCCTTCCTTCAGGAGCCGCTCCATTTCGGTTTTAATGAAAACCCTGTCCCCGGCACTGTATCGCCTGCTCTTTGTGGCGATGGGCTTACAGTCGGGGGTGAGGTTAGCAAACAGTGGGGGGGGGGGTGACTCTGAGTGTGGAGAGGTTGCACCTGGTGCGCGGCGGGCAATTTGGGAGCTGCTGGCTGCGGACTGTGAGTGGGGGTAGGGGTCCACCGTACGCCATCGTAACACTTTTAAGGTGGCACTGAAAATCTAACCCCAGCAGGACGGCAGCGCAGAGGTCGGGCAGGACCAGAAGTTTAAAATGATCGTACACGGTCCCGTCTACTACGAGTGTCACTACGCAGTAGCCGCCGATGTCCGCCGACTGGGACTCGGAGGCCATAGAAATCCGCTGGTGCGCAGGCAGGACTGGGAGAGAGCAACGCTGCACCGTGTCGGGGTGGATGAAGCTCTCCGTGCTCCCAGAGTCAAAAAGGCAGATTGTATCGTGGCCATTTACCTTAATGTCCATTGTGGAACTGGCCAGCTGGTGCGGTCTCGCTTGGTCCAGTGTAACGGATGCCAGCGTAGGGGTCGGTGTGTCGCTGCGGGTATCAGATGAGGCGGTGTTGGGGGCCTACTGCGTTCCGGCTGTCACCCAAGATGGCGGCGTCCATGATCCCCATGTGGCTGGAGGCGTCCAAAATGGCTGCTGTACCGGTGGTTCGCACATGGCTGGGGAGGCCCAAGATGGCGGCCCGCATGGCCCACACGCGGCGCTGCTGGGGTTCGGGGTGGCTTTGGCCCTGCAGACGTTAGTGTAGTGTCCCTTCTTCCCGCAGCCCGAGCAGATCGCGTTTTTCGCCGGGCAGCGCGCTCTGGGGTGTTTTGCCTGGCCACAGAAGTAGCATTTCTGGCCTTGGGGCACTGCTGTCTGGCCTTGGGACACTGCTGCGGTAGTTGGGCCGTTGCTGGGGTGTGGCTGGGGTGGCACGGCGCTATGAGGCGGTCCTACCGTGTCCCAGGCTGTCATTCCCCGCGGCGTCCACGGTGCAGAGGAGTAGGCATCCATGCCCCGGTAGGCTGCATCCAATGATAGTGCGAGTTCAGAGGCCTTGTTGAGGTCGAGGTCACTCTGCTCCAACAGTTGCTGTCGGGTGTAATTGGATCTGTGGCCCGCTACAAAAGCGTCCCGGATAAGTTCCTCTGTGTACACGGCGGCCTTTACATCCTTACAACCACAGGCCCGGCCAAGCACAGACAGTGTCTGAAGGTATTCCACAGTCGATTCCCCAGGTTGTTGTTTACGACTCCCCAGAAGGTGCCTGGCGTACACTTCGTTCACTGGGCGCGTGTACTGGTCCTTGAGGAGCTTGTACGAGGTCGCGTCTTGGATGACCGAGTACACTCGGTGGTTCACTTTGGAGGTCAGGACATCCAGTTTGTCCTCGTCCGATTTGATTGCTGCGGAGGCGGTCAGGAATTTTTCGAAACACTTAAGCCAGTGAGTAAACTTGGTGGATGAGTCCGCCTCCCGATGATCTAAGTCCAGGCATGCTGGTGTGAGGATCTTCTCCATTATAAAAATTTTGTTAATAAAATTGATGCGCTATCAATTACTCATAAAAGACTGAGAGTTAAGAGAGTAACTAAAGGCTTTTATTAACAAAAGAATGAAGGTCTGCCTCGAGTGGTCGACCGGTCCAGAAATACAAAGGGCTGGGGAGCAGTCACCTTTATACTAGGACTTGTGGGAGGAGTCAGCCGAGGCATGTCCAGGCATGTACACAGTGGAATACAAACAGTGGTTTACCACAGAGGTAGTCACTTATATACCTGGAATAGTGGGAGGAGTCAGCCGACGCATGTCCAGACCTGTACCTAGTGGAATACACATACAGACACAGACAGGTATGACAGTGGTTTACCACATTCACCCCTTGTTTAACAATGAGTCCGGCGGGGTGAAGTGTATTTAAAAGTTTGTGTATTGGAGTCTCTCCGGAGGTCTTGTCTGCCGCTGTGATCGACGTGGCGACGGCAGGGGTGGTGGAGCTGCCGGCGTCGCGTCCCGTGTAGGCTGGGGCCCTGGAGTGTAGTCCTCGTGGGTGACGGTCCAAGGCGAGCCGGCTGCTGGGGTTGGATATTGGGTCGTGGGGGGGGGGTGGTAATGGGTAGTGGGTTACAGCGGTCCCCGAGGGTGCGAGGTCTCGTATGGAGACTGTGTCCTCCCGCCCGTCCGGGTACGCAATGTAAGCGTACTGGGGGTTGGCGTGCAGGAGGTCGACCCTCTCGACCAGGGGGTCCGTTTTATTGGCCCTCACGTGTCTTCTCAGTAGTACCGGCCCTGGGGACGTTAGCCATGGCGGTAACGATGTCCCCGATGTGGACTTCCTTGGGAAGACAAACATTTTCTCGTGAGGGGTGGCATTGGTGGCAGTGCAGAGCAGTGACCGAATCGAGTGGAGCACATTGGGGAGCACCTCCTGCCAGCGGGAGGTCGGAAGGCCCCTAGACTTTAAGGCTAGTAGGGCGGCCTTCCAAACTGTTGCATTCTCTCTTTCCACCTGTCCGTTCCCCCGGGGGTTGTAACTGGTGGTCCTGCTTGTGGCTATACCCCTAGCGAGCAGGTACTGGCGGAGTTCGTCGCTCATAAACGATGAGCCCCGGTCGCTATGGATACAGCTGGGGAAACCGAACAGGGTGAAGAGGCTGTTCAGAGATTTAATGACCGTGGCACTGGTCATGTCCGGGCAGGGGATAGCGAACGGGAACCGGGAGTACTCGTCAATGATGTTGAGGAAGTACACATTGCGGTCGGAGGAGGGGAGAGGCCCTTTGAAATCGACGCTCAGGCGTTCGAAAGGGCGAGTGGCTTTTATCAGGTGGGCTCTGTCTGGTCTATAAAAGTGCGGTTTGCACTCAGCGCAGACTTGGCAGTTCTTGGTCATGGTCCTGACCTCCTCAATGGAGTAAGGCAGGTTGCGGGCCTTGATGAAGTGGAAGAACCTGGTGACCCCCGGGTGGCAGAGGTCATTGTGGAGGGCCCTCAGCCTATCGATCTGCGCGCTGGCGCAGGTGCCACGCGATAGGGCGTCTGGGGGTTCATTGAGCTTCCCAGGCCGGTACAAGATCTCGTAATTGTAGGTGGAAAGTTCGATTCTCCACCTCAAGATCTTGTCATTTTTGATTTTGCCCCTCTGCTTGTTGTTGAACATAAAAGCAACTGAACGCTGGTCAGTGAGCGGGGTAAATCGTTTTCTGGCCAGGTAGTGCCTCCAATGACGCACAGCCTCCACGATAGCCTGGGCCTCCTTCTCGACCGCGGAGTGTCTGGTCTCCGGGCCCTGGAGGGTTCGTGAGAAGAATGCCACAGGTCTCCCCGCCTGATTAAGGGTGGCGGCCAGAGCGAAGTCGGACGCATCGGTTTCCACCTGGAAGGGGATGGATTCGTCCACTGCGTGCATGGTGGCTTTGGCAATGTCTTCCTTGATACGGTGGAAGGCTAAGCGGGCCTCTGCCGTCACGGGAAAAGAGGTGGAATTGATCAGCGGATGGGCTTTGTCTGCATAGTAGGGGACCCACTGAGCGTAGTAGGAAAAAAGCCCTAGGCACCTCTTCAGAGCTTTTAGGCAGTTGGGCAGTGGGAGTTCCATAAGGGGACGCATCCGGTCCGGGTCGGGACCGATGACCCCGTGTTCCACAACACAGCCAAGGATGGCGAGGCGGTCTGTGCGGAATATGCACTTCTCCTTGTTATATGTCAGGTTCAGGAGTTGGGCGGTGCGGAGGAATTTCTCGAGGTTTGCGTCATGGTCCTGCAAGTCATGGCCGCAGATGGTCACATTATCTAGGTAAGGGAAAGTGGCCTGCAGCTCGTTTTGATCGACCATCCGGTCCATCTCCCTTTGGAAGACGGAGACCCCGTTGGTAACGCCGAAGGGAACCCTAAGGAAGTGATAGAGGCGGCCGTTTGCCTCAAAAGCAGTATACTGGCGGTCTTCAGGGCTGATGGGGAGCTGGTGGTACGCTGATTTCAGGTCAATGGTCGAAAAGACGCGGTACTGCGCGATCTGGTTGACCATGTCAGCTATGCGGGGGAGTGGGTAGGCGTCCAGCAGGGTATAGCGGTTTATTGTTTGGCTGTAGTCGATGACCAGGCGTTGTTTCTCGCCGGTCTTAACGACCACAACCTGGACTCGCCAGGGGCTGGAGCTGCCCTCAATAATCCCCTCCTTCAGGAGCCGTTCCACTTCGGTTTTGATGAAAACCCTGTCCCCGGCACTGTATCGCCTGCTCTTTGTGGCGATGGGCTTACAGTCGGGGGTGAGGTTAGCAAACAGTGGGGGGGGTGGGACTCTGAGTGTGGAGAGGTTGCATCTGGTGCGCGGCGGGCAATTTGGAGGCTGCTGGCTGCGGACTGTGAGTGGGGGGAGGGGGCCACCGTACGCCATCGTAACGCTTTTGAGGTGGCACTGGAAATCCAACCCCAGTAGAACGGCAGCGCAGAGGTCGGGTAGGACCAGGAGTTTAAAATTATTGAACACAGTCCCGTCTACTACTAGTGTCACCACGCAGTAGCCGCCAATGTCCGCTGACTGGGACTCGGAGGCCATAGAAATCCGCTGGTGCGCAGGCAGGACTGGGAGAGAGCAATGCCGCACCGTGTCGGGGTGGATGAAGCTCTCTGTGCTCCCGGAGTCAAAAAGGCAGTTTATTGCATGGCCGTTTACCTTAACGTCCATTTTGGACCGAGCCAGCTGGTGCGGTCTCGTTTGGTCCAGCGTCACAGAGGCCAGCGTAGGGGTCGGTGTGTCGCTGCGAGTATCAGATGGGGGGGGGTTGGCGGTCTGCTGCGTCCCGGCTGGTGTCCAAGATGGCGGCGTCCATGATTCCCATGTGGCTGGAGCCGTCCAAGATGGCTGCTGCTGCGGTGGTTCGCACATGGCTGGGGAGGCCCAAGATGGCAGCCCGCACAGCCCACACGCGGCGCTGTTGGGGGCCCAAGATGGCGGCTCGCACGGCCCACACGCGGCGCTGCTGGCGTTCGGGGTGGCTTTGGCCTTGCAGACGCTGGCGTAGTGTCCCTTTTTCCTGCAGCCTGAGCAGGTCGCATTCTTCGCCGGGCAGCGCGCTCTGGGGTGTTTGGCCTGGCCACAGAAGTAGCATTTCTGGCCTTGGGATACTGCTATCTGGCTTTGGGACACTGCTGCGGTAGTTGGGCCGTTGTTGGGCTGTGGCTGGGGTGGCACGGTGCTATGGGGCTGTCCTACCGTGTCCCAGGTTGTTGTTCCCCGCGGCGTCCACGGTGCAGAGGAGTAGGCATCCATGCCCCGGAAGGCTGCGTCCAGCGTTAGTGCGATGTCGGAGGCTTTGTCGAGGGTGAGGTCACTCTGCTCCAGCAGTCGCTGTCGGGTGTAGTTGGACCTGTGGCCCGCTACGAAGGCATCCCGGATCAGTTCCTCCGTGTACTTAGTGGGCGTTACCGCCTTACACCCACAGGCCCGGCCAAGCACGGACAGTGCTTGGAGGTATTCCTCAGTCGATTCCCCAGGTTGTTGCTTGCGACTCCCCAGAAGGTGCCTAGCGTATACTTCGTTCACAGGGCGCGTGTACTGGGTCTTGAGGAGCTGGAGGGCGGCTGTGTACGAGGTCGCGTCCCGGATGACTGAGTACACTCGGTGGTTCACCTTGGAGATCAGGACAGACAGTTTGTCCGCATCCGTTTCGACTGCAGTGGAGGCAGTCAGGAATGTCTCGAAGCACGTGAGCCAGTGAGCAAACTTGGTGGAAGCGTCCGCTTCCCGACTGTCCAGGTCCAGGCATGCTGGTGTGAGGATCTTCTCCATTATAAAAAATTTAGTTAATAAAATTGATGCATCATCAATTACTCAAAAGACTGAGGTTGAGCGAGTAACAATCAGGCTTTTATTAACTAAAGAATGAAGGTCTTTTCTCAAGTGGTCGACCCGTCCAGAATACTAAGGGACTGGGTGGTAGTCACTTATATACCTGGAATAGTGGGAGGAGTCAGCCGAGGCATGTCCAGACCTGTACCTAGTGGAATACACATACACTTACAGACAGGTATGACAGTGGTTTACCACAGGAGTTTATAGGGTTTATCACAGGGGCTGTATCAGAGACTGGGGGGCTACAGAGAGGGGTTTATAGGGTTTATCACAGGGGCTGTATCAGTGGGAAAATGCTAGAGTCCATTATAAAAGATGTAATAGCAGAGCACTTGGATCGGACAAAGTCAGCATGGATTTACAAAAGGTAAATCATGCTTGACTAATCTACTGGAATTTTTTGAGGATGTAACTGGTAGAATAGATAAGGGAGAACCAGTGGATGTGGTGTATTTGGACTTTCAGAAGGCTTTTGATAAGGTCTCGTATAAGAGATTAGCGTGCAAAGTTAAAGCACATGGGATTGGGGGTAAGGTACTGTCTTGGATAGAGAACTGGTTGGCAGACAGGAAACAAAGTGTTGGAATAAACGGCTCTTTTTCCGAGTGGCAGGCAGTGACTAGTGGGGTACCGCAGGGATCGGTCCTAGGACCCCAGCTATTCACAATATATATACAGGAAACTCTCGATTTACTGGCACCTAAATAACCGGAAATCTCGGTTAACCGGCAAAATACAGGTGTAGGTTCAGGTAAGTTTTACTTCATATTCTGCTTGCCTTCCTCGATCTGTTGCTGTGCAAGGGTGTGGCTGCAGCTGTTGCTAAGCCACAGAGACGCTTGGAACTTGTGGCCATTGTTCTACACCTGTTGCTAAGCAACAGGGTTTGTTGCTTTATACGGAGCTCTCAGCTCTCCCTATCTTTTACTATAGCTCTCGGTTATCCGGAATTTTTGATGAACCGGCACCACGTCGGTCCCGTCGGTGCCGGATAAAAAAGAGTTTCCTGTAAATGATCTAGACGAGGGAACTAGATGTAATATCTCCAAGTTTGCAGGTGAGCACGTGTGCTGTGAGGAGGATGCAGAGAAACTCCAGAATGATTTGGACAGGTTGGGTGATTGGGCAAATGCATGGCAAATGCAGTATAATGTGGATAAATGCGAGGTTATCCACTTTGGTGGCAAAAACAGGAAGGCAGATTATTATCTGAACGGCAATAGATTGGGAGAAGGGGAAGTGCAACGAGACCTGGGTGTCCTTGTGCACCAGTCGCTGAAGGTAAGCATGCAGGTGCAGTAGGTGGTTAAGAAGGCAAATGGTACAGGAAACTT
Organism: Somniosus microcephalus; assembly: GCF_052327205.1. Classification (NCBI taxonomy): domain Eukaryota; kingdom Metazoa; phylum Chordata; class Chondrichthyes; order Squaliformes; family Somniosidae; genus Somniosus; species Somniosus microcephalus. Next base: position 341,322,854 of record NC_140990.1, on the reverse strand, counting down.
TGTGTTATCCGGAGGCTAAATGTCCGGCAAGCTCGAGCCACCGGCAAAAATCAGGAGCCGTTTTGTTAGGTTTTTTTTCTTCTTGTGGTTTTTTTTTTCAACAGTCAGGCTCTGCAAAGTCTCTCTGAAGCTGTTGCTAAGCTACAGAGACGCTTCCAAGGTACGGCCGACTGTTTAGAAGCTGTTGCTAAGCAACAGTGTTTGTTGCCAGATACGGCGCTGAAAAGCGCCGTATGCTTCAACATTAACGCTGGTTTGTCCGGCAGTTTGGAGGGAACGGCAACAGCTCGGTCTCGTCGGTGCCAGATAGCACAAAGTTTCCTGTATATTGGCCTTCATAGCGAGAGGATTCGAGTACAGGAGCAAAGATGTCTTGCTGCAGTTGTACAGGGCCTTGATGAGATGACACCTTGAGTATTAAGTGCAGTTTTGGTCAGCTTATCTGAGGAAGGATGTTCTTGCCATGGAGGGAGTGCAGCAAAGATTCACCAGGCTGATACCTGGGATGGCAGGAATGACGTATGAGGAGAGATTGGGTCGATTAGGATTATATTCGCTAGAGTTTAGAAGAATGACAGGGGATCTCATTGAAACTTATAAAATTCTAACAGGACTAGACAGACTAGATGCAGGAAGGATGTTCCTGATGGCTGGGGAGTCCAGAACCAGGGGTCACAGTCTAAGGATAAGGGGTAAGCCATTTAGGACAGAGATGAGGAGGAATTTCTTCACCCAGAGAGTGGTGAACCTGTGGAATTCTCTACCACAGAAGGCAGTTGAGACCAATTCGCTGAATATATTCAAGAAGGAGTTCGATATATTTCTTAAGGCTAAAGGGATCAAGGGATATGGGGAGAAGGCAGGGACAGGGTACTGAATTTGGATGATCAGCCATGATCTCATTAAATGGCAGAGCAGGCTCGAGGGGCCGAATGGCCTACTCCTGCTCCTATCTTCTATGTATCTATAGGGAGTGGGGGGCTTACAAAGAGGGGTTTAGAGGGTTTATCACAGGGGGCTGTATCAGAGAGTGGGGGGTTACAGAGAGGGGTTTAGAGGGTTTCAGGCAGGTCAGTGTTACTACTATTTGTAAAAAGAAAAAGAAAGTTTTGCATTTCTATAGCGCCTATCACAACTAATGGACATCCCAAAGTGTTTTACAGTCAATGAAATACTTATTGAAATGTAATCACTGTTGTAATGTAGGAAACGCGGCAGCCAATTTACGCACAGCAAGCACCCACAAACAGCAATGTAACAATGACCAGATAATCTGTTTTAGTGATGTTGGTTCAGGGATAAATATAGGCCCCAGGACGCCAGGGAGAACTCCCCTGCTCTTCTTAAAAATAGTGTCGTGGGATCTTTTACGTCCACCCGAGAGGGCTGACGGGGTCTCGGTTTAACGCCTCATCTGAAAGACGGCACCTCCGACAGTGCAGCGCTCCCTCAGTACTGCCTCTCCGACAGTGCAGCACTCCCTCAGTACTGCCTCTCCGACAGTGCAGCACTCCCTCAGTACGGCCCCTCCGACAGTGCAGCTCTCCCTCAGTACTGCCCTTCCGACAGTGCAGCTCTCCCTCAGTACTGCCTCTCCGACAGTGCAGCGCTCCCTCAGTACTGCCTCTCCGACAGTGCAGCACTCCCTCAGTACGGCCCCTCCGACAGTGCAGCTCTCCCTCAGTACTGCCCTTCCGACAGTGCAGCTCTCCCTCAGTACTGCCTCTCCGACAGTGCAGCACTCCCTCAGTACTGCCTCTCCGACAGTGCAGCACTCCCTCAGTACGGCCCCTCCGACAGTGCAGCTCTCCCTCAGTACTGTCCTCCGACAGTGCAGCGCTCCCTCAGTACTGCCCCTCTGACTGTGAAGCGCTCCCTCAGTACTGCCCCTCGACAGTGTAGCGCTCCCTCAGTACTGCCCCTCCGACAGTGCAGCGCTCCCTCAGTACTGCCCCTCCGACAGTGCAGCGCTCCCTCAGTACTGCCCCTCTGACTGTGAAGCGCTCCCTCAGTACTGCCCCTCGACAGTGTAGCGCTCCCTCACTACTGCCCCTCCGACAGTGCAGCGCTCCCTCAGTACTGCCCCTCTGACTGTGCAGCACTCCCTCAGTACTGACCTTCCGACAGTGTAGCGCTCCCTCAGTACTGCCTCTCCGACAGTGCAGCACTCCCTCAGTACGGCCCCTCCGACAGTGCAGCTCTCCCTCAGTACTGTCCTCCGACAGTGCAGCACTCCCTCAGTACAGCCCCTCTGACAGTGCAGCTCTCCCTCAGTACTGCCTCTCCGACAGTGCAGCACTCCGTCAGTACGGCCCCTCCGACAGTGCAGCTCTCCCTCAGTAGTGTCCTCCGACAGTGCAGCGCTCCCTCAGTACTGCCCCTCTGACTGTGAAGCGCTCCCTCAGTACTGCCCCTCGACAGTGTAGCGCTCCCTCAGTACTGCCCCTCCGACAGTGCAGCGCTCCCTCAGTACTGCCCCTCCGACAGTGCAGCGCTCCCTCAGTAATGCCCCTCCAACTGTGTAGCGCTCCCTCAGCACTGCCCCTCCGACAGTGCAGCGCTCCCTCAGTACCGCCTCTCCTACAGTGCAGCGCTCCCTCAGCACTGCCCCTCCAACATTGCAGCGCTCCCTCTGTACTGCCTCTCCGACAGTGCAGCGCTCCCTCAGTACCGCCTCTCCTACAGTGCAGCGCTCCCTCAGCACTGCCCCTCCGACATTGCAGCGCTCCCTCAGTACTGCCTCTCCTACAGTGCAGCACTCCCTCAGTACTGCCCCTCCGACAGTGCAGCGCTCCCTCAGTAATGCCCCTCCGACTGTGTGGCGCTCCCTCAGTACTGCCCCTCTGACAGTGCAGCGCTCCCTCAGTACTGCCCCTCCGACAGTGCAGCGCTCCCTCAGTACTGCCCCTCCGACAGTGCGGCGCTCCCTCAGTACTGCCCCTCCGACAGTGCAGCGCTCCCTCAGTACTGCCCCTCCGACAGTGTAGCGCTCCCTCAGTACTGCCCCTCCGACAGTGCAGCGCTCCCTCAGTACTGCACTGGAATGTCAGCCTAGATTGTGACAGAATATATCGGTCGGGCGGCTTAAATATTCGGCCTTTGTTTGAAGCCACCACAGAGCTACACCCAGTGAGAGTCAGCACATGCAGCAATGGTGGGCGAAGCTTTGGAAATAAAGGTGATTGTGGATTTTTGTCAGCGCCGGGTGTGGTTGGACACAGTTCAAAGTGTTTTGTGTGTGAGGTGGAGTGCACATCCTGCGGGAAATGTCAGCGTAGCCCCCTGGAGGGATGAGGAACGGAGTGAGCAGGAATTGACCTCATTCCTGAGAAACACACAGGCTGAGGGGAAAAGAACAAATGCTGTTTTCTCAAGGACGGCCGGAGGAGGGAAAGGGTCTAACTGGTTGTGTGCAGACCCGGAGTGTGAGCAGGGTGAGGGGAAGGGGCCACTGCAGGATTAAAGAAAGCCTCCCTGCCCCCCAGCGCAGGGCAGAGCGCGCACAACGCAGGTCACAGCCGCGACTCAGCAAACTGAACCGGCTGCTGGGCTCCGCTGGTCGGGGTTAAACTGGGGCCAGTTACAGCCGCTGAAACCCTCCCCCAATCGTCACCAGCCAAACTAAACAGTCAGCATTAGCAGCCGATCAGCCATGGGAGGCGTCACAGCAGAGACCGATCCAAGCACACGTACATGCCAGCAGGGGTAACGGGATTGCGATCGGGAGCGGGAGTGAATCCGCACCCCAAGCACCCACCCCCCGGCACCCTTAAGGTAGAATAAAAATCGCTCCAAGAGGATTCACTCAGGAGTGATTAAAAAGACGAAAGGGACTGAGGCTAACTGGAGCTCGTGCTGCTGCCGGCGTAGACTACAGACAGTTAAAGTCCCTCCAGATGTTTCCGCAGTGCGCGGTGTTTACGTGTCTGCCTGGATCCACCCGAGCACAGAACAATAGCGGGATGTGAGTCCGTGCCAAACACCGGTAACAGGGGAGCTTCCAACACAACAAGCTGCTTTATAAGTGAGTCAGTTTTTCTGCTTCTTGAGGAGTGCAAACTCAAAGCTGAAAATGGAACATTCAACTACATCAAACACTCCCAGGGCAGGTACAGCACGCGTTAGATACAGAGTAAAGCTCCCTCTACACTGTCCCATCAAACACTCCCAGGGCAGGTACAGCACGGGTTAGATACAGAGTAAAGCTCCCTCTACACTGTCCCCATCAAACACTCCCAGGGCAGGTACAGCACGGGTTAGATACAGAGTAAAGCTCCCTCTACACTGTCCCATCAAACACTCCCAGGGCAGGTACAGCATGGGTTAGATACAGAGTAAAGCTCCCTCTGCACTGTCCCATCAAACACTCCCAGGGCAGGTACAGCATGGGTTAGATACAGAGTAAAGCTCCCTCTACACTGTCCCATCAAACACTCCCAGGGCAGGTACAGCACGGGTTAGATGCAGAGTAAAGCTCCCTCAACACTGTCCCATCAAACACTCCCAGGGCAGGTACAGCACGGGTTAGATACAGAGTAAAGCTCCCTCTACACTGTCCCATCAAACACTCCCAGGGCAGGTACAGCATGGGTTAGATACAGAGTAAAGCTCCCTCTACACTGTCCCCATCAAACACTCCCAGGGCAGGTACAGCACGGGTTAGATACAGAGTAAAGCTCCCTCTGCACTGTCCCATCAAACACTCCCAGGGCAGGTACAGCATGGGTTAGATACAGAGTAAAGCTCCCTCTACACTGTCCCATCAAACACTCCCAGGGCAGGTACAGCACGGGTTAGATGCAGAGTAAAGCTCCCTCAACACTGTCCCATCAAACACTCCCAGGGCAGGTACAGCACGGGTTAGATACAGAGTAAAGCTCCCTCTACACTGTCCCATCAAACACTCCCAGGGCAGGTACAGCATGGGTTAGATACAGAGTAAAGCTCCCTCTACACTGTCCCCATCAAACACTCCCAGGGCAGGTACAGCACGGGTTAGATACAGAGTAAAGCTCCCTCTGCACTGTCCCATCAAACACTCCCAGGGCAGGTACAGCACGGGTTAGATACAGAGTAAAGCTCCCTCTACACTGTCCCATCAAACACTCCCAGGGCAGGTACAGCACGGGTTAGGTACAGAGTAAAGCTCCCTCTACACTGTCCCATCAAACACTCCCAGGGCAGGTACAGCACGGGTTAGGTACAGAGTAAAGCTCCCTCTACACTGTCCCATCAAACACTCCCAGGGCAGGTACAGCACGGGTTAGATACAGAGTAAAGCTCCCTCTACACTGTCCCATCAAACACTCCCAGGGCAGGTACAGCACGGGTTAGATACAGAGTAAAGCTCCCTCTACACTGTCCCATCAAACACTCCCAGGGCAGGTACAGCACGGGTTAGATACAGAGTAAAGCTCCCTCTACACTGCCCCATCAAACACTCCCAGGGCAGGTACAGCACGGGTTAGATACAGAGTAAAGCTCCCTCTACACTGCCCCATCAAATACTCCCACGGTAGGTACAGCACGGGTTAGATACAGAGTAAAGCTCCCTCTACACTGTCCCATCAAACACTCCCAGGGCAGGTACAGCACGGGGTTAGATACAGAGTAAAGCTCCCGCTACACTGTCCCATCAAACACTCCCAGGGCAGGTACAGCACGGGGTTAGATACAGAGTAAAGCTCCCGCTACACTGTCCCATCAAACACTCCCAGGGCAGGTACAGCACGGGGTTAGATACAGAGTAAAGCTCCCGCTACACTGTCCCATCAAACACTCCCAGGGCAGGTACAGCACGGGGTTAGATACAGAGTAAAGCTCCCGCTACACTGTCCCATCAAACACTCCCAGGGCAGGTACAGCACGGGTTAGATACAGAGTAAAGCTCCCTCTACACTGTCCCATCAAACACTCCCAGGGCAGGTACAGCATGGGTTAGATACAGAGTAAAGCTCCCTCTACACTGTCCCATCAAACACTCCCAGGGCAGGTACAGCACGGGTTAGATACAGAGTAAAGCTCCCTCTACACTGTCCCATCAAACACTCCCAGGGCAGGTACAGCACGGGTTAGATACAGAGTAAAGCTCCCTCTACACTGTCCCATCAAACACTCCCAGGGCAGGTACAGCACGAGTTAGATACAGAGTAAAGCTCCCTCTACACTGTCCCATCAAACACTCCCAGGGCAGGTACAGCACGGGTTAGATACAGAGTAAAGCTCCCTCTACACTGTCCCATCAAACACTCCCAGGGCAGGTACAGCACGAGTTAGATACAGAGTAAAGCTCCCTCTACACTGTCCCATCAAACACTCCCAGGGCAGGTACAGCATGGGTTAGATACAGAGTAAAGCTCCCTCTACACTGCCCCATCAAACACTCCCAGGGCAGGTACAGCACGGGTTAGATACAGAGTAAAGCTCCCTCTACACTGTCCCATCAAACACTCCCAGGGCAGGTACAGCACGGGTTAGATACAGAGTAAAGCTCCCTCGACAGTGACTCCTCAGTAGCGGTTGTGCCAGTGTTGCAGATTTTTACTCACCTCGACTTGGGATGACGAGTTTGCAGGGCAGGGCCAGTGGAGTGATGGAGTGCTGGTAAACCAGAGCAGACAGGCTCCCTAGGAACAAGAGACGGAAAGAAGGAGTCAGAGAACCGAGCCACAGAGGACACACATGCACACATACTCATGTACATACAGACACATACACACACAGACAAATCAGGACTTACTGATTATATTTGATAACAGGCACCTTTGTGTTTAACCTTGTTCTCACGCTATTGCCCCCTGATCTCGACCCCGGCCCTTGGCCCCTGACAGAGACCCTGTCCTGCAGCCTGCTGGTCTCGGACTGTCCCCGAGGCTGAATGTGTGAACAGCCCCGGCCCAGCCACAGTCTCTGATTCCACCCCACCCCCCCGGCCTCCAACCCCACCCCACCACCACCCCTTCTCCCCCTCGCCCTCCCCACCCCTCCTCCTCCCCGTGCCCCTCCCCCTATTCCCCCCTTCCCCACACCCAACCCCTCCCCTCCCCCTCCCCCGTTCGCACACCCAACCGCTCCCCCTCCCCTCCTCCCCCTCCCCATCCCCACAGCCAACCTCTCCCCCTCCCCTCCCCCAACTCCTCCCCCTATTCCTCCCCTCCCCCAACTCCTCCCCCTATTCCCCCCTTCCCCCACCCAACCTCTCCCCTCCCCCTCCCCCTGCCCGTTCCCAACACCCAACCCCCGCCTCAGCTCCCCCGTCCCCCGTTAGATCAGGTTCCTCAATCACGATGCTGCACTTACCAAAGTAAGGTTCGTTGGGACAGCCCTTCAATTTCACCCCCTTCGCACTGGTTTCGATTAGGAAATGTCGGACCAGCTCGTTGGTGATGTCACCTAGACAATGGAAAACATTGTGTTGGTGACTTATTCGATACTACTCGTGTACTCAGCGAGGAGAGGGCGACACCTGCAAGGACCTGGATCAGCAACACTGCAGTGCCGCTCTCAGACACTGAAGGGCAGCGGTGAGCTTCGGCACTGACAGTTACAGACTCGAGTTAGTGTACACAGACCCCGGGGAGAGAGTACAGGCCCCCCGGGGAGAGAGAGCAAACCCCGGGGAGAGACTACAGACCCCTGGGGAGTGGGCACAGGTGGTGGGGGTGAGAGCTGTGTCCGTACCTTTCTTACTTTGCTGAGCGATGGTCGGAGGAGGTGTGGAGACCTTCATGGCCAGTCCGTAGGCCCCACGGAACGAGTGGCTGTCTCGGATGATGAACGCTCCAGGATCACGGTCCCTCAGCAGGCCAATCGCTGGGGGAATAGGAGTAAAGGAGGGCATATTGTGAGGGATGAGAGAGGGGAGAGATGGGAGCACGGTGGGAGAGGGGAGAATGAGAGGAGAGATGGGAGAGGGAGAGAGGGTGAGGGTGAAGAAGGGGAGAGGTGGGAGAGGGAGAGAGGGTGAGGGTGAAGGAGGGGAGAGGTGGGAGAGGGGAGAGGGGGGAGAGATGGGAGGGAGAGGATACTTAATACATTTTATTCTGAAAATGTAATCGACAACAACACAAACAAGTCCGTTTTTGGCAGAGAGGGGTTGTAGTGTGAGTCTCGGCTACCAGTCCAGACGCTCACTGATGGTGATTGTGTCTGAGAATTGGGGAAATAGTGGAGCTCGGTCTCCGCTCACCTGGTCATGGTCTGGGCTGGCAGTGGAATCTTGCGCAGTAACCCCTCAGGGTGAAGCGATGGGCTCAGATTTTGCGGTGGTAATGACGGCGAAACTGTCAGTATACGACGTCATTACCCCTCTGAAACTGACCGTAACTTCAGGATTTAGCGCATGCGCAGAAAAAGAGACATCCTGCTCCGCCACAGACTGCACTGTGAAACTCCCCACAGCCAGCAATCACTGAAATCACTCGGAATGACGAAAGCTTCCCCGCTGACCGCAAATTCCGGGCCATGGTCTCCTGATGGTGAATCTGTTCCTCTGGGAAGCGTCCCATACATTTCCGCAACCCCCTCCTCTCCTGAAGGCGCTGAATCTCGCTGGGGTTTGGTTGGCGACGGCAGTGGGCCAGTCTCCGTGTGTGACACTGGATATTCACTGAATCCCAGCCACCAGCGCACCCCAGCGTTCACACTGAGCCACGCGCTGAAGTCATGGACCTATCGCGCAACAACAGGAGTGTGCCGCCAATCCCTGAGTGTGGGAGCCACTTCAATGATCAAACCGGCCCCCACAAGAATGCCCTTAACTGCCCCCAGACACTGGGGCAGAGAGAAAGTGATTGAGACCTCGGTGTTGGCCATGGCTCAGTGTCCACACATTCGCCTCTGAGTCAGGAGGTCGTGGTTCGAGCCCCACTCCAGAGACTTGAGCGCATAATCTAGGCTGACACTCCTGATGCAGTACTGAGGGAGCGCCGCACTGTCGGAGGGGCAGTACTGAGGGAGTGCTGCACTGTCGGAGGGTCAGTACTGAGGGAGTGCTGCACTGTCAGAGGGTCAGTACTGAGGGAGTGCTGCACTGTCGGAGGGGCAGTACTGAGGGAGCGCTGCACTGTCGGAGGGTCAGTACTGAGGGAGTGCTGCACTGTCGGAGGGTCAGTACTGAGGGAGTGCTGCACTGTCAGAGGGTCAGTACTGAGGGAGTGCTGCACTGTCAGAGGGTCAGTACTGAGGGAGTGCTGCACTGTCGGAGGGGCAGTACTGAGGGAGTGCTGCACTGTCGGAGGGTCAGTACTGAGGGAGTGCTGCACTGTCAGAGGGGCAGTACTGAGGGAGTGCTGCACTGTCGGAGGGTCAGTGCTGAGGGAGTGCTGCACTGTCGGAGGACCAGTACTGAGGGAGCGCTGCACTGTCAGAGGGTCAGTACTGAGGGAGTGCTGCACTGTCGGAGGGGCAGAACTGAGGGAGTGCTGCACTGTCGGAGGGGCAGAACTGAGGGAGTGCTGCAACGTCGGAGGGGCAGTACTGAGGGAGTGCTGCACTGTCGGAGGGTCAGTACTGAGGGAGTGCTGCACTGTCAGAGGGGCAGTACTGAGGGAGTGCTGCACTGTCGGAGGGTCAGTACTGAGGGAGTGCTGCACTGTCAGAGGGGCAGTACTGAGGGAGTGCTGCACTGTCGGAGGGTCAGTACTGAGGGAGTGCTGCACTGTCGGAGGACCAGTACTGAGGGAGCGCTGCACTGTCAGAGGGTCAGCACTGAGGGAGTGCTGCACTGTCGGTAGGGACAGTACTGAGGGAGTGCTGCACTGTCGGTAGGGACAGTACTGAGGGAGCGCAGCACTGTCGGAGGGGCAGTACTGAGGGAGCGCTGCACTGTCGGAGGGGCAGTACTGAGGGAGCGCTGCACTGTCAAAGGGTCAGTACTGAGGGAACGCTGCACTGTTAGAGGGGCAGTACTGAGGGAGTGCTGCAATGTCGGAGGGTCAGTACTGAGGGAGTGCTGCACTGTCGGTGGGTCAGTACTGAGGGAGTGCTGCACTGTCGGAGGGTCAGTACTGTGGGAGCGCTGCACTGTCGGAGGGTAAGTACGAAGGGAGCGCTGCACTGTCGGAGGGTCAGTACTGAGGGAGCGCTGCACTGTCGGAGGGGCAGTACTGAGGGAGTGCTGCACTGTCGGAGGGGCAGTACTGAGGGAGTGCTGCACTGTCGGAGGGTCAGTACTGAGGGAACGCTGCACTGTCGGAGGGTCAGTACTGAGGGAGCGCTGCACTGTCGGAGGGTCAGTACTGAGGGAGCGCTGCACTGTCGGAGGGGCAGTACTGAGGGAGTGCTGCACTGTCGGTAGGGACAATACTGAGGGAGTGCTGCACTGTCGGTAGGGACAGTACTGAGGGAGCGCTGCACTGTCGGAGGGGCGGTACTGAGGGAGTGCTGCACTGTCGGAGGGGCAGTACTGAGGGAGCGCTGCACTGTCGGAGGGTCAGTACTGAGGGAGTGCCGCACTGTCGGAGGGTCAGTACTGAAGGAACGCTGCACTGTCGGAGGGTCAGTACTGAGGGAGCGCTGCACTGTCGGAGGGTCAGTGCTGAGGGAGCGCTGCACTGTCGGAGGGGCAGTACTGAGGGAGTGCTGCGCTGTCGGTAGGGTCAGTACTGAGGGAGTGCTGCACTGTCGGTAGGGACAGTACTGAGGGAGTGCTGCACTGTCGGAGGGGCAGTACTGAGGGAGCGCTGCAATGTCGGAGGACCAGTACTGAGGGAGCGCTGCACTGTCGGAGGGGCGGTACTGAGGGAGTGCTGCACTGTCGGTAGGGACAATACTGAGGGAGTGCTGCACTGTCGGTAGGGACAGTACTGAGGGAGCGCTGCACTGTCAGAGGGTCAGTACTGAGGGAACGCTGCACTGTCAGAGGGGCAGTGCTGAGGGAGTGCTGTACTGTCGGAGGGTCAGTACTGAGGGAGTGCTGCACTGTCGGAGGACCACTACTGAGGGAGCGCTGCACTGTCAGAGGGTCAGTACTAAGGGAGCGCTGCACTGTCGGAGGGTCAGTACTGAGGGAGCGCTGCACTGTCGGAGGGGCAGTACTGAGGGAGCGCTGCACTGTCGGAGGGGCAGTACTGAGGGAGTGCTGCACTGTCGGTAGGGACAGTACTGAGGGAGTGCTGCACTGTCGGTAGGGACAGTACTGAGGGAGCGCTGCACTGTCGGAGGGGCAGTACTGAGGGAGCGCTGCACTGTCAGAGGGTCAGTACTGAGGGAACGCTGTACTGTCAGAGGGGCAGTACTGAGGGAGTGCTGCACTGTCGGAGGGTCAGTACTGAGGGAGTGCTGCACTGTCAGAGGGTTAGTACTGAGGGAACGCTGCACTGTCGGAGGGTCAGCACTGAGGGAGTGCTGCACTGTCGGAGGGTCAGTACTGAGGGAGCGCTGCACTGTCGGAGGGTCAGTACTGTGGGAGCGCTGCACTGTCGGAGGGTAAGTACTAAGGGAGTGCTGCACTGTCGGAGGGTCAGTACTGAGGGAGCGCTGCACTGTCGGAGGGGCAGTACTGAGGGAGTGCTGCACTGTCGGAGGGGCAATACTGAGGGAGTGCTGCACTGTCGGAGGGTCAGTACTGAGGGAACGCTGCACTGTCGGAGGGTCAGTACTGAGGGAGCGCTGCACTGTCGGAGGGTCAGTACTGAGGGAGCGCTGCACTGTCGGAGGGGCAGTACTGAGGGAGCGCTGCACTGTCGGAGGGGCAGTACTGAGGGAGCGCTGCACTGTCGGAGGGGCAGTACTGAGGGAGTGCTGCACTGTCGGTAGGGACAGTACTGAGGGAGCGCTGCACTGTCGGAGGGTCAGTACTGAGGGAGCGCTGCACTGTCGGAGGGTCAGTGCTGAGGGAGCGCTGCACTGTCGGAGGGGCAGTACTGAGGGAGTGCTGCGCTGTCGGTAGGGACAGTACTGAGGGAGTGCTGCACTGTCGGTAGGGACAGTACTGAGGGAGTGCTGCACTGTCGGTAGGGACAATACTGAGGGAGTGCTGCACTGTCGGTAGGGACAGTACTGAGGGAGCGCTGCACTGTCGGAGGGGCGGTACTGAGGGAGTGCTGCACTGTCGGAGGGGCAGTACTGAGGGAGCGCTGCACTGTCGGAGGGTCAGTACTGAGGGAGTGCCGCACTGTCGGAGGGTCAGTACTGAAGGAACGCTGCACTGTCGGAGGGTCAGTACTGAGGGAGCGCTGCACTGTCGGAGGGTCAGTGCTGAGGGAGCGCTGCACTGTCGGAGGGGCAGTACTGAGGGAGTGCTGCGCTGTCGGTAGGGTCAGTACTGAGGGAGTGCTGCACTGTCGGTAGGGACAGTACTGAGGGAGTGCTGCACTGTCGGAGGGGCAGTACTGAGGGAGCGCTGCACTGTCGGAGGACCAGTACTGAGGGAGCGCTGCACTGTCGGAGGGGCGGTACTGAGGGAGTGCTGCACTGTCGGTAGGGACAATACTGAGGGAGTGCTGCACTGTCGGTAGGGACAGTACTGAGGGAGCGCTGCACTGTCAGAGGGTCAGTACTGAGGGAACGCTGCACTGTCAGAGGGGCAGTGCTGAGGGAGTGCTGTACTGTCGGAGGGTCAGTACTGAGGGAGTGCTGCACTGTCGGAGGACCAGTACTGAGGGAGCGCTGCACTGTCAGAGGGTCAGTACTGAGGGAGCGCTGCACTGTCGGAGGGTAAGTACTAAGGGAGCGCTGCACTGTCGGAGGGTCAGTACTGAGGGAGCGCTGCACTGTCGGAGGGGCAGTACTGAGCGCTGCACTGTCGGAGGGGCAGTACTGAGGGAGTGCTGCACTGTCGGTAGGGACAGTACTGAGGGAGTGCTGCACTGTCGGTAGGGACAGTACTGAGGGAGCGCTGCACTGTCGGAGGGGCAGTACTGAGGGAGCGCTGCACTGTCAGAGGGTCAGTACTGAGGGAACGCTGTACTGTCAGAGGGGCAGTACTGAGGGAGTGCTGCACTGTCGGAGGGTCAGTACTGAGGGAGTGCTGCACTGTCAGAGGGTCAGTACTGAGGGAACGCTGCACTGTCGGAGGGTCAGTACTGAGGGAGTGCTGCACTGTCGGAGGGTCAGTACTGAGGGAGTGCTGCACTGTCGGAGGGTCAGTACTGTGGGAGCGCTGCACTGTCGGAGGGTAAGTACTAAGGGAGTGCTGCACTGTCGGAGGGTCAGTACTGAGGGAGCGCTGCACTGTCGGAGGGGCAGTACTGAGGGAGTGCTGCACTGTCGGAGGGGCAATACTGAGGGAGTGCTGCACTGTCGGAGGGTCAGTACTGAGGGAACGCTGCACTGTCGGAGGGTCAGTGCTGAGGGAGCGCTGCACTGTCGGAGGGGCAGTACTGAGGGAGTGCTGCACTGTCGGAGGGGCAGTACTGAGGGAGTGCTGCACTGTCGGTAGGGACAGTACTGAGGGAGTGCTGCACTGTCGGAGGGGCAGTACTGAGGGAGCGCTGCACTGTCGGAGGGTCAGTGCTGAGGGAGCGCTGCACTGTCGGAGGGGCAGTACTGAGGGAGTGCTGCACTGTCGGTAGGGACAGTACTGAGGGAGTGCTGCACTGTCGGAGGGTCAGTACTGAGGGAGTGCTGCACTGTCGGAGGACCAGTACTGAGGGAGCGCTGCACTGTCGGAGGGGCGATACTGAGGGAGTGCTGCACTGTCGGTAGCGACAGTACTGAGGGAGTGCTGCACTGTCGGTAGGGACAGTACTGAGGGAGCGCTGCACTGTCAGAGGGGCAGTACTGAGGGAGCGCTGTACTGTCGGAGGGGCAGTACTGAGGGAGCGCTGCACTGTCAGAGGGTCAGTACTGAGGGAACGCTGCACTGTCAGAGGGGCAGTGCTGAGGGAGTGCTGTACTGTCGGAGGGTCAGTACTGAGGGAGTGCTGCACTGTCAGAGGGTCAGTACTGAGGGAACGCTGCACTGTCGGAGAGTCAGTACTGAGGGAGTGCTGCACTGTCGGAGGACCAGTACTGAGGGAGCGCTGCACTGTCAGAGGGTCAGTACTGAGGGAACGCTGCACTGTCGGAGGGTCAGTACTGAGGGAGCGCTGCACTGTCGGAGGGTAAGTACTAAGGGAGCGCTGCACTGTCGGAGGGTCAGTACTGAGGGAGCGCTGCACTGTCGGAGGGGCAGTACTGAGAGAGTGCTGCACTGTCGGAGGGGCAGTACTGAGGGAGTGCTGCACTGTCGGAGGGTCAGTACTGAGGGAACGCTGCACTGTCGGAGGGTCAGTACTGAGGGAGCGCTGCACTGTCGGAGGGTCAGTACTGAGGGAGCGCTGCACTGTCGGAGGGGCAGTACTGAGGGAGTGCTGCACTGTCGGTAGGGACAGTACTGAGGGAGCGCTGCACTGTCGGTGGGGCAGTACTGAGGGAGTGCTGCACTGTCAGTGGGGCAGTGCTGAGGGAGCGCTGCACTGTCGGAGGGGCAGTACTGAGGGAGTGCTGCACTGTCGGTAGGGACAATACTGAGGGAGTGCTGCACTGTCGGTAGGGACAGTACTGAGGGAGCGCTGCACTGTCGGAGGGGCGGTACTGAGGGAGTGCTGCACTGTCGGAGGGGCAGTACTGAGGGAGCGCTGCACTGTCGGAGGGTCAGTACTGAGGGAGTGCCGCACTGTCGGAGGGTCAGTACTGAGGGAACGCTGCACTGTCGGAGGGTCAGTACTGAGGGAGCGCTGCACTGTCGGAGGGTCAGTGCTGAGGGAGCGCTGCACTGTCGGAGGGGCAGTACTGAGGGAGTGCTGCGCTGTCGGTAGGGACAGTACTGAGGAAGTGCTGCACTGTCGGTAGGGACAGTACTGAGGGAGTGCTGCACTGTCGGTAGGGACAATACTGAGGGAGTGCTGCACTGTCGGTAGGGACAGTACTGAGGGAGCGCTGCACTGTCGGAGGGGCGGTACTGAGGGAGTGCTGCACTGTCGGAGGGGCAGTACTGAGGGAGCGCTGCACTGTCGGAGGGTCAGTACTGAGGGAGTGCCGCACTGTCGGAGGGTCAGTACTGAAGGAACGCTGCACTGTCGGAGGGTCAGTACTGAGGGAGCGCTGCACTGTCGGAGGGTCAGTGCTGAGGGAGCGCTGCACTGTCGGAGGGGCAGTACTGAGGGAGTGCTGCGCTGTCGGTAGGGTCAGTACTGAGGGAGTGCTGCACTGTCGGTAGGGACAGTACTGAGGGAGTGCTGCACTGTCGGAGGGGCAGTACTGAGGGAGCGCTGCACTGTCGGAGGACCAGTACTGAGGGAGCGCTGCACTGTCGGAGGGGCGGTACTGAGGGAGTGCTGCACTGTCGGTAGGGACAATACTGAGGGAGTGCTGCACTGTCGGTAGGGACAGTACTGAGGGAGCGCTGCACTGTCAGAGGGTCAGTACTGAGGGAACGCTGCACTGTCAGAGGGGCAGTGCTGAGGGAGTGCTGTACTGTCGGAGGGTCAGTACTGAGGGAGTGCTGCACTGTCGGAGGACCAGTACTGAGGGAGCGCTGCACTGTCAGAGGGTCAGTACTGAGGGAGCGCTGCACTGTCGGAGGGTAAGTACTAAGGGAGCGCTGCACTGTCGGAGGGTCAGTACTGAGGGAGCGCTGCACTGTCGGAGGGGCAGTACTGAGCGCTGCACTGTCGGAGGGGCAGTACTGAGGGAGTGCTGCACTGTCGGTAGGGACAGTACTGAGGGAGTGCTGCACTGTCGGTAGGGACAGTACTGAGGGAGCGCTGCACTGTCGGAGGGGCAGTACTGAGGGAGCGCTGCACTGTCAGAGGGTCAGTACTGAGGGAACGCTGTACTGTCAGAGGGGCAGTACTGAGGGAGTGCTGCACTGTCGGAGGGTCAGTACTGAGGGAGTGCTGCACTGTCAGAGGGTCAGTACTGAGGGAACGCTGCACTGTCGGAGGGTCAGTACTGAGGGAGTGCTGCACTGTCGGAGGGTCAGTACTGAGGGAGTGCTGCACTGTCGGAGGGTCAGTACTGTGGGAGCGCTGCACTGTCGGAGGGTAAGTACTAAGGGAGTGCTGCACTGTCGGAGGGTCAGTACTGAGGGAGCGCTGCACTGTCGGAGGGGCAGTACTGAGGGAGTGCTGCACTGTCGGAGGGGCAATACTGAGGGAGTGCTGCACTGTCGGAGGGTCAGTACTGAGGGAACGCTGCACTGTCGGAGGGTCAGTACTGAGGGAGCGCTGCACTGTCGGAGGGTCAGTGCTGAGGGAGCGCTGCACTGTAGGAGGGGCAGTACTGAGGGAGTGCTGCACTGTCGGTAGGGACAGTACTGAGGGAGTGCTGCACTGTCGGAGGGTCAGTACTGAGGGAGTGCTGCACTGTCGGAGGACCAGTACTGAGGGAGCGCTGCACTGTCGGAGGGGCGATACTGAGGGAGTGCTGCACTGTCGGTAGCGACAGTACTGAGGGAGTGCTGCACTGTCGGTAGGGACAGTACTGAGGGAGCGCTGCACTGTCAGAGGGGCAGTACTGAGGGAGCGCTGTACTGTCGGAGGGGCAGTACTGAGGGAGCGCTGCACTGTCAGAGGGTCAGTACTGAGGGAACGCTGCACTGTCAGAGGGTCAGTACTGAGGGAGTGCTGCACTGTCGGAGGACCAGTACTGAGGGAGCGCTGCACTGTCAGAGGGTCAGTACTGAGGGAACGCTGCACTGTCGGAGGGTCAGTACTGAGGGAGCGCTGCACTGTCGGAGGGTAAGTACTAAGGGAGCGCTGCACTGTCGGAGGGTCAGTACTGAGGGAGCGCTGCACTGTCGGAGGGGCAGTACTGAGAGAGTGCTGCACTGTCGGAGGGGCAGTACTGAGGGAGTGCTGCACTGTCGGAGGGTCAGTACTGAGGGAACGCTGCACTGTCGGAGGGTCAGTACTGAGGGAGCGCTGCACTGTCGGAGGGTCAGTACTGAGGGAGCGCTGCACTGTCGGAGGGGCAGTACTGAGGGAGTGCTGCACTGTCGGTAGGGACAGTACTGAGGGAGTGCTGCACTGTCAGTGGGGCAGTGCTGAGGGAGCGCTGCACTGTCGGAGGGGCAGTACTGAGGGAGTGCTGCACTGTCGGTAGGCACAATACTGAGGGAGTGCTGCACTGTCGGTAGGGACAGTACTGAGGGAGCGCTGCACTGTCGGAGGGGCGGTACTGAGGGAGTGCTGCACTGTCGGAGGGGCAGTACTGAGGGAGCGCTGCACTGTCGGAGGGTCAGTACTGAGGGAGTGCCGCACTGTCGGAGGGTCAGTACTGAGGGAACGCTGCACTGTCGGAGGGTCAGTACTGAGGGAGCGCTGCACTGTCGGAGGGTCAGTGCTGAGGGAGCGCTGCACTGTCGGAGGGGCAGTACTGAGGGAGTGCTGCACTGTCGGTAGGGACAGTACTGAGGGAGTGCTGCACTGTCGGTAGGGACAGTACTGAGGGAGTGCTGCACTGTCGGAGGGGCAGTACTGAGGGAGTGCTGCACTGTCGGAGGACCAGTACTGAGGGAGTGCTGCACTGTCGGAGGGGCAGTACTGAGGGAGTGCTGCACTGTCGGAGGGGCAGTACTGAGGGAGCGCTGCACTGTCGGAGGGCAGTACTGAGGGAGCGCTGCACTGTCGGAGGACCAGTACTGAGGGAGCGCTGCACTGTCGGAGGGGCAGTACTGAGGGAGCGCTGCACTGTGGGAGGGGCAGCACTGAGGGAGCACTGCACTGTCGGGGGGCAGTACTGAGGGAGCGCTGCACTGTCGAAGGGTCAGTCCTGAGGGAACGCTGCACTGTCGGAGGGTCAGTACTGAGGGAACGCTGCACTGTCGGAGGGTCAGTACTGAGGGAACGCTGCACTGTCGGAGGGTCAGTACTGAGGGAGTGCTGCACTGTCGGAGGGGTAGTACTGAGGGAGTGCTGCACTGTCGGAGGGGCAGTACTGAGGGAGCGCTGCACTGTCGGAGGGGCAGTACTGAGGGAGCGCTGCACTGTCGGAGGGGCAGTACTGAGGGAGCGCTGCACTGTCGGAGGGGCAGTACTGAGGGAGTGCTGCACTGTCGGAGGGGCAGTACTGAGGGAGCGCTGCACTGTCGGAGGGGCAGTACTGAGGGAGTGCTGCACTGTCGGTAGGGACAATACTGAGGGAGTGCTGCACTGTCGGTAGGGACAGTACTGAGGGAGCGCTGCACTGTCGGAGGGGCGGTACTGAGGGAGTGCTGCACTGTCGGAGGGGCAGTACTGAGGGAGCGCTGCACTGTCGGAGGGTCAGTACTGAGGGAGTGCCGCACTGTCGGAGGGTCAGTACTGAGGGAACGCTGCACTGTCGGAGGGTCAGTACTGAGGGAGCGCTGCACTGTCGGAGGGTCAGTGCTGAGGGAGCGCTGCACTGTCGGAGGGGCAGTACTGAGGGAGCGCTGCGCTGTCGGTAGCGACAGTACTGAGGAAGTGCTGCGCTGTCGGTAGGGACAGTACTGAGGGAGTGCTGCACTGTCGGAGGGGCAGTACTGAGGGAGCGCTGCACTGTCGGAGGGGCAGTACTGAGGGAGCGCTGCACTGTCGGAGGGTCAGTACTGAGGGAGTGCCGCACTGTCGGAGGGTCAGTACTGAAGGAACGCTGCACTGTCGGAGGGTCAGTACTGAGGGAGCGCTGCACTGTCGGAGGGTCAGTGCTGAGGGAGCGCTGCACTGTCGGAGGGGCAGTACTGAGGGAGTGCTGCGCTGTCGGTAGGGTCAGTACTGAGGGAGTGCTGCACTGTCGGTAGGGACAGTACTGAGGGAGTGCTGCACTGTCGGAGGGGCAGTACTGAGGGAGCGCTGCACTGTCGGAGGACCAGTACTGAGGGAGCGCTGCACTGTCGGAGGGGCGGTACTGAGGGAGTGCTGCACTGTCGGTAGGGACAATACTGAGGGAGTGCTGCACTGTCGGTAGGGACAGTACTGAGGGAGCGCTGCACTGTCAGAGGGTCAGTACTGAGGGAACGCTGCACTGTCAGAGGGGCAGCGCTGAGGGAGTGCTGTACTGTCGGAGGGTCAGTACTGAGGGAGTGCTGCACTGTCGGAGGACCAGTACTGAGGGAGCGCTGCACTGTCAGAGGGTCAGTACTGAGGGAGCGCTGCACTGTCGGAGGGTAAGTACTAAGGGAGCGCTGCACTGTCGGAGGGTCAGTACTGAGGGAGCGCTGCACTGTCGGAGGGGCAGTACTGAGCGCTGCACTGTCGGAGGGGCAGTACTGAGGGAGTGCTGCACTGTCGGTAGGGACAGTACTGAGGGAGTGCTGCACTGTCGGTAGGGACAGTACTGAGGGAGCGCTGCACTGTCGGAGGGGCAGTACTGAGGGAGCGCTGCACTGTCAGAGGGTCAGTACTGAGGGAACGCTGTACTGTCAGAGGGGCAGTACTGAGGGAGTGCTGCACTGTCGGAGGGTCAGTACTGAGGGAGTGCTGCACTGTCAGAGGGTCAGTACTGAGGGAACGCTGCACTGTCGGAGGGTCAGTACTGAGGGAGTGCTGCACTGTCGGAGGGTCAGTACTGAGGGAGTGCTGCACTGTCGGAGGGTCAGTACTGTGGGAGCGCTGCACTGTCGGAGGGTAAGTACTAAGGGAGTGCTGCACTGTCGGAGGGTCAGTACTGAGGGAGCGCTGCACTGTCGGAGGGGCAGTACTGAGGGAGCGCTGCACTGTCGGAGGGGCAATACTGAGGGAGTGCTGCACTGTCGGAGGGGCAATACTGAGGGAGTGCTGCACTGTCGGAGGGTCAGTACTGAGGGAACGCTGCACTGTCGGAGGGTCAGTACTGAGGGAGCGCTGCACTGTCGGAGGGTCAGTGCTGAGGGAGCGCTGCACTGTTGGAGGGGCAGTACTGAGGGAGTGCTGCACTGTCGGTAGGGACAGTACTGAGGGAGTGCTGCACTGTCGGAGGGTCAGTACTGAGGGAGTGCTGCACTGTCGGAGGACCAGTACTGAGGGAGCGCTGCACTGTCGGAGGGGCGATACTGAGGGAGTGCTGCACTGTCGGTAGCGACAGTACTGAGGGAGTGCTGCACTGTCGGTAGGGACAGTACTGAGGGAGCGCTGCACTGTCAGAGGGGCAGTACTGAGGGAGCGCTGTACTGTCGGAGGGGCAGTACTGAGGGAGCGCTGCACTGTCAGAGGGTCAGTACTGAGGGAACGCTGCACTGTCAGAGGGGCAGTGCTGAGGGAGTGCTGTACTGTCGGAGGGTCAGTACTGAGGGAGTGCTGCACTGTCAGAGGGTCAGTACTGAGGGAACGCTGCACTGTCGGAGAGTCAGTACTGAGGGAGTGCTGCACTGTCGGAAGACCAGTACTGAGGGAGCGCTGCACTGTCAGAGGGTCAGTACTGAGGGAACGCTGCACTGTCGGAGGGTCAGTACTGAGGGAGCGCTGCACTGTCGGAGGGTAAGTACTAAGGGAGCGCTGCACTGTCGGAGGGTCAGTACTGAGGGAGCGCTGCACTGTCGGAGGGGCAGTACTGAGAGAGTGCTGCACTGTCGGAGGGGCAGTACTGAGGGAGTGCTGCATTGTCGGAGGGTCAGTACTGAGGGAACGCTGCACTGTCGGAGGGTCAGTACTGAGGGAGTGCTGCACTGTCGGAGGGGCAGTACTGAGGGAGTGCTGCACTGTCGGAGGGGCAGTACTGAGGGAGCGCTGCACTGTCGGAGGGCAGTACTGAGGGAGCGCTGCACTGTCGGAGGACCAGTACTGAGGGAGCGCTGCACTGTCGGAGGGGCAGTACTGAGGGAGCGCTGCACTGTGGGAGGGGCAGCACTGAGGGAGCACTGCACTGTCGGGGGGCAGTACTGAGGGAGCGCTGCACTGTCGAAGGGTCAGTACTGAGGGAACGCTGCACTGTCGGAGGGTCAGTACTGAGGGAACGCTGCACTGTCGGAGGGTCAGTACTGAGGGAACGCTGCACTGTCGGAGGGTCAGTACTGAGGGAGTGCTGCACTGTCGGAGGGGTAGTACTGAGGGAGTGCTGCACTGTCGGAGGGGCAGTACTGAGGGAGCGCTGCACTGTCGGAGGGGCAGTACTGAGGGAGCGCTGCACTGTCGGAGGGGCAGTACTGAGGGAGCGCTGCACTGTCGGAGGGGCAGTACTGAGGGAGTGCTGCACTGTCGGAGGGGCAGTGCTGAGGGAGCGCTGCACTGTTGGAGGGGCAGTACTGAGGGAGCGCCGCACTGTCGG